>NC_022017.1:39070697-39099882 GCF_000317375.1 Microtus ochrogaster | reverse complement strand
AAAAAAACAAAGAAATGTGACTGCTTTATTGCAGGTTCTTTCTTTATCTGTACATCCACCCACGTAGTCCTTAATTTATGCGACTTTTTTATTGATTTCTTTAAACCATGTCAACCCAATAGTGGTCACTCACTACTTTTTCTGCTGGTCTAGCTACCTACCTTTGAACAATATGGATCCACCGGATCCCTGGTACCCTCTGGTGGAAGAGGCACACTAACAGATGAAAATGATGAACACATCAAACATCGGAGCTGGCAGATGCCCTCGGAGATTATCTCCTCCAGTCTCCGTCTCTGCCAGATGACAAGGCAGAGAGCCAAATAAGAAGAGGGCCATGCCTGAGTTCACATTACAAAATGTTTTCTGTAGCTTTTCCTGTAGGGACCTGAATTATCTGTCTTCCATGCTCGCATTGATTTGAAAGCAGGTAGTTGCCAAATCCCCACTTAACTCAGGCACAGGACCAAATAATGAAAATACACCCCAAAGCCCTATATAATAGTGAGATGCTTCCTAAAGCCTTTCACTGACAGCATCCCCTCATGCTGATCCTACCAGATATTTGGAATAGCTAGAAGGGACAGCCTTCTACACATATTCACGAACAAACGCATCAAGCTTTGCATAAGAACAGGTGTAGATAATTAATGAGATAATGATTTGTAGTACCACCTTAATAGAGAACCTGGTTCCTAATGAAAGCTTAACCAACAGTCGCAAATTCGTGACAGTAACTTATAAAGACTTGTTTGTTACTTAATTTGCTCCTTTATTTGATGCTCAGACTGAACTTAAACTCACAGCAATTCTCCTGCTTCAACTGTGCCCAGCTTCTTATTAGTACTTGTGATGCAGTTTTAGAAACTGAATGATAAACACAGTTTTAGGGGTAAACATAATTTTACCCCTAAAGCATAAACAGTCTAAATAGACTGCTATTTATCATGGCACATTCTAAGTACTTAAAAAAAATAACACTTCGGTTAAATTACGTGTTTTTTTCACTAATCACCATTACCAATTTGGTACTTTTCTGCATCATGTCTGAGGAACAGTAATACTCTTTCTATAGGTGGATTCACTACTGAGACAGTGGATTATTTACAAGTAAGCTCCAACATTCCGTTTGATATCTCCATTGTATCTTCATTTCCTGTAGGCTGTTTGTATTTTTGCCAGAAGGCAGTAAACAAGGATAAGATGCAAAAGGAGGAAGGGTTGGAGACTCAGTGTCCCCTGTTTCAAGTAATTTTTGTCTAAGAACAAAGCCTACCCCAACTTATCCAAATAAAGAAAACCTGAAAGACAGGACAATAGCTTTATGAGCTATAAACACATACAGTTCCCTTTTCTCTCCTCCACTCCCTATTTCTCTTTTTTCTCCCTCCTTTCCTCATCTTTCTCTTTTTTCTCTTTCCTTTCATTTTTCTTTCTTTCCTTCCTCCTCTTCCTCTCACCTGCTATGGGATGTCTTTCTGTTTATGTGCTGCTTTTATTGGTTGAGGAATAAAGCTGTTATGGCCAATGGCTTTACAAAGGAAAGCCTGGTGGGAAATCTGAACAGAGATAGAGAGTAGGCAGAGTCAAGAGACGCCATGCAGTCACCAAAGTAGTAACAAGCCAAACCCGTAAGCCACAAATTTGTGGCAATACACAGATTATTAGAAATGAGTTAATTTAATAGTTAGAGCTAGCCAGTAATAATCCTAAAACAACGGCAAACAATGGTAATTGATAATAAGCCTCAGCATCCTTATTTCATAAGCTGTTGTAGAAACTAGGTAGGGAGACCCCATGGGTGTAGAGAAACCAGTACCAGTCCAATAGGACCAGGTGAGATGGAGAAAAGCCTTCTGACTACATCTGGCCCCACCTCTGAAGAAGCCACTCAGTTAGCCCCTGTATTTTGTCTGGTAGTCTAACTTAAGCCAGAATTCATAGATGGTCTTGGCCATGGATGTCATGCTGTGAGTTTCCATGGATCTGAAACACATGGTATGGTAACGCCAATGTCAACAGAGGATGAGGACACAGGAACACAGGAACATCTATTGGGTCACCAAGAGGAGCAGGATAATATATTCTCTATGTCCAACCCTGAATTTTGAACCATTATGTCCTAGCTGTGGGGAGAACAGCAGACTGGTTGAAAATTTACTGGATTATTTAATCTTCATCTTGGGTGGATTTGGACTCACTTAAGTGCATTCTTTTGGTCTGTTAGTGCAAGTGGTCGTAAAGAGCTCTAATGAGAAGAGAAGACCCAGCCTGAATGCAGACGAGACCATCCCATAGGCTGGGCGCGGTGAAGGAAAAGGAGTAGAGCAGTGTTAATATCCCAAGATCCCCACTTCTTGCTCTTTCCAGATGAAGGAATGTCCAGCTGCCTGCTTCGGCTGCCATGAATTCTGTCACAACTTCTCTCATGTCTTGGCTGGGATAGATTGCAGCCTCTTAAACCATGACCTAAAATAAATTATCATTCCCTTTCTGTTGGTCACTTTGTCACTCAATAAGAAGAGTAGCTAGTACGGAAACTCAGTATCAAAATGTGAGCAATTGCTTTCACTCTCTGATCTCATGTGCTTTCTAGGCCTTTGGGGCCAGTTTATGGAGAGAATTTTGAGTTTGGATCTGTAGCTTGTAAGTGCTAGAAACAGAGTTTAATTGATCATTCAGAAAAAAGCTGGTGAAAGCAAAATGCTGAGAGAAGTTCACACAGTGGAAGCTAAGGTTTCACCAAAATAAATAAATAAATAACAATGAAGACTCTATTAGGACTTCAGGTAAAGGACACTCATGTTATATTATCCCTGAGTCCTAAAAAGTTGAGTTTAGAAGTAATATACCAAGTCATTTGGCAGAGGGATTTTCAAGACCACGAAATGCTTAGCCTGTAGTGTGGTCATTGCTCACTGTCGCTACTGAGACTTTGAAGGAGAATCCAATTAAGGAGAAAACTTGCACTTTGCACCCCAACCACAGGAAATGTGCCTGAGGACAAGACCTCACCAAGCAAAGGCAATGAAAATGCATTTGAAAGGAAAGTCTGACTCGGGAACACCGGTGAAGTAGTTCCCTGCTCAGAAACAGCTACCAAGGGATACATCTCCAAAACAGTTCCTGCAACTAAGGTTTGGGGAACATTATGGAAAAGAGTGGAATATAGTAAGAGCCAGAAGATCAGGGAGTTTCCTGGGATATTGGGTCTCCCTGGAATATCAGAAGCTACACTTGTAAAGTCTCATCAACAGGGATGACTAAACTTTAGCTGAACAAGGACCACAGAAATAGAGATGCTAAAGTGGATGGGGGAGACATGAAGGCCTCGGTCCTACACAATGAATGACAGGCAAGGAAGGAAGACTGAGAGAGGAAGAAACTGTCTTTCCTAGGGAAGAGCACAAAAACTGGTTATTCAAAATTTTTATATGATCAGCCCTGAAAAAATACACACAAATAAAAATATATAGACTAAGCAAGTTGTACTCATGTATTTAGATATGTGTGTAATAGTGTGTAGCAACATATATATGCTACATATATACTACATACACACACACACACACACACACACACACACACACACACACAACAAGAATCAATTATTTCAAGGAGGCCATGATTTTGAAAGAGTGGGTTTGTAGACAGCAAATGGAATGGAGAAATGTTATTAATTCTAATCTCCAAAAATAGATAAATAACTTTTTTTAAACTGCCTAAGAAAGTTTTTTAAAGGTTTGCCCAATGAGATGCAAAAAGCCCTGCAACTATGATGGGAAGGACTGCATCTTGAGCTGACAGCAGTAACATCCACATGATGGTTGTTTTACGGTGTAAAAACTCCAAGAGTTAGCTTGCATCAAGGTTCCAAAAAGATACTGAGGCCACACAGTACGTGGCAGGGTCAGAATTCTTGAAAGGGACCTCTTAGAGGGTATTATATGAAGTTGTGAAGGTGAAGTCTAAGCTGCAATGGAGACCTCAAGATACGTGCACTCCCAGGACTGTGAGATGTCCTTTGAGGAAAGCTGGATGCACTAAGGAGAGCCAATCGAAGAGAGAGACTATTTGTTCTAACATCAGAACTACCAGAGGGCTGGTAGTATCCAAATCATTAATGAACAGATGTCACTTCAGGTCCCATGTGCTGGACAAGGGAGTCTGGTGCTTGCGCTGCTTGGTTTCAGTCTCACTTTGATGACATCATTCCTCACTTTTACTCTGCTTTTTCTCTTTTGGAATGGATATGAACTTCCTCTACTTTGAAATGGGAATATTTACTCTGTATATTGGAAATACATAATTTTTTTAGCCCTTTTTAAATTTATTTTTGAAAAAGCTATCTTTTCTTATTTTACATACCAATTTTCCAATCCTTCCCCTCCTCCCAATCCCTCCACTTTCCCCCCTTCCCACCCTCCATTTACTTCTCAGAGAGGGTGAGGCTTCCCATGGGGAGTCAGTAAAGTCTAGTACATTGCTTTGGGGCAAGACCAAGGATGCCCCCTCTATATCTGGGTTGAGCAAGGTATCCCTCCAAAGAAAATGGGTTCCACAAAGCCAGTACAAGCACTAGGGAAAAATTCTGGTCTCACTGCATGTGTCTTGACAGTCTGCCCCAGCCATGTAACTGTCTCCTACATTCAGTGGGCCTAGTTTGGTCCTATGCTGATTCCTTCACTGTCAAGCCAGAGTTGGTGGGCTTCCATTAGTTCAGGTAAACTGTTTTAGTGGGTATCCCCATTGTGGTCTTGATCTCTTTGCTCGTATTCTCACTCCTCCCACTCTTTGACTGGACTCTGGGAGCTCAGTGCAGACCCAGAAAGATGAGCATGGTATGTACTCACTCATAAGTGAATTCTAGATGTAAAGCAAAGGATAAAGAGCCTATAGTCCACGACCCCAGAGAAGCTGAGTAACAAGGAGAACCCTAAGAGAAACAGATAAAGATCCCCCTAGGAAGGAAATAGATCTCCTGAGAAAATTGGGAACATGGGGGTAGGGGTGGAAGAGATGGTGGAAGTGGAGGAGGAGGGAAGAAGGGAAGAAGGGATGAGAACTTGAGTAAATGGAGTGGTGGTTGAGATGGGGAAAGGAAAGAGACAAAGAGCAAGTAAAGATACATCTTGATTTAGGGAGCCACTATGGAACTAGCAAGAATCCTGACACTAGAAAAATAACCAGGTATTCACAAGGATGACACCAACTAAGACCCTAAAGCAATAGTGAAGAGGGTACCTGAACTGACCTTGCCCTGTGGGCAGAGTGATGACTATCTTAAATGTCATCATAGAACCTCCACACAGCAACTGATGGAAGCAGATGTAGAGATCCACAGTGGAAATACGTAATTTTTATTAGTGGCATACAGCTAAGAGTTTGTCTTGATTCTTAGGAGCCATTGGACTTTTGAATTGTGTTGATTTTTTTGACTCTTACAGATTGATGGCATGTAGTTTGTGTTGACATGGCAATAAGGCTTTGAGGACCACCAGCGGGTGGTTGTGATCTTAAAGTGATATTGTTGGGTGGCAAACTGGCAAAGGTGGACCTGTGATGGCTAATCTTCCTTGACACCTTGTCCACATTTGCAATCACTTGGGACACACATCACTATATATCTGGGGTCAGGGCGTTCATTTCCGGAAGGTTTAATTGAGGAAGGAAGCTTCATTCTGATGCGAGTGGTATTCTCCAAATGTCTTGAGTGCTAGAATGAATTTCATACCCTGATCTCTGAATTCTAATCTTCTGAGATGTAAAGGGTCCCAGTTGTAAGCTTCTGCTACCGTGAGCTCTATCTTGCTTTTCTTGCCCTGATGGATTATACCATCCTAAAACATGAACCCCAATATATCTTTTTTCCCTTAAGTTGTTCTTTGTCAGGTGTTTTGTAACAGCGAAGGAAAAAAATGATGTAATGCATTGATCTGAGAATGAATTTGCAACCTTCTGGAAAATCTTCCCTTAGACTTACAAAATTGTAAACAGAGACTGCACTTTCATTTCCCAACATCCCAAATCTGAATAATCACACAGAAATTATATTAATTGCAACACTGTTTGGTCAATGGCTCAGGTGTATTTCTAGCTAGCTCATACATCTTAAATTAATCCATTTCTATTCATCTGTGTATCACCACAGGCTGTGGTTTACTGGTAAGGTTCTGATATCCTTCTCCTTTGGCAGCTACATGCCATCCTCTTGAATCTGCCTTCTTTTCTCTCTCTCTCTGCTTGGATTTTCCACCTTGCTCTATTATGCCCTGTCAGAGGCCAAAGAAGTTTCTTTATTAACCAATGGTAATAAAACATATTCACAGCATACAGAGGAGAATCCCACATCACAAAATATTACTTCATAGCTAGTGCCATTAATTAGTCTTCAAAAAGTGATGCCAATACTGTATCAAGCTAACTACTTCAAAATATCAAGGAACAGAGCAAGGTTGGTGGATACTATCAGCAAGAGACCTTTGCCATAGTTCTTTAACTGTGAAGTGGGTTTCTTGATCAGAATCAATACTGTGTAAAATTCCATTGCAGATAGATAAGACATTCCATAATTACACTGATAATAATTTGGACAAAAAATACTGTGCATAAAGAAAATCTCTATCTATAGCATGCATCTATTTCAGTAAGATGAAAATGCTTCCCCTTCCATGGTTAAAGCAATCAAAGGTGATCAAACTTTCATAAGCCAGTTAGTTGAACACCATAGGGAATGGTGCCTTATCAGGGACTGGAAGTCTCTGATGCTCAGCCATGGCCGTGACAAGGTCATCCGTGGGAAGTAGAAGTTCATGCCTCTTCCTGAAAACTCCTAATTATCATCTTCCAATAATGTCACATTCTAACTCCCCAACATCCTGCTAAACCTTTGGCTCACTAAATAATTGTATATCTGACCACATAGCCTTTTAATCAAGGTAAACTATCAAGTAGTTCTGACTACTAAGATGATATATTGTTATTATATTTTTCAGGGGTGGTACAAAGTGGGGCACCTGCAACTGTCTACTAACAAATGGCACCGGCTTATCATAGAGAACAATTCGTAAGCCCTATTCTTCTCCTTTTCTTTCTGTATCTGCTAATCCTAAGTAACTCCCAAAGGACCAGAGTTTCAGTTGGGAAAAAAGGGCAGCATAACCTGCATATAGATCGTGGGCACCAGAGCAGGTTCTTCCTGTTACTTACTTCTGTTTTCAGGGCTTGATTATGGCCTATTATGTCTATTATATTTCTGTCTTTCTTGCTATGTGTAGCAAGCTTTGGAGTTTGGTGGGTCAGATATGATTTGATACATGGTGGATAGCTCTAAATGTAAAATAACATGATGGCATATAGCCAAGTATTCTGATTTTACCAATGCCAAGAACTGCTTCTCAAAAGTTCAATTAGTATAGAGGATTATAAGACATCACTCAAAAACATGAAGGACTTGAAAATCTCCTCAAGGAACATGAGAACAGTCCCAAAACAGCATCCTACCTGGCATTGAGCATTCAAAGACTGTTGAAAGTGGATCATGAAGCCCAAATTGAAAGTCATTTATACAGCCGTCACGGCTTTCTCTTTCATTAGGCTCCACTTATCATAAAAGAAGATTAAAACAGTTGTCATCAAAATAGCCAAAAGCTACAAAAATCTAATGTTCAACCTATCAGTGCTTACTAGCACTGATAAATTGCAGAATAATTGTAACATGGACCACTATGAAACAACGAATGAGGGTGTCTGCCCTAAGCAGCATCACCTCAAATCTCACAGGGAAAGCAAAGAATGAGTGAGGGGGAAAAAATCTAACCACAAAAGACTACACATTGTATAATTCAATTATGTGAAATCCAAGAGCTAAAACAAGCTGTGGTGGCTGAGAAGTCAGAGTTTCTGTTACTTGATTTACAGGGGTAGACGGTGGAAGTACAGAATTGGGAAGAAACAGGAAGGATCCCTCTGGGATACAGAAAATATTCTATATATAAGACATAATACGAAATGTAAATAGCTAAAAACCCATTGATTACAGTTAGGTTTGTTTCTATCTACACCTCAGTGATCATTTTGTTTTAATGACAATCATCCTTTTCCTCCAAACAGCTGGAAATTGCTGAAATTATATACAGTTGTGTTTCTAGTCGGCTGCTCTTACCCTTAACAACCCCCCACTATGGGTTATCCATATTTTTTTTCATAAGGGAGTTCCTATTAGAAAAGCGTGTATCCTGACCACAACAGAAAATTCCAAAATAAAAATTTAAATACAATTTAACAAAAACATTTAGCAAAGATTCATTTTCATTACACATGCAAATTCAGGGCAGATGTGTTCAGCAGAATATTCCAAGCCTACCCACCACTAGGATAAAAGTAAAGTTTAGTAGACAGTTCTGAAATATTGTAATGACTTCCCTTGGGTTCCTCTCCTAGGCTGCAGTGGGAACACAGAATTGCTAAAAAGGCATTCCTCTCTGAGTCCATGTGCTTGGAACACTTGGTGCTAGAAGGCTGAGAAATTCCTCCGAGCTTGAGCACTCAACTTTGAAGCCTTTAAACAATACTTAGAAAGAAAAGGTGTATATATAGGTATAGAGGGATGGGTAGGTGTAAAACTGTCCACAAGGTTAGCAGAATTTTAAAGTAAAACTCAGTTTCTAAGCAACCCTCTCCAAAATTTCCAAAATATTTAGTTGGTATATCCCAGGTATAGCCTACATAATCTAACCACCAGCCTTGATCTCATGCCGCGTCTGTTTGGTCTGGCTGGATTTACTGCATTTTATTTCTAGACTTAAATATAAAAATTCAAATAGGTTTTTACATTAATAAAAACATGATTTTTTTTTAATTTTATCTAAAATAAAATGGTTTTTACTTACTCTAACACCAAGATACCGCAGCTCATGATTTCTGATCAACACTGTCTTCACTGGTAGGTCCTCCTGAGAATGTTGGTGGTGGGGGAGCTAGTAGGATTCCTGACTTCATTCCCACTTACTGTCTTTGACTACCCATTCAATGTTTAACCAGAAAAATGTGGTGATGTATCTCTGTGCATCCAATGGCTTATTCTTTGATTTATTTAATTTTTAATGCTGGGGATGGAACATAGTGTGTTGGCCTTCTAAACTAAATGTCCTATGGATGAACTATCCCCAGCTCCTTGTTCCCACATCATCAAAGCTGTCTGTTTCTGACACTGGACCAAGTACTTCTGTGCTCCCAGACTCTAACAGCCATCAATTCTAAATACCTTTTCACATAGAGTCACTCTACAAGTAACAAATTAAGGAAAAATATGCTGTTATTGGAAGTCTAACATAGAAATAATTCCTACATTAACTAAAAATTGCTAACCTTATTAGCTTTCTAGTGCTTCCCTGGAATACTGTGCTAGGCTACTAACCCAGGCAGACCTGAGATTGTCTGATCAGGCTCCACTGTCTCACATTCGGTTTGTTACTGGGACTGCATGTTCACTTCAGGGCCCCAGCCGGAGGAGAGCATCATTTGTTCCTGAATTTGCAAATGGCTCCTCATGATGAGCACTCAAAGGCTACTTGCTGCTTTTTCTTTCTAAGTGAGGAATGTACACTATTCTGAAGCCTGAGTACAGTCATTAGTGCCTAGTTTACCTGACGATGTGGGGGCACTGTGATATTCATAAACCTTTTAAGAAACATCAATAGCATAAGCAGAAGTTGGGGACTTGGGCTATTAGCCTAGGGAAGAAAAATATGGGCCACATATAACATAAACTTCTGCACGCTCAGAAATATTGAAGAGAGGAAGTTCTTTTTCATCAAACAAAATGCAGTGTATTTAATAAGAAGGACAGGGAACAAGTAAGTGTATCTCAATTCAAGAATTACCTGAGACATGTTTCATGCTCTTTCCTCAGGTCCTGCTTCATGAAAAATATCTATCATGAGTGGGTGAAGTCAATTCAAGAAAAGACAGATCCATTTGGATTGGGGCTAAGTCACATGTCTCAATATGTACTCTTACTAGCGATTAAGTTCATTGCTTTTTAGAGGGTTCTATGTACATACAACACAAATATTTCAAATATCCAACAAGTTTTCTCATGCCAATAGATGTGTTACTGGGTTATTCGTCTCATTGTAGCAGATTGTGTTATCCTGAGGGTCAGCATATTACATATATTGGATGATGAGTGCTTAGATAGTTTCCTATGTTTCATTACTGCAGATTGCGCTGTTAGGAACGTGCTGATTGTGTGAATATGTGAAAATTTTCCTAGGGCATTTATCTTAAACAGGAATTACTGCATCAGAGGCAAATTCATTTTAATTGTTGCTAAGTATTACCACAGGTGAATTTTTTTTTGTTTTTTGTTTTTCTTAGCTTTTTATCAAGCCCAGAGGCAAGAGGAGATGATCAATAACTCTTCCTTGCTCTACCTGAGCTAATTGTTCATCCTTTCCTTCCAGTTTCATCAAAGCTTAATCATTTTCTAAAGCTCAGCTCAGTTCCTCTCTCCCTCTGAAAACTTCCCGAAGGTCTCTATAATGAGGCCACACCTCATTTTCACTTTTGTAGATGACTGTCTCGTGGGAGACTAGGCCATGCTGAATCTTTAAAAGCCAGTTTTGCTTGTATATCTGCAGAAGTTTTGTGACGCTGTCAACAACAAAGTCAAAACTAAAGAAACTCCTACAAAATGTTATAATCCCAGCGTCAGTAGGGGAGGAGCTACTGAAAGCTGATGGCTTTGTGGGAAAGAAGACTCTTTTGTTGTAGCTGTGGACACTTGGAAGTTGCCCATTTTTCAGTGAATGACCATGTGCATATAAGCAGTAGTACCTGGACCAGTAGGTTATATAAATGAACAAATGCATGAATGAATGAATCCATGAATGAATGAATAAATGAATGGTAAAACAGAAGGACATAAACTTGGGACGGACGTGTATTGGGGAGTCTTATGGGAAGCTGAGGAGTTCCTACAAGAAGTTGGTTTAGAAAAGTAGGGAGTGGATGATCAGAATCCATTGCACACATATTCAAAATCTTCCAAAATTAAAAAAAAAACAATTTTTTGAATTAAACTACAGTGGCATTATATTCTTTAATCAATTTCTAATCCCCCATCACTATCAGTAAGAACTTTAGCACTACCATTGATCCATCTGGGCCTTTCTTATCAAGAATACCCCAGTTCTTTACAGAACTTAGAATTTGAAAACAATTGTAGAAGCTGTAACATTTACAAACACATCAGCATCATTTATACCAGCTACCACCTTGGGCGTTCCTTGACCAGAGAAGCCATATATTTTAGACTACTAAAATAAGAAAAATCTACGTATAAAGACATGCATTTGTAAGGATTGTAAACCTATCAGAAACTTAAGGGGTTAGGGAAACTCTTCTTCTGTAAGGAATTCTCTTTTGAGGTGCTTTCTCACCTGATGTCAAACAGCTGATTAGATAGTCAAGTAAAGGCAGATGTTAACTTATTTTCTTTAATCCCTTGTACATTTATAAGACAATTGACCGTACCATGTCTCTATTACTTATGTAAAGGATGATACTGAAGACATTATCAACATTAAAGTTTTCAAGAAACATGATAGGGGAAATGGTGACATTTGTGGATGCAACTGAGTGTCAATCTGGAAGCCTTAACTGAAATGACAAGATAAATAGGTGATAAATTCTAAGATAGAGTACCATGCCACCTGTAGACGATAAAATGGATGATAAATACTAAGATAGAGTACCATGCCACCTGTAGAAGTGTTGAAGTAAGTCTGAGAACCACCCAGATGTGAGAAGACAGAAAGGCGATAAAGGCTGCCAAAAGAACAAAGAAGAGATTTTTTTTTCCCCTGAAAATTGTTTATTTAGAAGAGGTTAGACTGCACTGCCAGGTTTTCCTCGCCTATTCACATTTTATCTTTAGCTTAAAGCATCTCCTTGACTACAAATAATCTGAAAAAAATAAAGATTCCTAGATTAGGGAAATGTACCAATTTAGAGAGTGGCATTGGCATGAAAGCTATGAGTGAGGAGCTAGGTAAAGCTATCTACTCTAACAGGTTAGGGAGGGGAATAGGTTTGTGCATTCCTTTCTAGGTGCCCTGCAGCCGCCATCTAGGAAGCTTCATTGGAAAGACTGAATACTCAGTTAGGGGTTCTGATAAAGGGAGCTTCTATCAGACAGCCAAAGGATTCATATATTACATGTTTCTTGAGCTTCCAGAAATGAGTGGAGTGTTAGTCAGGGCCATAATAAGCAAAAACATAGACATGTCTCTGGAGTCAAGATTAGATATCTAGCCAGTAAAGATTCAAAGCATCAAGGAAAAGTCCATCAGAGAAAGTTAGCTGACTCCATTAACCAAGTTCAGGAAAGAAATCAGACAATAAACCAAACACTAATGATATCACATTTGATTATAAAAGCTTATGACCATAGGTGAGCAGATAAAATAGTACAGAAGGAAGAGAGGGAGAGCGAGGGGGAGAGAATGGGTTAGTTGAACTGCATTCATCTAAACATAATCAAGGTATCCAAGTTACCCAATTTAGTGAGAGAGATGGCAATAGATCTTACCACTGAATGAAGACTAACATGTTAATTTATATTCACACCCATTGAATTGTATATTCACTGAATATTTCTGAGTTATCAGTTTCTGAAAAATAAAATGATCAGATGGTTGTTTATAGACACTCATGTCAAGAATATAGCTCAGTCTGCCAACATTTTTCACCAGTGGACTGGGCAACGAATCCCAGAAATCAAATGAGAAGAACATCAGAGCTGAGAACCAAAATGAACCTATGTTTTTATTGCATCCCATGAATGATAGTCCTTTGCTATATTGGCTGCAAATTTTCCCATTCTGTTCACTTTAAATGATTGTTGCTATGTAATCAAGATCCTAGAAATTGAATATGTATTATACTCATTATTAGGGATGGTACAAGAAGTTAAAATTAACCTAACTAACCTACCTAGAACTCTCTTTTCCAAATTAAAAAAAAAAGATCTGTAGCCTTCCAAAAGCTGTTTTCATACTTTTATAATCTGACATCATATAAATGAATAACAGAATGAATTAAAATAAGTAGCATAAAGTTCTATTGTGTACTCTGAATGGTAAGTTTCATTTTAATACCAAGTTCAAAAGAGAACACACATCATCTCTAAGAAATTCTTGAGAAGGAATGTAGGTCAAAACTGGTCGGAAAGAAATTACATTCATAATGAAGCAAAATTTCATAAAACTGTTTCCAAGAATTTTTGTTTATTTTTATTTACTTATTTAACTTTATTTAGTTTATGTGTGTGAGTGTTCTGCCTGTATGTAACGTATATTTATGTATCACACGCATGCTTGTTGCTCATGGAGGTTGAAAGGAGTATATCCACACATAGTCACAGACAGTTGTGAGCCACCACGTGGATGCTGGGATTTGGACCTGGGTCCTCTGCAAGAGCAGCTAGTGTTTTAAAGAGCTAAGCCAACTCTCTAGAGCCTTAAAACTTTTCTCTCTATCTTTCTTCTCACTTCAGTAACCAGTTGCATCCAAGACTCTCTCTTTGCAAATTCTTAAATTTAGAGAAGCTTGAAATATGTGCTGATTTTCTCCTGCTAAGTTTCCCATTTTATCAGACCTAGAACTTTCCCCTAAAGCCTTTACTCCTTTTAATGGCAATAAAACAAACATTTCCCGCATCTTGGCTCCATTTACCCTTTCCTCCATCATCATGATCAAAGTGCTGAGAAGGATACATGAGCACAGAAGAGAAGAAAAGACCTTGAGCATTATATGTTCCTGTTTTTATGATATAAAGATATATCCAAGTTCATAAAATGGGTGTCTCCATGTGCACTTGAGTCACAGAAAGTATTCAGACAGGAACAGCACCATCAAGCCTTGGAACAGGAAATGAGCTTGGATGTTCATATTATGCACACATCACTCTCCTATCTACTCCCTCATTCTGAATGCTGAGGAACTGGAATCTGCATGTTCATAATCACATTTGCTTTTACCTTCAAAAGGTGGTTCCTGAAGACAAGAGTCTGAAGTGTGAGTCTTAAGGAACCTATAATCAGTTGTTCTCCCTAATTGAGCTCTTCTCTTTGCCTGATTTTGGAAGAAGCATGAAAATGATTTACTGATTTAGGAACTGGGTGGAGTGGACCACAGAAAGACAAATCAAAAACATCTGGAATGAACTATTTGAGAGAGAAAAGGGGAGAAAAAAAGTAGTGCTTTCAAATGAAACGAAGTACAGATGATTTGGCCAAATTTAAGCCAAGCCAAACACTCACATTAAACATTGCACTTGGGTCTGGTTCAATAGCAGGAGCCGGCAAGGGGGAGCCTCAGCCAACACTGCATCAGAGGCACATTGTGGAGGGAGGAAATGAGTTTAGTCAAGCCAGCTGTGACTTCAAAGGGGCGGCTCTCCCTGAGAACAGTGGGAAAGGGTTCCCCCTTCAGTGAAGACTGCAAAGTTCATCCGAAGACAGTCCGAAGGGAACAGACTCCGGGAAGAGGCAATTTGCATTCCATACACAAGAAAGAACATTTTCCTTCCATGAAGTGGCAGTGAATCTCCAAAGAGAAAGGAAAATGACGAAGAAGAGGTAACAAGAAGACAACCCCATGGGCATTCTATGGCTCCTAAAACTGGTGTGACTGTGGTTGCTTCTCAACAAAGACAGACATAGTTTTATGTGAATCATGCTTCCAGCCGTGTGAAAGGTGACAGAGCAGGATTCCTCTTCTAGAAGATTCCTATTTTTTTCCCTTTGAATGTCTAGAAAACTCATATTTCTTTCAATGCATTTCCTCAGTAAAACCTTGTCAAGGAACACATGGTGGCTTAGACCAGAGTAATTCAAAGATAAGCAAGGAGAAACTAGACACATGAACAAAGGCTTTGGGTATTGAACCAGACACCTGTGTTAGAGCAGTTGTTCCCAGGGAGTGGGCACCTAAGCATCAGTGGCAGCAGGGCCAGGAGCAGCCCTTGGAAATGCAAACTTGGCAGGCTCCAGCCTCAAGGCACTGAATGAGAAAGCTCAGTGGGTTTAAGAGTACTCCTGTTTATTGAGAAAATTGTTAACTTAGGGGGGCACCTTGACAATACAAAGACTGAGGATTCTGCAGCAGAGACCCAGCACACCTGAGCCAAAATTGAGATCCTTTGCCATGTAGAAGGTATTTGGTCATCTCCTATTTAGAATTCTATAGGCTGACCACTAATTAATTCACAACCATGGGCCTTGGCTTTCTAGGAAAACCACAAGAGCTTCAAGGGTAAGCAATGATTCTTCTGTGTGCCCCCATGCCTCTTTGTTCTTGTAGCTTCAGGCCGAGTTCTTGGCAGATACAGGCTTTAGAACGTACTTTAAGTGGCTAATTCGCAAAGTTTCCATTCAGCAGGAAGTCTAAGCAAGTGTGTATTTTGCAAAACTTTCTGACTCTTGAATACTGAAGAAGAATAGCTGTTATCTCCGTCATGCACCCATTGGATGCTTGGATCACCCCTGTGACATTCTTATCAGGGTTTTCTCTCCGTATGCCTGGGTACCTCCACTGATGAAGATCACACTATCTTGGGCTGCAGTTGGCTTCCTTTTAGACAGCTCCCTTTAGAAAGCACTTCCTTCTTCTGGGTTGAGCAATGCCATCATTTACATTCCATTTGTTAGTCATAATCCCATCCCTTGGGAACTCATAGCAAGGATACTTACATATTAATGTGACATTTTTCAAGTATTTGAAGTTAATAATTATGTAGCATATGACATTGGTTAAACGCACAGACTCTAGAATCAGGCGCCCTACATTCAAATTCTTGTTCTGCCACTTAGTAGCTAGGTGACCTCAAGAGACTTATTTACTTGCTCTTTACTCCTTGGTCTATATTAAAAGATATAATAATACCATTACATCAAAGGGCTTTTATAAGGATTGCAGGGATTAATATATGCATATAAGCCTGGAATACTCTAAGTGCTCTAAATGTTTTAGCTATTATTAATCATTATCATTACCATAAAGATCCTGTCAATTCTCTGACCTCGGTCAGATTTCTAATTCTATAGTCATTCACTCTGTGGCTTGAATCATTACGTATGTTTTGGGGAGATCTCTTTATTTTCCTTCAATCCCTATTCCTAAACGTGGGTGCCCAGTTAGAACCACATGAACTCCACTGGCCACTGTAATTTAGGAAGAGATAATGCATATCCCCTCTGGCCCTGGCTCTTAAAATTCTCTACTCTCTTTATTTCAATCTATCAGCTACCTGAAGACAAAGGATGGAATAAAGGATGTTACCAAGAAGTAGTAGAGACAGAGCTGAAAGAATAAAAACTCCTGACTCAATACATGAAATCATAAAAAAAACAATAAATTTGGAATCCTCCTTGGCTAGTGTGAGCAAAAAAAAATGCATTTATTCTATGAAACCACTGAAATTATACAGCCAAGGATGACTAATCTGATGGCTTCCAAATGTATGCATGTCTCTTGCTCATATTGTGCTTCTGAACGCTAGAAGTATATATTTTCTGTTTCATTCCCCCTTTCTAAATAAGTGCTCAGGTATAGGCAAAAAGTTAAACAAGGGACTTCTATAGTGAGAGCATCTATACTGCCATTTTAGTCCTTCTGGGGACCAGCTATATGTTTATGAGAAGACTACACAAGCTATTCTAAACTCTAAAGCTTATTAGTAAATTAAATATGTAAATCTCTGTAAAACAGAAAAGTCACCGGTAGATAAGAAAGATCCAAAAAAAAAAAAATGCCAGGTAGTTATGACCACCATATCCATTGTCTCAAACTGATGCATGATGCTATCATTCAATAGTTGTTAAAAATTTAAACTCCCAAGCTAATCTTAAATCATGTTTTTGTCATTCTCCCACAGAAAACAAGGCATTGATAAGTGATTAATCGTATTCATTAAACATTTCTCAGGTCCACCCACTCTTCCCAGTCTTCTTTTGTTGTGCCTCGCTATCCTAGTCAGGACCACCAGCACCTCTGGCTCCACTGCAGTTACCGTGCCATGGCTGTGCTCATGCTCATGAGAATCATAGAGCTATACAGAATGTTTTAAAAGTTCAGTCTCATCTTGTTAATTCAAAGTTTCAATGCATTAATGCCTCCCATTGTTCTTTGATATGACTGTGTGTCTGACCCATCCTTTCCAGATTTCCTCATACCCAAACCCATGAGTTCATCTCTAGTAATCAGCTACCCTGGACTTCGGTTTGTCTCACAGAGGTACAACCAAGTTTTCCATCTTTAAGTCTGGATATGTTTTCCATTTAGGCTGAGCTTTATCCCCATCCTAGATAGCCTAATTAATGTCTGGCCATCTTTTATATTTTAGTTAAGTTGGATAATTTCCAAAAAGCAGTTAGCAATCTATGCCTAACTCGTGAGAGATAAGAACATAGCCCCCAACTTACTCCTCACTGCATTCAAAGCCCTTACTGCTATTTCTATAGCCATGTTTGCCAGAAGTCCACAAACATATGACCCTCTGCTTACTGTACTAGCTTCTGTGGAGGAGGAACTTATCAAGTATTTAAGAGAGTCTGCTTGGGTGGCTTTGTGTGTTATGTATCCCATGAGAATTGCTATGTGGTTGGGTTTGGAACAGAGGAAGTGGAGAGAGGAGGACGAGGAGGAACCTTCAGTAAGTCCACGTATCCTTATTAAATTTACTTACAAATTTAAGAAATTCAGCACCTGGCCCATAGAGTTATAATTCTAACTAATCAAACAAATATAAGTGAAAGACTTATGATTACATCATATGTTTTTATAGTAGAATTAAAATACGACCACCACTGCAATATTTGTGGTGGATTAGAGATCAACATACTTCTGGAAACTAAGATAGTTCCTATACATTCTGAACATCAAAATATTCCTCCCTCCCATGGGAACATATATGTGGTACCAGATCAAAAATACAAGGAGATTTTACTATAAGTCAATTGGAATTCAGTAATAAGATATGAAACTTTCAAAATTAAATGAAGTACAAAACTGGAAAGGGAGAAATGGATGCACGTACTAAATGTAGTGTAATCTGTAGAAGGCATTCTTCGAGAAAGAAGGACTGTGGAGTTTACCAAGCCTGGCAAATGGCCTCTAGATGAGTCTAGCTCCACACCTAACCACGCCCTCAATGTGTGCAGGGTCAAATGTCTCTCAAAAACATTTTTTCTCATCTATGAAATGAGAAGAACAAGCCACAACTCATCTCACTGCTCATTACAATAATCACTGCCCCCAGAACACACAGCGTCTTGAAGAAGCCATGAACTTCCCTTGAGGCTACATCCATTCCCTCAAATTGAAAACAACTAGGATTACGACTCTCAGTGTAGAACTTTTTCATTCATTCATAAGACAAAGACAACGAACAAAGTACATGGACAATGCCAAGAAGAAAACAAGTTAAACTAACTCTAAATTCTACAGAGTTAGGATGCTGTTCCTCGGATTTAAAGTAACTTGAAGAGATGTTACCTCATCAGCTGGAAATGCTAGGGGATGTGGCTAAAATGCAGTTGTTTCTTCTGCTTTTGAAGAATAAATTAAAATAAATAAATAAATAAATGACACAATGTTTCCCCCAGCAACTATATATTCATCCCCAAAGAATATTGGTTTTCCTTAACTTGTTTGGAGTAATAACCTATAGTTTTGTTGTTTTCTCTGGTTCTAATAAAATCTGTGATGGGTTTTGTATTACATTCATTCCAGAAGAACCCCTTGTCAATCCTAGAGTTCTCTTTGTTGTCCACAACTGCTTACAGTGAATTTGGGGTTAGAGGTCTCTGGTTACATCCACCGGTGAAATCAGATTCACTCCATGAGGAACCTATTATTAGGTAAAAATTCAGCGTTTGTTTCTGTAGACAGAAGGCAAAAAAAGACCCTTGCATTTATTCTCCAAGCCTGCCCTTGATGATTCTATACCCATTGCCTCTTATACTGGAGACAGCAGGGTCTTTGGAACACTGACCTGAACAGATAACAAAGGAGCATGTACCAAAGCAGTCAGATGTAGTCCTAGGGATGTTTTTCTCAAAGAGAAGCGGTCAGGTGAACAAGTTTAAAAATAGAGACTTACGAATCCCTCCAAGCAGTTTTCCCTTTTAATAGCCACTGTCAGGGCCCTGTTATTACTCACTCCTTGGTTGAATAATGCAACCTTTGGATTACTGTATTTATCAAAGGAAGGAAATAGAGTCTGTTTCAAAAAGTACTTTGATAGCTCTCTCTTGTATTTCTGCATGTTCAAGTGCTCCTCTCTCTCTCTCTCTCTCTCTCTCTCTCTCTCTCTCTCTCTCTCTCTCTCTCTTTCTCTCTCTGTGTGTGTGTGTGTGTGTGTGTGTGTGTTTCCCTCCCTCCTTACCTCCATTTTCTTCACCCCCTTCCTTCCCTCCTTCTCCACCTTCTCCTTGGTGCCATAATTCACCAAGCTTTCCTAATTGCTAAACACACTTCCCTGACTTAAAGTTTAAGAATCTGAAGAATTGTATATTTGTACTGCACCAATGTAATTGGACCACATTGCATTCCTGGACCTCCATTATCCAAGCTAAGCATTTAGTCCCAGCTTATCATAGTGTCAAGGTTTCATATCTCTATGTGAGCATACCAGAGGTTAGTCAGTAGTGTTAATCATCCATCTCATCTGCACAAGCATATGTATATATAATAAATACAAATATAAGAAAATGCATCATAGAAAAGATCAGATCTAGATTTTACTCCTCATATAGTATTCTCTACCAATATAGTGAGTGGAGGAATGTCCTGAGCCGCAGTTTCCCTTCCTGCAAGAAGGAATGTTTTTTTCTAGTTAGTCAGATTACTTTAAAATTGAAGTAAAATAATCTGAGACAAGGAGTGAAGAACACATTTCTGGGGGAAAGTACAACCTTAGATCCTGACAATTTAGAATACTCATGTACTGAAAAGTCACAGAAGCTGCCATGTCCTCAAAGAGTCTTATAGCAATGCTCTTTGGAGGACTGAGAGTCCTGCCCTGAGCAGGCGGCAGACACCTCCCATTTCCTGTCTAGCATTATTCTGAAAAGTACAGTCAAGTTGGACAATCAGTCCATGGTTTGAAAGAAGCCCAATTTTGAAAATCTAATTTTCAGGTCTTTTCCCCTGAGTGAGTAGTTATATTCATTTAATCCAATGTTTTATAAAAACACAAGGAGCTAGAGTTGGCTTGCTAGGTACCATGTACCACAATGGCTCTGAGTGTAAATGTGAATTGCCTGAAACAACCCAAATGCCCAATCACCACAGAAGTGTATCATTGAATGGGTCATTATATACCTGCAAATGACCATGAAAAAACCTTTTCAGGTATGAAAAGGTATCAGTGTGATAATCTTAAATAGTAAAACAGGGTTCACAATTATATAGTATATAGTGACTGGACTTAAGCATGTTTCATTGATCACAAAGAACTCAAGCCTGGAAAAGGAGAAAAAAGCTGCTTCTTTCTTTTGACCACTGTTTTATGTATGCAAGGAATTCTGTGAGGCAGGCATCTAATGCTCCCAGGTCATCCTACACATTACAAATGCAGTTACTGTGGACATGATAAGATTATGTCTTGGTTAAGCACTCCGAAAATTGAAAATCAGCATAAAATGCATGCATATAGCTAAGCTGTGAACATCCTTGCTTCGGCAAGCCGGCCTTGATGTCTCAGTATATTCACACTGCCTGGCAGTAGGGAAAAATCATCCCACGCAAAGCTTGTTTTATGAAAGAGTGTTTAGCATTGGGTGCAATTTACTGAACATCTGTATCTAAAACACCTCTGGCAACACAGTACACTGTAGAGAGCCAGGTGTTTTCCCACATGGTCACATGGCTACGGGGAGTTGTGGCTTACTGTTGCAGATCAGAGACCATCACACTGCACAAGGCTAGCCCAGGAAAAGGGCCAGAAAGTCCAAAATTAAAATGTCTATGGACCACATATTAATTTCACATCATAAGGCAGAAAATTTTCTATTCCAATCAAAGTAAACTGAAGAGAGATGCAGAGACAGAGATGGCGAGATGAATGTTCTCAATACCTTCAGGCCTGAACACAGCACCACTTCAATAATTAAAATATTCCACCCAAAAATTTAGTAATTTTTGTATCTAATAATTAAGGTGGTATATGACAACATCCACTAATGAAATTTAAACTTCTCCTTCCAAACCAACTCAGGCTGCTACTTCACTTTACACTTGGGAAGCCTGTCATTGGGGAGAGATAATAACTGATGTCTGTTTTCTAGTCTTCTTAAACTCCTTCAGTTTTTGCTCCCTCATAGATGTCTTGGCACCCATTGAGGAAAGTCAAGGAAGAGAGAGAACATTGATAGATTCAGACAACATCTGGTCTTGGTGTTCTCTGGGGTGAGAGAATCCTGATTGATGCAGATGGGCTCTCTAGAAGTATCTATTGCCTGGAGTTACTACTCTACTGTTAAAAACAAGGACACCAGGAAATTCAATGGCAAATGAATGGAGCTAGAAAAAAAAAAAACGAGATCCTGAGTGAAGTAACCCAGACCAAGAAGTGAGTATCATCTGTAAAATAACAAAGTGTGCTGCAATCCACAGATGCAGAGAGACTATGTAACAAGGAGGGTTCATTAGGGAATGCCTGGATCTCCCAGGGAAAGGGAAATAGAAGATACTTTGTGAGTGGACTGAGGATGGATAGGGATGAGAACATGAGTGACCAGGTTTGGGTGTGGTACAGAGGGAGGGAGTATTGGAAGAGACTACTGAAAATGGAGGGCTTTTAGGGGTCAGGTAAAAACCTCACACAAGGGAATCTTTAAGGAATCTACACAGATGACCCAGCTAAGGCCCCTAGCATTAGCGGATATGTAGCCTGAACTGCTCATCTTCTGTGTCCTGATTGGTACCTAGACCAATTGTCATCAGAGAGGCTTGATCCAGCAACTGACGGAAAAAGATGCAGATCCACAGCCAAACATGAGGCAGAGTTCAGGGAACTCTGCACAGGAAGGGGAGAAAGATTATAGGAGCTAGAAGGGTCAAAGACACCAAAAAGAACACTCACAGAATCAACTAATCTGATCTCATGCGAGCTCACAGAGACTGAACTGACAACCAGGAAGCCTGTACGAAAATGACCTAGTCTCTCTGCATATATGTTACAGTTGTGCAGTTTGGTCCTCTTGTTGAACTCCTAACAATGGAAACAGGAGCTGTCTCCAATTCTTTTACTGGCTTTTGGGACTCTATTTCTCATACTGGGTTGCCTTGCCCAACGTTAATACATGGGGAGGTGCTTAGTCTTACTGCAACTTGATATGCCGTATTTTATTGATATTCATGGGAGACCTGTCCTTTCTTAAAAACAGAAATGGAGGAGTAGGTTAGGGGGTTGAAACAAGGGGATGGGTGGACAGGGTGGGAGAAGAGGAGGGGGATATAAAATAAATACATAAATAATTTTTAAGAAAAGAAGTGTCCATCGGTTCCTCGGGAATTCCTCATGAGGCCTCTTCCAGGATCTCAGCTACTGAGCCATCTCTTCCCTCTGTGTTTCTCTCCCAACTCCATTTCCTCCAGCAGAAATATGCCAGACCTCAGGGTTTCTTGTGTCCTTGTTTCAGACAAACTTCTCTGCAAACTTGTCCCACTCAGCTTGAAAAGGGGACAAATGCTAGCCTCCATGTGGTAGGCCTATAGTGAAGGGTGATGGTACATGGCCACAATGCTACATTTTCAGCATCTGATTGAGTTAACTGATTCAACTCCTGACTGATTTACCTTCAACCCATTTGTATGCTTAGTAAGCCTCTCTGTTACCCTTTTTTTCCCCTCATACTTACCCAGATTCATGTTATGTTAGCAAAATGTTTGAAAAATATATATAATTAATATAAAATACAATATAAATTCTGGGTTGGGAATAATTGCTATAATTTACTTTTTTTCTTTTTTCCACAAATATGCCACAATGAACATATTTTGGTTTTTTTTTTGTTTTTTTTTTTTTTTTGAGACAGGGTTTCTCTGTAGCTTTGGTGCCTGTCCTGGAACTAGCTCTTGTAGACCAGGCTGGCACAATGAACATATTTTGTATGCTCAAAAATGTTTTCCTATTTTTAGGTAAGTTAAAATTCCTACCTCTGAATAGATACTGACAGTTTGTGTAATGATTCAACTAAGGACCAGAATTGTACTTCCATTTGTTTCTTTAAAAACCCACATGATCAGTGCACCTCCTCATCACCCCACTTTCCTAACAGTGTCTCAGAAGCAAGGTGGTCTTCACAATCCTGCATTTAGATTAGAGCCAAAGTATGCTAAGGATCTGCTCAACTAATCTCCAACTGTATCCCTCTGGCATCCTTAGGAAAGATGGAACTGTTTATCTCCAGTGATGTCACCCAGAATGTTGCTTGTCTCTGCCTCTCTTTTCATCTGACAGATTCAAAAATGCATCACTAAGATCAATGAAAGCCACCAGCCAAGAGAGTCAAAGTGGGGCTGTTAAAAAAGGAGAACTACCCAAACATTGCTCTCTCCATGTGCAGCCTAAACAGGAAAATAAATTCATTTTCTCTGTAATAATGGGCACATTGTCTGCTGAAACAACTATAAAGATATTGTCTAAACTGAGGCAGTAACAGCCTTGGCTCCACACGCAATGAGTTCAAGGTCCAGGTCGAAACAAATGGATTCCTGCCAGCATAGACTCATGAGAGCTGATGTCATTGTGATAGGAGGAAAAACCTACGTTCACCCCAGCTGCCAACTTTCCGGCTGCCATCCTAACCACCAGTTGGAAAGAAGCTCTTCAGTGTTGGGCACTGGGAGAGAGAGCCCAGCTAGTCTAAAAGCCTAATCAGGATCATGATGAAAAATAGTAAACCTTCACTGAGCACTGATCATGAGCTTGCACTGCTAAGAACAGTCTCTGTGTGGTATACCACTGGATCTTCAATGGGGCAATGGCCCCAGCACTTCCATGATGAACACTGGGTACCAAACACTAAGCTCTCCGGGGTTAAACAAACTCCCAATGATCACTCAGGTTATGAGTGTTAGACCTGGCCTTTGCAAGCACCAAGGACTTTTTAAGCCTATAGCCTAAATCCCTGTTACCACTCATCCTGCCCCCTCTCAAAAGTCCAGTCTTTCAACAGGAATTCTTATACATTAAGGTCTGGTCCACAGTCTCTCTGTGGTGTGAGGTAGGGAGTTAGGAGCAGTGGAGGGACCTCTGCTTCCCATCATTACTGTGCTTCTTTCCTCTGAGCCTACCAGTTCAGGATCCATTCTCAGTACTGACAAAACTAAATTTACTTACCTCTCAAGGTCAGGGAAATGGGGCGTTTCACAGTGGCATGGATGTAGGCTGCCCTTACCAGTTCACCCATGCCACTGATCTCCTACACTGTGACGATTCTTTGATTTTGCTTATTAGTTACGTTTTAAAGGTTCTTCCCTTCTTTGCCAAACTATCTACAAGTTTACTGGGTAAATATCACTTCCTCCCTGCATCCTTCACCAGCCTCTTTGTGCTTGAATTTGGCCTCCTCAATTCTATTCCCCTTTGTGCACTTCGTGTACAGGGCCTAAGCCACAATGAACAGAAGGCCAAACATGGCTTTCTGCTAGTGCTGGAAGATCGTGGGCTAGAACTCATTTTATTTATAATGTGATGGAGGGGAAAAGCCAAACAAAAAATATGTATCAAGATATGAAATGCAAATCACAGTGGATATGAATAAAGTTTTATTGGTAAAAAGCCATCATTTGTTGAGATATTGACTACGGTGACTTGTATTGTAATGACAGAATTTGTTTTTTAATGAGGGTAAGTATCCCGATATCTAAAATCCTTTTTTTATTTTGCTTCTGTAAAAAGTATTTATTGATAATCCTTGCTTTAGAACACTATCATCCAATGTCTCAGAGGATTGAACATCCACATCACTAATTTTGATATCTCTCATACTCAGAACAGGGCATTCTTCTTAGTAGACACGTAAGTAAGTACATGAGTAAATTCTGGGGAGTTTTTTAGAAAGATGGTATACTTAGAATCAAGAATCTTGGCATGTAAAATCATGATTGCCAAT
Organism: Microtus ochrogaster; assembly: GCF_000317375.1. Lineage (NCBI taxonomy): Eukaryota > Metazoa > Chordata > Mammalia > Rodentia > Cricetidae > Microtus > Microtus ochrogaster. The sequence goes on along the minus strand of NC_022017.1, from coordinate 39,074,692 downwards.
ACCCTCAAATATCAAAGTACAATATTTTGGCAAACACTTTTCACAAGAAAGCAGTGTAGAAATCAAGTCCTGGTATCAGCAAAACTCAGTACCACTGTCTGTGGCAAACAGATACAGTTTCAAGCTTCCTCAAAGAGAACATATAAAGACAGTCAGCCACTTTGAGAGTGTGTGGTTGGCTGTAGAGAATGTAGCCACCTGATATGGACCAGGATGGGGGAAAAGCAAGGAAAATACCCAAACCTGACTCATTTCCTCCTTCTTTCTTCACTCCGCTGGGTCACTCTAGTGATGAGACTCTGGCCCTGGAGCCCTGCCAATTCCATGCACGGAACTTCACTTCTAGGAAACAGAATAGGATGGAAAATGAGAGACAAATGAAAGGAGATGGGAGAAGACATCCTACAGGTGACCTTGCTGACAAGTCACGTGCATTCTTTGGCCTTCAATTTCCTCACCTAGAAAAATGACCCATTCAATTACACAATCTCTACAAAGAGCAAATCAGCAGTAATAATAGTTGCTTTGCTAAGATTTTGCTTTGTCCTTCATTCCCCTGCTGTCATATCACCATCTGAATAAGATGTCATCTCCCTGGACAAAGTTAAAAAAACCCGAGGATCAGAAGGATGGTGCAAGCCATGCATTTGTAGTCAAACCATGACGCTACATTTTCCTTTTGCTTAGCCTCATCTCAGCATGTTTTGCACTGATGGTTACAACAGTTGTCTGGGCATGTTGTTATCATTCAAATTAAAATTAGCACTGATGACTAGGTTTTCTGTTACCGGTTCGGCTCTCCCAGATTTACTGAACCCACACAGCTCTCCCTGATCTTACATTTGGTTTCCCATGGTCATTAACTCACTGTCCCCCCATGCACAGATTGAGGCATTTAGAGAAACAGAGTACTTGGTGCCTACCTTCCTCCTTATTGTTGTGGTAATACAACACTTGGGTAGCAATCTTAGTAAAAAGGCTCTGGTGACCGATATACCCAAGTTTGCTAAGAAATATGTGCAAACTGGAACACTATAGGTCTGACCCTTGTACGTTTATTTATTTATTCTGAGCAGTTTACTGAACACGGGAACCCTTGTGCATCACAGTATGAACGTGATTTCTTACTTATTCATGCCATTAATAATTGACACCATTAAGAACAACGTAACACCATTAATAATTGAACGCACAAAATGGAATTCTCTGGAATTAATTTATTATCGTTAATTTTCTGTGCCAGCTTACCAGAACTCATTAGGATGGTGGTCAAAGTCTGTGCATCAAATTATTTAACTAGTAATCTTAGGGCTGAAAAGGCTGAGGAATTATGGAATTTACCTTAACCACTTCCTGTTCTTCCCATTAATAGCCTCTTTTTCATCTCTTCTTTATGCAGAGGAGAGAAAATATTTGTGAATAAATCCAGTGTGTGTGTGTGTGTGTGTGTGTATGTATATATATATATATGTATATATATACATATATATATATATATACATACATACATACATACATACATATATAATGCTTATTTCTGGCTCCTAAAATGTGCAGTAAAATATAGAGGAAAGAAGAAAGTTACCTAGATAACCTGAGTCTTTCAACAAGCATGCCTTGGATCTAGTCCTCCTAGATCCAAAACTCAGGTCTTGTCTTGCCATAGACTCCTGTGGTCTGAGAAAATTCCCTTTTCTCCTACCTCTTTGTTCCTCAGTGTCCTTGTTCCTTAAATGTGACAAGGAAAAACATCACCTCACGCCAACCTTTCCTTAATGTTGTCCCTGTGATAAAACTGTTGATACTTTTAAGAATTTCACAGGGTGGGGTGGCTGCAGAGATTGCTCAGTGGTTAGGAATACATACTGCTCTTCCAGAGGACCCTAGTTTGCTTCTAGTACCAATGTTAGGTGTTTAACAATAGCCTGTAACTCCAGCTTCCTCTTATGGCTTCCTTGGGCTGCTGCACTCACACATACAGACTCCCACAGAGACATACACACTTACACACAATTAAAAGATAAATCTTAAAAAAAACTAATTTCATAGCCATGAACTGTACAGAAACTGAAAAGAGACAGCAATGCTTCTCTACTCTCTAAGATTCAGTACCCCCATAATCTGCTCAGGTGCACACAAGTGCCCCTCCAAGGTCACAGTTCTCCTGAAGAGTGTGACCACTCATTTAGTTTGCCTGAGACTTCCCTGACACAAGTTCTCATTTCAGAATGGGTCTTCACACCGAATCGTGACTCCACGAGTGCATCTATCAATGCAGGGGCATTTATTCTCACATGCGATAAGGTCTGTCTTCACGACACTCTGACTCCATTGTTTGAACAAGAGCTGATGGTGATTCCATTCTTCTCCCCACTAAAACCCTGCACCATCTGAGAATATCTGTCCATGAAGCCCCTGGGATTTCCTGACAAGAAAATTAATGGTATGTATTCCTCCTACAAATTCCCGCAACACTCCATAACTTTCTAATGGTGCTCTTGTCATTTCATCTTTCCTTAGAGCTACTGATGTATTTGTCTTTCTCCCTCTCTTGGGCTACGGGCATCAGACCTCATTCCGGTGATTAGTATGTCTATGTGTGACCACCAAGTGAACAATAGCTCATTGCAACCTCCCTGCTTCCTCTGTATACCCATTAAAGGTTAAGAGACCCCAGGGTTTAAACATATGTGTACTTTTGTGATAATATCTAGGAGCTACTACTGATACCTGAAATCTTAAGATGGATTTTTTTAGCTCTCGGTTTTGGTGACCATAAGTAAATACATTGAATAATAAATGAAAAGCCTTTTAGAAATTATTCATGTAAGGATGAAAATCTACAACTCTTTCCCAGTTTCACTTAAACATCGTCAGATCTTCACTTGGAAATGGGCCAAAATATGTGATATCTAAATTCTTAGCTGCCTAAGAATATCTAGGGCCTCATTCACCCTTGGATGAAGAGCTATAGGCAATTGGTGACCATTGAGAGACAGTCTACCCCATGGATGAGCTTCCTCAATCAGTTATCCAATAGCAAGGGGTCAGTCCTTCAATCCTAAAACAATACCTCTGTGCAACACTAAATGGACTCAACAGTTTGTATTTATATCTGCATATGTATATGTGTGCATGTATGTGTAATGATAATAATTAAAGAATAGATAAAGTAGTAAAGATAATACATGGGAGTAAAAAGGGCTTGAAGCTCGAGGAAGGAGAACTGTGGGTGAGAAAGCAAAACATGTTTTAGGGGATTGAAAATGATCAAAGTATATGATATACATACATAAAATGATGTAATAAAACACATTATTTTGTACAATTAATAAATGGTAATAAAATGAATTTTTAAGCAATTAATATCATCTATTTATTACCAATACTTGTTGCCAATTTTCTTTTATTGTATTAAATAGTTCAGATTATTGCTGGTTTGAGAATCTTTGGAATTTTTGTCCTGATTCCTGCTGAAGTATGTGTAAATAGGTTATCAGGTACTCTAGAATGGAAATGTGATAGCTTTTCCATCTCCCTGACCTCACTTAACCCTCTTCGTGGATTTAGCCTTCTTGATTAACTGGACCGGAAAACGTCATGGTATCATCTGAACACTCTGATGAAGGATGCTGAACTCCACTGGCAGAAATCATCTTATCCTTGGTGAAACTTATCAACTATTAATTACTTCACTCAACGGGCCAGGAATCCATCTGCATCAGAGGATAGTAAGTGGTATTGCAGAGGAAAACATCTGATATACACATGTGCTTGAATTTGAAGCTCTTCCCCAGCTTTCCATTGAGGTTTAAATTGAATATTGCTTTAAAGTATGGTTAAAACACGGCTTTAGAAAAAGTAATCACAGGTTCAACGAAAAGTGCTATGGCTTCTCTCGCGCAACCTATAATCAGGTATGTTAAATAATGATTCACTTACTTGTCTACCACCTCTCCCTGTGTCTCTGTCTCTATGTGCATGTGTGCATGCAT
>NC_022017.1:39049729-39070355 GCF_000317375.1 Microtus ochrogaster | reverse complement strand
CCTCCTCCCAGCCTCCTGTTTTCCTCCCCCTCCTCCCACTTCTCTCCTTCTCCCTGTTGTGGGAGCTGCGGGCTGCGTTCCTGCCGCCCCAGCTCCTGGTCGCCTGGATAGCTTATGTCCTGAAATAACAACGCACAAATTGTATTCTTTTAAACACTGCTTGGCCCATTAACTCTAGCTCTTACAGGCTAATTCTCATATCCTGATCAACCCATCTCTAATAATCTGTGTAGCGTCAGTCTTACCCCCTCCCTCTCCAGTCCGAAGAGCAGTCAGGGTTCCCTGCCCTGTGGAAAGCCCAAGGTCCTCCCCCCTCCGTCCAGAAAACACTCATGGAAGATCTCATGCTCTGACAAAAGGAACAGAGTTGTCAACACTCCCTCATCTTCCTCTAAATGTGCATGGGATGTTTAACTATATGTTCTGATATTAGTAATAATATTAGTAATATATGTCCTCTTTGATTAGATAGCCTCGATAGAGAATTATCAATTTTATTGATTTTTTTATTTAAGAAACAGTGTTTGATATCACTATTTTTCTCTGTTATATTTTCCTCAATTTCATTGATTTTTTTTTTGCTCCGACCTTTACTATTCTTTTCTGTCTCTTTACTTGGATTTAATGAATTTATCTTCTTTAGATTTCTAGGGTGGTTGTAGAGGTTTTTTTTTTTTTCTCTTCCAATATACATACTCAATTCTAGTCACATTTTATAATGCTGATTTTGTTGTGTGCTTTCATTTTCATCCACTTCAACATTTGTTTCTTTGTATTTAATGAGATTTTTTCCATTAAACAATGTATATTTGGAAGCATTTTTCTTAATCTCCAGGTTTGGGAAGATTTTTTTTTCTTGCTATCTCTCTGTTGCTTTTCAGTTACATTAAAATGTCTGAAAGCACGCATTGTACGGTTTCTATTACGTTAAATTTTTAAGGTGTGTTTTATGGTGCAGAATTTGGTCTATCCTGGTGAATATTCCATGCAAACTGTTATTGTTGGATGAAGTGACCTACCTATGCCAATTTTACCCAGTGATTGATGGAGATATTGAGCTCAACAATGGCCTCACTGATTTTTTTATCCACTAAAGCTGTCTACCTCTCATAGCAGACTGTTGAAATCCCCAACTATAATAACGAATTAACGAATGTCTCTCTTTTACTCCCATCTCTCTTTATTTTCCCCATATATCTTTCTGTCTCCCATTTCCCATGCCTTCTATCCTCAGAGTCCAAGGACAACACTCAAAGTCTTAACTCATTAAATGTGTTTTCTTCCTTTTTCCTTGCAGGCCACTAATGCAGTGCGAACCCAACGAAGACTCAATTAGTCGGCTGGGGAGTTCTGGAAGAAAGGCTGTCTCTTCTAGAGACTCACTCAGGCTAAAAAATAAGTGAGTCTTTTTGCCCCTAGTTCATTTAGTCACACATTGTAGGCCACCAAAGGAAGGGTAAAAATCTCAGAGTAGATGCTATTTCTGCAGCTGCTTCCAACACTGAAGGGGCTGATGGTTGCTTTCATCGGCAATTCTTCCTCAAGGGCTAGCCAATAAAGGCTTTGTCTGCCACACTTTTCTCCTGAGAGAAGAATTGAAGGTTCAAGTCTCTTATCACAAATAGAACAGTTAGGTGGGCGGTGGTGTCACACGTCTTTAATCCCAACGCTCAAGAGAAAGAGGCAGATAGAGTTCTGTGAGTTTGAGGCCAGCCTGGTTACAAGAGCTAGTTCCAGGACAGGCACCAAAGATACAGGAAAAAAAATAAAAGAAAGAAAATAAAAAACAGGTAGCAATAATGGCTTCTTTTACATAACAAGATGTCTCTGGGTGAGGAGCCACTCACATTGGTTTAACACATCAGAAATGTCAATAATGGACAGCAGGAAGGCTTGGTCAAGAAAGCTCATAAAGAAGGAGAAAACCAACTCCATCAGTTTTTCTCTGATCTTTGCAAATGTATTATGGCATGAAAACCATGCACACACACACATAAACACATGCACACACACACATACACACATGCACATACACACATACACACATGCACACGCACACATACACACATGCACACACACATACACACATGCACACGCACACATACACACATGCACACGCACACATACACACATGCACACGCACACATACACACATGCACACGCACATGTGCATGCACCCACACACACAAATAATAAATGAAATGAAGCTTTAAAATGTCAAAAACTTTCTTGCCATTATCATCTTTTCTGAAAAGTGGCAACTATCAGATTTATAGCCAAAGCAGGTATATGAGCTGTCACTATAAAACGTTCCTTTTCATTGGAAAATCAAAACTTTGTTAATTCCACAAAGAAACTTTTTCTTTTCTAAGATCTCTTTGGCCCAAGCTGTATGCCTACAGACTGAGAATGAAATTTCCATAATTGACTGACACCAATAAGAATTCACTGCTCTTTCACTCAGGCCTAAATGGGATGTCTCCATCAAACTCCACCCCTTGGATCTCAGGGATTTGTGTAATAAAAAGAGGTGAAAAGGTCTTAAGAGCCAGAGATGATGAATGACTTCAAGGAAGCAGTGTCTTCCAGACAGAGCAGGACTGACACATGTATGAACTCACAGTGACTATGTCAGCTTGCACAGGACCTACACAGTTCGAGCCTCACAGAGTCCCAGCGCTGAAATGAGGAAATGGACATGGGCTCCTATCCCTGACCAAGAAGCCATCTGCAATTGATAAGGTTGGCAAAGAAAAATGAGAAAACATACTCAGAGAGAGGATCTCCCTAGGTATACTAATCACACTTCAGGATAGGCCTCTTGCTCAATAGTAATTGGTCTACATATAACAAATTCAATGATTCTTTTGTAGACTTTTGTCTCATATTGCTTTATTTCTCAATTTTTCTTTGTCTTATTAGTCTTTTGCTTGCATATTTTGGTTTCTGTTGTAGTGTTTTGTGTGTGGGTGAGTATGTTATGTATATTTCTTGGTTTTTGTCTGATTGATTGATTTTTTTATAACATCATTCTTTATTGATTCTTTGGAAATTTCACAGCATGTTCTCCAATCCTGTTCACCTCCCAGTCCCTCCATATCCTCCCCTCATCCTGAAGCATTCTCTCTCAAATAAACTCCCATCAATTAATTAAAACTATATAACAAAACAAACAAAAAACCCACCTTACTCCTCTTGTCTTTCCCACCTCTCCAACACCTCTTCATTCATCCTAGTGGCATGTAGAGCTGTGGTGTGTCACCCAATACAGGCTTTTGTCTAATTAGCCCCACCCACAAATCATTGTAATGAGTCATGGGTCTGGTTCCAGGATTCTGACCTCTGACACATCCTCACCACTGGACCCTCACTGAAACTCCTCTTGACTATCCTGCTGTTGCCCTGAATCATGGAAATCTTTTATTCTGCAGGACCAGGACCTTCATGTGCTCCAGCAGGTCATAGATGGGGTAGATATTAGGGTGAGCTAATCTCAGGCCCAGGATGTGGTCTGTAGGAGGAGAGGGGCTACTTGTTCTTCCCAGCCACCCTGCTAGCTTAGACCCAAAATAATCATACAGAAACTGTATTAATTAAATCACTGCTTGGCCCATTAGCTCTAGTGTATTTGCTAACTCTTATATTAATTTAACCCATTTCTATTAATCTGTGTATAATCATGTGCTGTGGCTTACCAGCTCAAGTTCCTGCATCTGTGTCCAGAGGCTCCATTGCATGTCACTTTCTGCCTTCCTTCTCCCAGCATTCAGTCCAGTTTTTCCCACCTATCTAAGTTCTGCCCTATCCACAGGCCAAGGCAGTTTCTTTATTAACCAGTAAAAGCAACACATCGACAGAAGGTCCTCCCACACCCAATGGGCCTCGGCCATAGCTGAGCTAGTCAGTCCAGAATGCTAGGACTACATCCCTCAGGCAAGTGGCGGGGCCCCCTCTCCCAAGCCTATGCCTAAGTGACCAGCTCTTCATGCCTGGTACTGAGGGATGGAGCCATCTCTCCCTAGTGTGGGGAGGGCCAGTTCTCCCACGAGCAGTGGAACCTTGTTGCAGTGTCCAGTGAGGCCAGGACCAGATCAGCATGGCCCTAGGATTTCAGCATACTTGGTTCCTATGGCTCCTGTGGTAGCAGGGTCCATGGACACAGACCCCAATCACAGCAGGACCATGGACCTAGACATGGCCCTTGGCAGCATCTCAGTCCAGATAACCACGGCCCTGGTGGCAGCAAAGGTCACCCAGATCACCCCAGCAATAGTGTGGTCCTTGAACACCAAGATGGTTTCAAGTGGCTGATCAACCCCAGGCTCTTACACAACCCTCTGTGGTAACAAGAGCTATGGACATCAGCTCAGACCCTGGCTGCTTCAGGGCTATGGACCCAGACTTGTCCCTAGGCAGTAGCTCAGGCCCAGTTGTCACAATGTCCCCAGTTGGCAACACAGGCCACTTAGATAAGTATAGCCCTGGTCGCAGCATGGTCCTTGAATACCAACATGGTCTCAGGTGGCTAACCGGACTCCAGACATCCACACATCCCTGGATGGCAACAGAAGCCACAGAGATCAACTCAGACCCTAGATACTATAGGGCCATGGACCCAGACATAGTCCATGGCAGCAGCTCTTACCTGGATGATACCATGGCCCTAGATGTTAAAGCAGGTCATTCAGGGTGGCATGGCCCTGGCAGCGGCACAGTTGTTGGCTGCTAACAAGGCTGCAGGATGTGACATAGACCCAGGACATCCATGTGGCTTTTGATGGCAACATGGGCCATGGACATCAACACAGACCCTAGCTACAGTAGGACCACAACATGACTCTCAACAGTAACCTTGGCCTAGATGTCATCATGGCCCCAGGTGGCAGCCCAGGTCACTCAGAACAGTATGACACCAGCAACAGTGTGTCTCTAGGATACCAACATGCTCCCAGGTGGCAGCCCAGGCCACTGAAATTGGTATGGCCCCAGCAACATCATGGCTTTAAGATATGAACAGGGTCCCAGCTGACTGCCAGACCCCTGGCATCAGCAAGGCCTTTGATGGCAACAGGAGCCACATGCATCAACACAGTTGCCAACTGCAGTAGGGCCATGGATCCAGACACAGTCCTAAGTGGCAGTTCGAGCCATTTTTTGCAAGAGAGAAAGAAAGGGTGTGTGGTTGGGTGAGGGTGAAAAATTGGGGAGGGGATAAGCGATCAGAATACATTATCCAAAAAAAATTTTTCAACTAAAAAAATACAGAAAATTGATTGTCTATTTAAAACAAAAAACATCTAAGACTACTAGTTGGAAAAGGAAGGGTACTTGAACAGTGGGGCAATGATGACAGTGTTTGTTACATTAAATAAACATTCATTGATGGCAGAATGGTGCTTTGATATATACATAATGCCTCAAATCAAAAGAACTCTGACTAAATGTTTACTGAGGTCATTTCATTCCCTGTCTTTGAACTATAGAAAACATAAAAGACCATCCACAATTAATACAAAGAAATTTTTTAAGCTATGGGCAGCCATCAAGAGAGCTAGCAAAATGGTCCTCAGCATCCTCTCCAAACTCATTTGGTCCCCCAAGGAATCTTCAGGCAGCCATTGGATTTCAAAACCAAGCAGTCAAGGCAATGGCAAGCCAAAGCAGAAGAATAGCTACTTTGTCCTTCTGGAAATAATGATCAGCTGTAGGGCTCATGAAAAGCCTCCCTCTTTCTACCTTTAGCAACTCGCCTCCGCCTTCCTCCCCAACCCTGACGGATTCCCCTGCTCAAAAATCTGACGTAAATTGTTTCCTTACCATGGCAAGCTGCCTGAGATTTCTGGGAAGTCTGTTTAAACAGGAGCCATGCCAGAGCTGGGATCAGCAGCGCTTCTGTGTAGCCTGTAACATAAGCTATAATTAGGGACATTGAGGTCCCTAAAGTTGTAGGCCAAGTGAGTTATCTGTGGAAGGAATGTGTATATACATACACACACACACATATATATACATACATATACATACACACACACACATACACATTATGGTATATAAGCAAATACATGTGATTTCGTGTGTATGTGTATGATTTTTTTCTCTGTGTTTGTTAGCTTATGAAAAACCAAAACTAAAAAGGGCTGATGGAATAAATATAACAACACCCCCAAGTCTCTCTTCTCCTTCCTCAATTCATTCACTCATTTATTCATTTTCTTAGTCATTCTTGAAAGTAAAAAACTGTTCTTGGTTGAAGAGTAACTAGCATACAAATGTCATCCTCATAGAGTTTGTGATGAAAGATTTTTTAAGCCGATGTTTATAATTGTTTCTTGATGACATCTATGTGTTTACCTTCTCCTGCTTTTCCTATTCATCACTGTGTCAGAGATGAAGAAAAGCATTTCCCACTGGAATAATAAAATTGAGAAATTATAAACAATAACATTAAAAACAAGCAAACAAAAACCAAACAATACTTGGATTAGAATTCCAGCCAAGCACGTGCAAACTCTCAGGCCTTTAGGAATTTTTTGAGTTCATGCCATGTTCCTTATCTGAGCAGGTGACCAGTAGTCTAAACTTGTACTAATGGATATTCTTTGTACATGTTTCATGCCCCAATCTATCCCTTCTCAAGCATGTGTTTTCCAAGGTTATTTTTTGAAGTCATATCTTTTCTTGCCACATTGATATATTCATAGCATACTAATAGCTTGAACTTTTGCTTGTTAGCCTGTATGTTTGTATTTTCTGGTATTCTTCTCATTTTGTTTTGTGTTATATAGCTTAGGGTGGTCTTATGCTCACACATCCACCAAGTGTTAGTAGCATTTTCCTGGGGAAAATATTTATTTTAATGGAATTTCAAAACTGAACAAATATGTGTAACAATCATTTGTACCATGAAATTGAACATTTTTGGCATCGAATCCTTTGTTGCCCCTTCTGATCCTTCACACTAAAATAACACACCCCTCATTTCTAACACTAAGATAAATTTTAATGATTCCTAAATCCTGTTTTTAATAGGACTTTATCATAAGGGCTCTGGAGAAAGTGTTATTTGTCTAATTCAATAATGGTATGATAAATTCATTGGTTAGTGTAATTTCACTCTTCAATCTCATTGGTGGATAAAATTACGTTACTTGAACAAAAGTTTGTATTCAGTTGTCAAGAAAGAAAGAAAAAAGAAAGAAGCAAAGAAAGAAAGAAAGAAAGAAAGAAACAAAGGAAGAAAGAAACAAAGGAAGAAAGAAACAAAGGAAGAAGGAAAGGGTCAAGTAAATTCTAGGTATAAAAGCTGGGTAGGTGTGAATGATATATATATAAGTCACAGCTTGATTCATTCTGCGCCACAAAGAGCTTTTAGCCATGCACCTAGCACAAGCAAGGAATTTCATAAGACTAATGTAATGGTCCAGCAGCAAATACTTCAAAGGTATCTGCAAAGTCCAGCAGTCTTTATCTCTCATTTCCTCTAAGCTTCTCTACTTTCCAACTCTTTCTAATAAGGCAAGGATGTCTTCCCCAAGGAAGCTGTGTCTCTTCTCAGCCACCAGGGCCTGTAAACTAGATGGTTTTGGCATTGATTTTATTCCTCAAACAAGCAGCAATTTTTCAATTCCTGAGAAAGTAGTGATCTTGCAAGGATGTACGATCTATGGAGAAACGAAAAAGCAGATGCTGAAATTAGGGGATCGTCACATCCTACCTACAGCTATAGAAACTGAGTCACAGAGAAAAAGTGTTATTCACTAAGCATGGCAAGAAGTTAATATGAAAGACTAAAGTTTTGTTTTGTTTTGTCTTTCTTTTTTGGACTCTAAGTTCTGGAGGCCAGGGACTGTGCATGGTTTAATCATTGCTACAGCATGTGACATTCCTACTTCAGGGTTTTTTAAATGGTATCTCCACCACTCTCCAAACTCAGAAAGCTCATCTCACCCAAAAACAGAACTGGAGAAATAAGCAAATCCTCAGATTTTTTTTTGTAAATGTGCAGTAACATGAACAAGTGGTTGATTGTTTAGGAAATGTACAAAGCTGGGAAAATTCAAATAAGTGATTACTTCTGGAACCCTTCCTGTGGTCCACTGAGAATCCTTCCAAAACCACCCACTCCTTAAGACACACTTAATCTCTGTTCTCATAGCAATATGTTCTTAATTCTGTTATAGATGTGCATGACCTCATGTTGTAAACAGCTGTCTTATGCTGAAATCTACGAGCTTGGATCTGACATGGACCTTAGTACCGAGTAGGTGACCTGAAAGTCATTGTCCCGGAAATAAACCAAATTAACAAAAATGGTTTGGATATATTTATGATCAATTTCTAGTAGGATTACTCTTATATCCTCCACCTGTATTCTCAGTGTTTTCAACCAAAAATGGATTTTGTATTTTCATTTTCACAACTAGATGAGGGTTGTTGCTTCTGGTATTGACTAGGTAAAGATCAAAGACATCAATTGCTAAATAGCCTACATTGCACAGAATGGTTCCCATACAAAAGGTATATACTGACTAAAATGTCTGCAATAAATACATACATACATACATACAAAAGATAAACTCTTGCCCATTGGCTTATATTATCCAAAAAAAAAAGAGTATAATGAGTTTAACCAAGAAAGAACAGTCTTGTTATTTGTAGGCCATACAGATACAGTCACGTGATCCTTCCCATTCCATAGGTCACATATGAGTAGTTAGGTGACCCTTCTCATTTGTAGGCAATACAGATGCAGTCACATGATTCTGATTCTGCTGTCTAATCATCATGGTGAAGGACTCATTCAGGTATGGTATTTGAGAATCAACTGTTGGTATTCAGAGCTAATAGAACAGTTTCATGATTTGAATTATTTAACTCATTCAGCAGCGACTTACTGTGGGCCTTATAGCTGTCTAGCACTATTCTAAGCTTATGGACCATGAGAAACAATTCTTATGGAAATGAAACTTTCCACTTGTCAAAGCAGTGCTGATATGACATCATTGCTTCCACTGAAGACAGGAAGATGTGGAATATACACCCAATCTCACACATGAATAAAGTGAGGTACATAAGTAGTTATGGGGGAGCCTCTGTCTCCAAACATTAGAGTTGTCTCAGTTATATAAATATGCAAAATCACTGCAATTGGCAAAACAAAAAAAAAATTCCATTAGAAGGTCCTCGACCACTGCACTTACTCATCTGGAATTAAGAAGGCAGTAGCAAAAAGCAGGACTAACTCTTTCACTCTTCCTTCTGCAACTCTTCAGTAAGGGCTCCCATTTCAATTAGAGGCAAGGGACTCGGCTAAGCAGTCCCTGAGTGATACCTGGGAACAGCCAAACATCCCATAACATTAGCTCATCTGTGGGAGCTGCTTTCTATACTTTCTAAAATAAATACAAAATACATAAAAATAATAGTGCACATTCTTGTTGAACTTTTATCTCCTCATTCTGAGTTTTTAGGGGAAAAAAGATCCGGGATAAGTTTCCATGAATATACTGATTAAAAAAAAAATCAAGGCTCATTGCAACTAGATGATTTACCCAAAGCTGTAGAGTTGCATAACACTGGTGACTTCATGACTTGGTCTTTTTCCACAGAAGTTTTTGTTCCAGAACACTCTCCTCCTTTTAAATTCTCATCACTCCTCTGCTCTCCACCTTAATTCTTTCTGGACAGAGCAGAGTATTAGAGGGAAGCACAAAACTGAGAAATGTATGGTGCCTCCAGGGATTTCCATGACTCACTAAAATAACTGGATGCATCCTCTGGGAAACAGTCAGCAAGTGATGTGGGAAGATATTCTCCTTCCTCTGAACTGACTGGATGTAACATTCTCTGACTGACACTTTCAGATTCCCATGAGAAGATTACAGCTCTGCGTCCATCCAGTAGGAACTCTGAGCAGAGAGACTGCTTTATCTTCTCCAAGGAAATGGGAGCTCTTTTTGCCAAAGAAATGTGTTTTCTGAAAATCACAACAGGGATAGAGAAGGGACCCATTGCCAATGATACCAACACCTATAGAATCCAGGCCTATCTCTGGACCAAGCATACTAAATTCTATTTCTTGAATCTGCTAGGGCAAATGGTTGTTGATTTAATACTAGACTGTTTTTTATTAGTCGTAACTAAAATTTAATATGAAACATCCTGTTTTGTAATATATTTGCTTTTTACATTGAGTCGGTTATAACAATACACGTTCTCCAGATGAGTCTGGAGACTGCAGAACAATGCCAATGATAATCATATTTATTGTTCCCAGACTTGCGTATGGTATGGGAACACAAACTCGCACTGTTGGAGAACTGTGATATCAATACTATTATTATGTTTATGTAACATGGATAATTTATTAATTCGTCTGATTTAGTACTACCAGAACAACACTACTTGTTGGCAGAAAAGAAGAGTCTGACAATTTCATTTTTCTTGTTGTTTATTTGAGACAAGCTTTCTCTGTTAAACAGCCCTAGCTGTCCTGAAACTAGCTCTACAGACCAAGCTGGCCTCGAACTCACAGAGATCTGCCTGCCTCTGCCTCCTAAGTGTTGGTATTAATAGTGTGTGGCACCACCGCCTGACCAGTTTCATTCTTAAAAGATAACTGACTTTAATTTGATTCTCATAACAATGTCAATTTTACTACTTAATTATGCAAGATTCTGCACTACATATAACACATAGAAATTTTGAGGGCAATGTCAATTTAGAAAGAAAGACAGGAGGACCCCCAGAGAACCATATACAATGATAATTAAAAAAATACGAGTGTGGTCAATTATCTATGAAGACAAAAGCTACAAAAAATTCAGCGAATGTCAGGGGCTAGCAGAATATTGATTAAGAGCAATAGGTTCCTGTGTAGCATAATGGTTTTCAAATCCCTCTCCTGGCCAGTGGTTGATTCAGAGACTGCAGACACACACACTTATTTAGCCACTGGGCCAGTAGGGAAGAAGATTGGTTTCACCGGGTGAGTTTTCCTCAGGGCTGTTGCATTCAGTTCTGTCCTTGCATTACATAAACTGAGGTTAGGAATCGATTACAGAATGTGACTAACCAACTCTTATGTTTTACAGGATTTCACAATAAGAGAAGATAATTAAACATGTGTTCAAGGCCAGACACCGGGGAGGTAGTATTCTGACTAGCCTTAATGGAGACAATAACCAAAACTATTACTACTCCCAGTGCACATTTAAATAAAAGTATTTGGGCATTTTGCCTGTAGCCCTAGATGGAAATGATTTCAGTCAAATGATCAAGAAGCACAGAAAAATACTTGTATACTACAAGTACCTTTGATCCTTGACCTCTCTGGGCCAGTTAAACTTGCCTAGCATCCCATAAACCATCAATGCCACATTTTCCTCACCAAAGATTTAATGAGCTACATACTGGGTAATTGATAACAAATGAACCACAATCCTTGTCTTCAAGAATTATACAGTCCAACAATAACAGCAAAAAAAAAAGGTACCCATGTGTCATCTAACAGTGATTCCTGGGGATGACAAAATGATTCAGACCTCAAAGGTTTGTGAGGTCTGTTCTTCCTCAAGTTTTCCAGGACATCTCCACTTTCACACAAGAACTGCTACATTTAGGGACAGCATTGAATTTTTAGGAAACTTTAAATAGCATGTCCTGCTAACTTTAAACCTCCATAGTACTGGGTCTTTCACACATTAATAACTGAAGAGGCAGCAATGGGTATCTTCATGTTCTTATCCAGTTGACAGTTTTCTTTTCTCTCTGACCTCAGCTTTCCTCTGGATTACATGTCTTCCAGTCAAAACTAAGTCAGATGTCACTGGGACCACCTTTTGGCCTCCAGTCCCATGATAAGACGTCGTGACAGCTCTCCGAGGACTAGATGTATTTACAGGGTATCCATTTCAAAGACTGGCTAATTGCTCCACAGGCTGCACAAAGTGCACTCTCAAATCATAAATGGGAAACACTCTGGCTGTTCCCAGGCCACAAAGCATGACCAAGTTGATTAGGACTCATAATTCACACTCAAGATACCTGAGCCTGATCCTCCGAGAAACAGCTGCCCTATAAAAGCAGAACAGAGGGTGTATATCACATGGTTCAGGCAGCCGTGGTCACAGCTCTGCAGCCACAGTAAATGGCCTCTGACGTGCCTGGTCAGGGTTATGCTGGAAATGAAACAGTAAGAGTGGGAAATAGCCTTCATTTATTGCAAACACGTACACCCAAACATCAAATCAAACCCCAGTCTGTACAGTTCACAGTGTCTGAAGTGCTAAAGAGGGAAAATACCTCAGTACACAAGAGATCTGCTCCCACAAGCTAGCCCTGGACAGCCCCTT
This sequence comes from Microtus ochrogaster, assembly GCF_000317375.1. Taxonomy (NCBI): domain Eukaryota; kingdom Metazoa; phylum Chordata; class Mammalia; order Rodentia; family Cricetidae; genus Microtus; species Microtus ochrogaster. Next base: position 39,058,002 of record NC_022017.1, on the reverse strand, counting down.
GCCAGCCATATCTGTATTTCAAGTGATGAAGCAACCAGTACTCTACACTGACACACACCATGGGGGTGAAGGGGCACATCAACACGCATTAGAGATGTGGTGGCCCAGGAAAGGAAATGATGCTTTTAAACAGAATAAAAGTGGAAAAAGCATTAAGATGAAAGTTAACGAAGCCTTTTCAGCACTGGGAGAGATGCTGTAGGAAAGAATCTGTGTTGTGGCTTAGGGGAGCGTCTCATTCTGTAGGAACCAGGCATCCCCAGATGAGTTCATAAAGAAAATAAGTCCCATCTTGGATCCTACGTGTTGTGGCACTTCTTAAAATCAACACTTCACAGCATAAGGTTAGCGGCACTATTTTGGGGGTTGCCCAAAGTGACGCTGAATCTTAACTCAGTTGCTTCGTCCCTTCATGTTACCATCCAATATGTACTTCTAAGTGGCCACTCTGTGCCTGCAGATACAGGAAACAGCAAAAGAGACAGCTCTTCCTAGGCTCATCCTTGTGGATTTAGAGAGCAAGAATGTTAATATGGCTCGAAAGCGGAGTTGGGCTGTGCTGAGAGGTGGCACACAATATGATTACAAAAGGGAAGGATTCTTAGAGCTGAGGCCCTCTAAGGTCAGGCCTAAAAAAGCAAAATATAGATGCATATTTAGGGAGTTGAAATTGAGAATACAAAAACACACATTTTTTAAAAAAAATGAAAGTAAGGAGAAATATAGAGTTTGTATGAAAATGAAAAGGACCTTGAAAGGAAGAATTCTGGGACAGACTTCTTATAGGTAAGGAAAGTGATTTATTTTTGTTCAGAAAATGACTGTGTAAATTTTAAAAATATTTCACTAATAAGATGATGTTGAATCAATTTAAGCTATTTAACCTCCTCTAAAATTCAGTTTTTAGCATGGATAAAACTATCTACAAAAATATGAAATAAAATTAAAACTACTGGTCTTCTTATACAAACTAAACAATTATATATAATTATGTATATATACATATACGATTATCCAACTTTCCAATAACTTGAGTTTTCCCTTCCTGTATGAGTTCAGATACTTCCTGCTTTGAAATGTTTGAAGTTATGAAACATCACTTATAAAATCAGGAAACCCTGCACTGCACGCAGTCTAATTGAGAGTATTTTTAATGCTATTATGTGAGTTGACCATTGGAATACGAAGATGAAAATAGCGGCAGCTTGGTGATTCATTTAGAAACGAAATGGAAGTTTAAATTAAGTATTCAGCAAGTTACTGTGGTTCATTGTGGTTGGGGATTTGTGGCAGCCACTACCAGTAACCATCGAATATTGAAACCCCTTTCTATATAAAATTAATACTAGCGTCGGGTAACCATAATACTCTGCTTCATGACCGAGGCACTGTACATCAAATATGGATTTAGTTTGAGAAAAATTGTCACCATGTGTTCCTTGTCTCATAGTTATAACAAAAGCAGTTTAGGGAATGTTGAAGTGTTATCTTGCCCCACTGCTCTATAGGATAAGGTCCATCATGGCAGGGAAGGCATGGAAGCAAGAGAGTGATGCAGCTGTTCACACTGTGTCCAGTAAGGAAGCGGAGCTACAGTTTGCTTCCCCTGCCCCGCCCCTTTTATTTCAGTTCAGGACCCCAGCCCAGGGGAAACGTACTGCCCACTTGTAGGTGTAGGCCTTCTCACCACAGTAATTAACCTAACCTGGAAATCCCCACAGGCGTGCCCAGAAGTTTGTCTCCTGGGTGATTTAGAGTCTGTCCAGGTGAAAACATTAACCTTCTCACTTGCCTGTAAAGATTTCATGTAAAACTTCTTTAGAGCTAGAGATACAATATTCTGAGTTCTATCCAAAGAAGCATAAACCCTTATGAAAACTCCCGTCAACAACTCTTTTTTAAAAAAACTATAAAAGTGATCTCTAATTCCTTTCTCCACCCTAAAACCTGGAAATATATATGGCAATATGAAGCTTACAAGGCAAGGAAAATCAAGTGTTATTTTTAAATGAGGAATAACCTAGAAGCACAATAGAAATAAACAGGGTCCAGCTTCTCAGAGTACCCTACCTAGAATGAAGGATCTAATCATTCATTTTTGCTGTCAGGCATCTGATTTGACTTGAAAGGCAAAGTTCCAGGAAGAAAGAGTCTGACTGAGTGAGTATGAATCAAAGACTTTTTGGCTTTTTCTTTCACATAATATATTTTGATCATATCCTTTCTCTTCCCCCAACAACTCCTGCTAGGTCTTCCCTTACGCCCTACCCACCAAGCTTCGTATATGCTCTCTTGTTCTATCTATCTATCTATCTATCTATCTATCTATCTATCTATCTATCATCTATCTATCTATCTATCTATCTATCTATCTATCTATCTCCCTATCTATCTCCCTATCTATCTATCTATCTATCTATCTATCTATCTATCTATCCATCTATATCTACCTTTTCCTATATCGTTTCAAAAATGAAAATTAGTACAAATAAGCAAAAAGTCAAGAAGTCAAAAATATCCAAACAAACAAACAACACTCTGCCCCAAAAGGGAGTCTGTTTTATGTTGGCCAACTCCTGGGAATGAGGCATTCCGTGGACTTTGGTTGTTATGCCCAGTGATATTCTGCTGGAGAAAACTGATTTTCCCATTCCCGGAAGGTACCATTGCAAAGATCTTCTAGGTTATAGATAGGAGTTTGTGTCTGCTTCCCCTTTTCGGTGCTGGGATTGTGTCTGGCTTGAATCTGGGCAAGTCCCCTGCATCTTGTCATAGTCACTGTGAGTTCATATGTGTGTCAGGTCTGTTGTGTACGGAGGACTCTGTTTCCTTGGAGTCATTTACCAGCTTTTCAAATCTTTCTGTTTCATCTTCCACATAGATCTCTAGACCTTAAGAGGAGAGGTTTGATAAAGACGTCCCATTTAGGACCGAGTGCTCCAGAGCATTCTGCTCTGCACATTGTCCAGTCGTGGGTCTCTGTGAATCACCATCCACTTAAGGAAGAAGATTCTCTGATGAGGGTTGAACAATGTACTGATATGGGCATTGCAGTATGTCATTAAGAATCATATTATTGCTATGTTCCTTTATAACAATTACCATTATTAGAATTTATGAATACATAAACTTTTTAATCATGATTATCCCAAATTTGGAGGAACTTTGATTTCCTTATTTATTTTTTTTTTGTTTGTTTGCTTTTCGAGACATGGTTTCTTTGTGTAACAGTCCTAACTGGTTTGCTTTGCTTTTCGAGACAGGGTTTCTCTGTAGCTTTGGAGACTATCCTGGATCTAGCTCTTGTAGACCAGGCTGGCCTCGAACTCACAGAGATCCGCCTGCCTCTGCCTCCCAAGTGTTGGGATTAAAGGCGTGCGCCACCACTGGCCAGCCTTATTTGCTTTTCAAGTACTTTCTTCTGGTGAGAGTGCAGATAATATACTAACACTTAAGGAATAAAATTACTTTATTAGGGACTATTGGTCCTTGGAGTCCCTCTCTAGCAAAAACAACATAGTTTAACATAGAATATATTGATTCCAATGCAATGAAGAAGAACTCAAATTCAGGCCTCCATCCTGAGAAACCTGTAGCCTCTATTTAAGCCATAGTTGTGATATCTTCAGAACGGAGATTTTAGTAAACACTTCAGAGGGCTGTTATGATGTAGAAGAGATTAAATCATTGTAATAGGCATTCGATGCCTGAGAAATAATACCAATTCTGACTTTTTTAAATTTATTTCCTAAATATTTGGAGAAATAAAGATGGCAAGAAAGAAAAATATTTTAAAAGTTTCTTATAAAATGGCTTTCTGTTTGATACAAGAGTGTTATTTTAAGCTTACTGAATGCTGAGGTTACAATTTTGTTATTATTCTTCAAGACGGCATTCTGGAAATTAGGGAAATGACAATACTGCAGTGTAGTTCACATTCTCAGATCTTTAACTGTGGTTTATTGCTTAGTCTATGCTTTCTACGGTAATGGTTAAGACTTATTTTGTTCTGAAACAGAGAAAACCCAATTCAAACTGCCAAGATAGAGGAAATTTAATTTTCTTCAAATAATTTAAAAGTCCAGAAGGGAGATAGATTTAGGGATTTTGCTCTATCCAGAGGTGACTGGCTACACATATACTCTGTGTGGTAGTTTCCACAGCCAAATTATTCAATGTGTCAATCCCTGTTCACGGTGACCACTGTGTGTATTTGTCTGTCTGTCTGTGTGTCTGTGTATGTCTGTGTCTCTGTGTTTCTCTGTGTTTAGATATAATATGGATATACAAGATTTGGTACCACTAAGTTTCAAATAAACGTACAGTATTGTAACTATCATCTGTATATTAGATGCGCAAGCTCTGCTAACTAGAAATCTTGGATGTTTTAATCAACATCTTTCCACTTCTTCTATTCTTCTTCCATGGTAACCATCATTATCTCTTCTTATTGATTTGGAATTTTTAGATTCCATATCTAAAGGAGATGAGCTAATAATTGTCTTTCCATGTTCTTTTACTCGGCTCAATGTCCTCCGGGATCATCCATGTTTTTACATGTGGTAAGTTTTCCTTCTTTTGTAAAACGGAATAATATTCCTCTATGTGTTTCTTATTCCATTCTTCTGCTGATTTCCTTTGGACACTGTGATCTGACATATCTGTGCTTTTATAAAAAATGCTACAATGAATGTGCGGGTAATGTTAGATATTGATTTTACCCCCTCTGAATATATACCAACATGCAGGAATATTTCATTTGCACTTTAATAAATAAAGTTTGCCTGAAGTTCAGAGAGTAATTTACAGACCAGGCAGTGGTGATACACACCTTTAATCCCCGTAGCCACACTAGTTTGCCATAGAAACCAGGCAATAGTGATGCACACCTTTAATCCCATCACTAGAGAGGAATATAATATAGGAGGAGACAGCTGTTAGACACAGTCTCATTCTGTGATTCTTCAAGGCAGGATCACTTTTTCAAACTAAGGTAGAGGTAAAAGACAGTGACTGACTGGTTTGCTTTTCTAACCTTCAGGTTGAACCCAAATTTCTGTCTCTCTCTTTTTTTTTTAAATCATGCTACACCAGAAAATGAGATCACTATTTCTAAGGTTCTTTTGTAGCTGCCATATTCTTCTCTGCAGTGGTTATATTTGCTGTGCTTCGCCACCAATGATGCACAGCTCTTCCCTTTTTGTTCCACACCGTTCTTGTGCAGTTGCCTTGATTGAGAGGCCAATGTACATGGGTGTGCGTTTCTGCGTGTTCCGTGCCCCTCGCTTTTCTCCGGTGAGCTCAACTTCGTCTAAAAGTAAATAAACTCCTTGTGAAATGCCTGTAGGAATTTCAAAGCTCACATTAAAATCCATCTTCCAGTAGAGGAGAGAGGACTGCAGGAGAGGAAAGGCAAGAAGATTGTTTCCCAGGGACCCTTCTGACATCCTCTTCTTACTCTAATTGGTTTAAGCTGAGTTATTCATACCCGGTTGGGACTCAGATTATCTGCATCAGAATCCCAAAAGCGGGTTCATTTATGCTGTTTTACCTGAATTACAGGTATTATTTGTCAAGGATTGATGCAGACCAATCAGAACTTCCCCGGAGAGTTTAAGTGCACATAGTTTTTCAAATAGTAAAGTGAGTTGAGAAATGTCGGTTTTCAAGGATTGTTTAGAAGAAAAAAAGAAAGTGATTGTCTGAAAAATGACAAAATCTCATTCAACCGATCAACATTTCTGTGGATATGGATAAACAGTAGGTATTCAAACATAAATAAAGGTTTGGTCTAATTATGGAGGTAAATACAAGATTTATCGTAGTAACTATTAGTAAAATAGTAACTGTTTACTTACTATTAGTAAAATAGTTACAAAATTGATAAAAATAAAACAGACTCCTATCCTTCAGGCATAATCTCTATGTTCATGTAAATATTATACAGGCATTGTCAGATATATATATATATATATCTTAGTCTATATAAAACACATAACTATTTTTAAAAAATGAAATTTCACATCAAATTTTTTGTGTTCTTTTTTCTTCTTATTAACGAATACTTTCTACATTCCTGAACTTATCAGTCCCTGTCATGTATTCTTACGATTGCATTAAAATATAAATTATAATAGATATATTAATACATACTGTGAATATATAACTTGCTTAAGCCTTTATCATCATAATTATTATTTAGTAGTAATAGAAGCAATTTTATCTCTTTTAAATACTTCTTCGGAGAACTTGAACTTCATCATCTGAATTCACAGCCAGAGTTTGAGCCAGACAAATGTGGGCTAATGCAGTGACTTCACCACTTACCACTGTGAGACCAACCAAGTTGTTTATCTTCTTCAACCTCAATTCCCTTGGGGCAGTAACCATTCTTTCAACAGAGAATCTGGCACATCAAAGAAACTCAACAGTTACCTCCACCACTACCGCCACCATCCATCACAGTAGTGAGCTCCTATGTGACAAGACAAAAAAAGATCCTGCCCCAAGCCAGTCTTGTTCTGAGGAGAGTGTTGGAATTACTGACTTAACCAGCTTCCTCATAGGCAGTATGGTTTTCATTGTCAAAACTGATTTTCATGAAAATAAAAAACAAATAAACTACAGAGTAGAACTGACAGTCTTGCCCCATAAAAATTACCAACCATTTAAAAGCATTGTAAAATATCTTTTTAAAAGATCACGGTGATATTATTTCATACTTAAATGCAGTATTTCCAAAACTAGAAATTTCCTGCCCTCAAGAACTGAAAATTAATGCTGAAGCTAACTCTGTGCCCAACATCTATAGAGACAGTGAGTATCTGTGCATAGTGTTACAACTAAGTGAGTTGAAATCCTGAGGATTATTTTCTTAGTGTCCCTGCCAAGAGCATGAAGACAGTTACTGAAAGCAGTCAATGGGCAGAAGATCCCCAAAAAAGGAAAGCAAATGAAATTCTTACTCAGAGTAATCTATGCAAGGCAAAAATCACAAACCTAGACCAGAGTTCCTCAGTGTTGACATTACTGGCTTTTGTGAGAGGATCATCCTCTGGGTATCTGTCCTATGCTTTATAGAACATTTAGTTTCACCCAAGGCTATACCTACCGTTTGCAACCCTTGTTCTTATGTGACAATCAAAATCACCATATGATGTCCCAGAGGATCTAAAAATCAACTAGAACTGAAAGCCACTCATCTAGCCTGATATGAACACACAATGGTGATTCTGTCTCTGTTTTTGTATAGGCAGGTGATATAGAGCAAGAAGTAAGATTATTCCAGTAAAAGCTACCCACCCTTCCATCCCAAACTAAACCAAAATGGCCCTTGTAAATCAAGACAGAGCAAAAGAGCTGATCCTGACCCCCCCCCAACTTGTGTACCCTCTACAGCAATCAGGAAAGAGGGCCCTATCCCTCACCTGGGCAAAAGAGTAGACCTGTTCCTGTTGGTGTTGGTGTGGATGACCTGAATCTAAGAACTCTATCACAATTAATAAAAACTGAGAGGCAGAAATGTGGGCTCAACCTGAAGGTCAGAAAAGCAAAACAACCAGCCATTGGCTCTTACCTACCTCTGCCTCAGCCTGAAATGGTGATCCTGCCTTCAGGAATCTCAGAATGAGACTGTGTCTAAAAGCTGTCTCCTCCTTTCTTATAGTACTCTCTAGTGCTGGGATTAAAGGCATGCACCACTACCACCCAGTTTCTATGGCAAACTAGTGTACCTACTGGGATTAAAGATATGTGTCACTACTGCCTTGTCTGTAAGACTGATCAGTGTGGTTGTTTTACTCTCTGATTTTCAGGCAAGCTTAATTTATTAAAATGCAAATGAAATATTACTACAGAGTACACGAGAGCATGAGAACTGGCCCCACTCGTTGTTGTAGACTTAACGGGGTAAGCTAGCTGAGGCAGTGCTAAATAGCTTGCCTGGGTAGGGACGATGAGGGAAAGCTGGAGTGCGAACCAAACTAACTACCACTTATGCCCAGAGCAATAGCTATGATTTGGCCCATCCCAACATCCACCATTTCTAAGAACTGTTGGAGCATGTGGAGGGAGCAAACTTACAGATCCAAAACAGCAGGATCTCCACAACAGAGGACAACAACAGGATATCCAAGAGGAGCCCCAGTGAGAGCCCAGTATAGGTAACATAGCAAAAGCCAAAGACCATTGGCTCCTGACAATGAACACTTGCAAGTAAGATAAGTGGACTGAAGGGTAAACTGGGTATGACTCAATGGTTTCCAGGATGAGAT
>NC_022017.1:39044753-39049244 GCF_000317375.1 Microtus ochrogaster | reverse complement strand
TCCCATAAGTTTGAGTATGTTGTTTCTTTATTTTCATTGAATTCCAGGAAGACTTTAATTTCTTTCTTTATTTCTTCCTTAATCCAGGTATGGTTCAGTAGTTGACTGTTCAGTTTCCACGAATTTGTAGGCTTTCTGGAGGTAGCATTGGGTTTCCTTTTTAATTTGACTTTGCTGCAGAGGGCGTTACAAGGGCAGAGGGCAGATGTGAAGGAATGGGGAGATAGGTCAGATTAGAATGCATGATGTGAAATCCACAAAGAATCAATATAAGTAAAAAAAAAGAGACAGAGAATGAAAACACTTCTATTAAATTAATTACTTTCAAGTTTTCTGATAAAAAGTCAATGCTGCCAATATGATACCCTCTAATTCACCTCACATAACTTCGTTTTATGTCTTCAATTACAGGCTCCACTAGGATCCATTTCTGACTAACTCTCCTCCTAAAATAAACTACAATAAGCTAACACGTCAACTCCAAAGCCAAAGAAGACATGAAAGGAAAAGAGGAGAAAATGGACCCAGCACCATGTTCGATGTCAGTAGAGATGACAGAGATTCCAGAGAATAAAATCCCACTCTGACAGGAAGGATGGTATCATGAGTTAAACTGCAACCTCCCAGATTTGTGGTCTCAAGCTGTAAGCCCCAGCACTTCAAAACATGGTCCTATTTGATAGAAGAGAATTCAAGCATACAATTTTTTAAATGAGATCAGCAAATCTGAGTGCAGATATGCTTTCCGAGATGGGGGGGAGGGGTTGCATCATCTGAAGAGTGAGGAAATCAAAGGAACTAAATCAGGTGGGAAGCAGCAAATCTTTATTCACACCACCTCCTGAGAGAGCCCAACCCTGTCCATACCTCTCATGGATTTCGAGCCTCCCAAACGACTAGACAATGAAGTTCTATTGTTTAGGGCGCTCAGCCAGTGGTACTTTGACAGAGAACTCTTAACAAATCCAGGTGGTCATGAAGAGAACAAAGACAGTATTACCAGGTGAGCATCTCTAAGTGAAGCTGAATTGAGGGTCTGGTCCAAGTTCCTACTGCCTGCAATTTGACATGAATGCAAATAAAAATGTCCAAGTCAAAACTAATAAATATCTATTTCTATGTTTTTCTAGAATTAGTATCTTAGTAATGCAAATTTTATTTGCTAATGAGCATGATTACCTTCTGTTCCACTATCATGGGTTTTTTTTTTTTAATTGCTCTGACTAGGATAGAATACCTTGTTGGAATATTGTGGATTCCAGAATTCTATGTTTCCTTTTCCAGGGACCAAAAGTTTCAACTGGACTGGAGATATGGCTCAGTGATTACGAGCACTGGTTGCTTATCCGGAGAACGTAGGTTCAATTTCCAGTACCCCACATGGTAGCGTTATATAAAAATCTATAACCTCAGTATCAGGGGATCTGATGTCCACTTCCTGCCTCTGGAAACTACATGAATGTAGCACAAATAATAAAATCCAAAAGACAGATATTGGAGTTCGAGAGAAGATCAGAAAAGCAAAGCAGCCAAGTCACTAGGCAAGAGTTCTTACCTCTACCAAGGCTCAGCCAAAGAAAGGGTTAATCCTATCCTCAATGTGACTGCAGACTGCAATGCTCTCAACCAAACCTCAGACTGCAGATTGAGACCCTGAACTCCTGTCTCCTCCCATTTTAAATCTCTCTCTAGTGCTGGGATTAAAGGGCGTGCAACACCACCACCAGGCCTCTATGGCTAACTAGTGTGGCAGCTGGGATTAAATGTGTGTGTCACCACTGCCTGGCTTAGTGTGACCAGCTTTGCACTCTGATAGTCAGGCAAGCTTTATTTATTAAAACACAAATAAAATATCACTATACATGAATGTGATACTCAGACCTATGCACATAAAACAATAAAATAATTAAGTTAAAATTAAGCTCCAAATTGGTTACCTCTAGGGGAGAATCCAGGTAGACTTATCATTACAACAAATCAAGTTAGGGCAGGACATACAAATAACATTATATAGACTGCTAAGGGTGTGTGTATGTGTGTCTGCGTGCGTGCGCGTGTGTGTTATAAGAAATAGAAGCCACGAATTTGAAGAAAGCAAGTACATGGGCAGAGCTGGAGGGAGGGAAGAGAAGGGGGAAATGATGCGATTCTATTTTATTTTTTTAAAAAATTTAAAAGGAGATTTAGAGTGGGGATATTATTATCTCTAATTTTCTAGGTCTGACCAACTTTCATGTCATAGTCTGAAAGATGCCTTTATATGCAAAGACATTAATCAACCCAGAAAGCTATAAAGAGACATGTTACCATTTCACATGTGGGCAAACTGAGACCATGAAGAAAATCGTGCGATTTTCTTTATTCAAGTGAAACAGCCATTTGAAAAGGCTTCACTAGAATATTTACATCATTGGAAAATACTCCAACACTTTTAGATACAAGGTTCTCCCTTTTAATTCTCCTAGGACAAAAAATGCTGGACTTACTGTTGTACATTCCGGGGACACCAGCCAGGTTTGAGGTTTGGTCCCGACTACAAAATCTTAATTCCCACCATGGCCTTGGTGCTTTGTGAGCCTCCTATTAACTTACCAGACTTGAGTCATAATTCTCGATGATCTTGCATGGGATCTTTGAGTCAAGAGATCCTCATAAAACTTGTTCTGGGAAGTTGGGTGCTAAAGCCAATTGAATTACACAATTGAACATCTTACAGAGTTCAGACAAATACTACCAAATTGTAACTTCCCTACAGCCTCCTGCCTTAGGGTTTGAGCATAGAAAGATGTTTTCTCATTGGGGATATGGTCATTTTTGTATCTCTGTGTGTCTTTGCCAAACACACTCAGGAAAGCTGCTCATAATGTAGAGTTATAGTCTGTTTTTTTCAGCACATAGAATGTTAATCCTGGAAATGATGGCAGAGTTCCCTGCTGAAGTATTGTTTCTCTAAGAACACTGAGATACAGGAGTGAGATGTAGTCTTCCCAGTACCAAATAAGGGCTAGCAGTAAGATGAATACTGAAATCATCTTTTAATCCCTAATTCAGCACCCTTCCTAACATGCTGATCTGCACCTATTGATCCAAATGTTTCTAATACATTATAATTGATTGGCAATTCCATTTTCATGGATGAAAGCAATAACCATCAGTGACTGTGATTTGCCTAGGTGGTTGAAACTATAAACTGATCCAAGACCTTGCTCTCTATTGTCTATAGTGGTGCGTATTTCTTTAACAATAATTATTAATTTATTGATTCATTCCACGAGTATTTGCAAATGAGAAAAGGCTGTGCCTCTGAGTCATGTCTATCCATGATAGAGCTTACATAATATGACATCAAAAGTAGTGTCTCTATCTTCTTGGAGTGAAACCATGGCCCTAGAAGGTAATCATATGGATAGACAAAGATGTCTCACTGAGTGCATATGGCCAGATACACCTCCCACTACCAAAGTCGAAGCAGAAAGTATATGAGAGATCACAGGCTAGGAACAGATTATTACAGGCTTTTCCAAGATCTAGTAGTTTTTCTCCAATGTATGGAAAATGTACAGACACTACATGGCTAACCTTCAGTAGTTAAAAGGTTGATTTCACTAATGGATTATCTGTGGCTCTTTAAATACAAATATTCATTGTTGTTTCGAAAATGAGATGCGATGTCCATTTTGGCTGACTGACATATGATCTCCTCTGTATTAGGAACTTCAAATTAATCTTATCAATTCCTTATTGTTAATGTTTTTCATACTTACATTGATTTAACACACATAAAATTTTATTTGAAGATCATAAATCTGAAACATAGATAGGTAAACTTCGGCAAATAAAGTAACTCAGCAAAGATCATCCAAAACAAGATGCTTAGAACTTCTATCACTTCAGGAAGTTTACTTTGGGTAAATCTAATTTAATGATAGTAAGCACCCACAGTTCTGATACCTATAATTACCAAGCCATTTGTCTTATTGTTAGACTCATAATAAGTGAAATTATACATCATTTATGAATATTTTTCTAAGTTTGTTTAATAAATATGCTTTCAGAATTCACTCACATTGCCATGTGTGCAAGTAGCTCACTCCCTTTTTATTATTGAGAAGTGTCGCACTGTATGGAGATGGGATGGTTCATTTATTCACTTTTTGACTGACATTTAAGTTATTCCTATTAAAAATACAACTGCTGAAATATTCATGTGCAAGTATTTTAGGGACATAAATTTCCCTTTATCTTATGGAAATATCTGAAAATGAAATTTGACCTTTTAATTTTAGATATTCTAATGTATGTGCAATAGTATTAATCATGGTTTTAAGTCATATTTCTCTGAAAACTAATAGTGTTGAAGGCTTTTGTAAATATTAATATGTATTTTTCTACATTCAGAACTTGGTTCATTTTATCTGTGTCTATTATTATAAGATACACAAAATGTTTACAAAGGTAGATTTTTTTTCCATGAATAATTAACTTATCATT
>NC_022017.1:39032188-39044468 GCF_000317375.1 Microtus ochrogaster | reverse complement strand
TGTGTGTGTGTGTGTGTGTGTGTGTGTGTGTGTGTACTTAAAGCATTTTTTCCTTTGGGAAAATGTGGTTAGATTTTTATTTTTTTATCCAATTTGACAAACTCTAACTTTTAAAAGCAGCTCAATTCCAGTCAACTTTATATGAATACTAACATATTTAAGTTTACATTTGTCATCTGTCGGCCTACTTCTTTTCTAACTGCTTTGTGTGAGCTATGTTTCTCCTTCATCTCTCCTTATATCTACTTCTATAATGGTCAGGCGACTCCAAGAAACTCGCCCAAAGAATATAGGCTATTGCTATTGTCCTTGGTTGTTTCCCAAACTTGAGACACAACCCTAATGCTAAAGACAACAGACATTTCGGACACAGAGGAATTCACTAGAATTGACCTGAAAGCCTCCCCCTCCCTGCAGAATAATTTTTGTAGTATCTGAAGTTTTTATCCAAGCTGCCAAAAATGAAAAGAAATCAGTGATCCTACCTATCCGTAAAGCCTATGAACCACAATAATCATCTGAATGGTAAGATGTCACCAAGCATTCAATAGTAGCACTTATCCTTAGGGGAAAACTAACAGGATTGGAGACCTGCTCAATGAGAAGGAATTGATGCCTGCTAATATAAGTTTTGCCAACTACCCATGGCTGGTGAAGTCAATGATCTGGAGGAGAACCCACTAATGCCATTGTGGTGATTTGAATGAAAGCGGCCCCCATAGCTCATAGGGAGCAGCACTATTGGAAAGTGTGGCCTTGTTTGTGGCCTTGTTGGAAGAAGTGTGTCACTGGGGAGTAGACATTGGGGTTTCAGAAGCCCAAGCACGGCCCAGTGCCATTCTCTTTTCTTGCTGTCTACTGATCTAGGCGTAGGACTCTCAGCTACTTCTCCAGCACCATGTCTGCCTGTGTGCTACCATATTTTTTTTGCTATAACAATGGTTTAAACCTCTGTTGAGAATTCTCTGTTCAACTCAGTGCCCCATTTTATAATTGGGTTGATTAGCCTTTTACGGTCTAGTTTCTTGAGTTCTTTATATATTTTGGAGATCAGACCTTTGTCAGTTGCGGGGTTGGTGAAGATCTCCCAGTAAGTGGGTTGCCTTTTTGTCTTAGTGACAGTGTCCTTTGCTTTACAGAAGCTTCTCAGTCTCAGGAGGTCCCATTTATTCACTGAGGCCCTTAATGTCTGTGCTGCTGGGGTTATACGTAGGAAGTGGTCTCCTGTGCCCATGTGTTGTAGAGTACTTCCCACTTTCTCTTCTATCAGGTTCAGTGTAACATGGGATGTACTCACTCATATTTGGTTTCTAGCCATAAACAAAGGACATTGAGCCTATAGTTAGTGATCCTAGAGAAGCTAAATAAGGAGAACCCAAAGAAAAACATATAGGCATCCTCCTGAATGTTGACCTTCATCAGGCGATGAAAGGAGACGGAGACCCACATTGGAGCACCGGACAGAAATCTCAAGGTCCAAGTCAGGAGCAGAAGGAGAGAGAGCACGATCAAGGAACTCAGGACCGCAAGGGGTCCACACACAGAGACAATGGGGATGTTCTATTGGGAACTCGCCAAGGCCAGCTGGCCTGGGTCTGAAAAGGCCTGAGATGAGGCCGGACTCGATGAACATAGCGGACAATGGGGACTACTGAGAACTCAAGAACAATGGCAATGGGTCTCTGATCCTATTGCACATAATGGCTTTGTGGGAGCCTAGGCAGCTTGTATGCTCACGTTACTAGAAATGGATGGAGGAGGGGGTTCCTTGGACTTCCCTCAGGTCAGGGAACCCTGATTGCTCTTAGGGCTGAGGAGGGAGGGGAACTTGATTGGGGGAGGGGGAGGGAAATGGGAGGTGGTGGCGGGGAAGAGACGGAGATCTTTAATAAATAAATAAATTAAAAAAATAAAGAAAGAAAGAAAAAGAAAAAAAAAACCTCTGAACTATAAGCCAACTCCAGTTAAATGTTTTCTTTTATAAGAGTTGCCATAGTCATGGTATCTCTTCACAGCAACAGAACCCCTAAGACAACCACTTTTTAAAATCAATTTCTAGCCATATTCTAAATACTCACCCTGATACTCACAGATCAGTACAGTATAGCTCTCCCAACCATCGAACAAGCTTATTTTTGCTGAAGGCACAGATCATTACGGAAAGCCTCAACTACTTAAAATGTAGAAAACAACTGACCATAAGGTGCCCAGCCCCAATGTATACATCTACAGCACAAACACCTAAGGTTTGGGGAACGTCATAAAAGAGAAACCCGGAAGATTTTAAGTAAGAGCCAGAGGACCAAGATGCTTGCTGCTAGATAGTGTTCACTATATATAACAAAGACTCCACACCCATGAAATCTCAACGATATGGTTGTCTAAACAAGAACAGTGATATCACCACTTGATGTGCCAAAATGAATGGGGGACACCTCACAAGGCCTCACTCCTAGAGGAAGAGCTACAGGCAATCAATCACTTCTAAGAGAGGGAAAATCAGAATTCTCCAGAAATAAACCCCAAGTGGTTAGACTTAAACACATATACATACAAGCAACACTTAATACACTCTGCAGATTGTATCTGTGTGTGTGTGTGTGTAAGTAAAACAATAATAATTAAAGAAAGGGCCATGCATTCGAGAGAAAGTGGAGAGAAACAGAAGGAAATACAAGAGGAAGTAGAGTGTGAAAATAATGTAAGTACAGTACTTGTACATGAAATTATCAAATAAAAATTAATTTTTAAAGTTCCACTATGTCCTTACTATGTTTTTTATGGGCCTCATAGCCCGCTCTCTCCAGTCTTCTCTCCACACACTGCATTCTTTCCGTGGATGTTTTCAAAGTGTTTCCCTTTGACATCGTCCAGGAAATTTGTCCAGGATTCTTCCTCTGGTAGTTTTCTTTTATGCATTTGGGTATCATTGACCTCCCTGGATTTGTAGGTTTATAGGTTTCTTTTCAAATTTGGAATACATTTGGTCGTAATTTCTAAATGAATAGTTTTCTATCTTCCTATCTTTTGTCTGTCTCCTTTGATCAACTCTGGCGATTCATAAATTAAGTTGCTTCCAATTGTCCTTAACACTGCTTTGGTTTTTGTTAATGTTCTTCTCTTTTACATTTGTTTTGTACCAAGTCGTTCACATTTTGTGCCTTGGAATTTGATAGGTTTATTTCTAACCCTTGAATGTTCATTGCATACAGTATTTTTCTATTTTATACAATATTTTTATCCCAAGGAAATTAATTTGGACCCTGTAAATGTCTCTCATCTTCCTCCTTCACTTCTGGATACAGGGATTGTGCTGATGACAGTTTTTATGTCTTTGTTCACTAACTCTGGCACCGGTGTCATCTCTGGGCTAGCTTCAGTCAAATGGATTTCCTTCATATAATACATCATCTCTTTTGAAAATCAATGTCTTGTGAATATTTTTTTTTAATCTTTGACATCAGTCCTTTTGAATCTTGCCTCAGCCAATGTTAGATAGATTTGTGTTTAATAAATATTCTTTAGCTTTGTTCTGGAAAAGAGTTTAGTTTTGTCCTCCAGACTCTGCCTTTCAGGTTTTTTTTGGGGTAAATCCAAATCATCTCTCATGGGTTGCATGATTCTTAAAACTGAGGCCTTTCCCATTCACTTGCCTTTATCCAGTATTCTGCTAATCATGAGACTTTCTAGTTTCACTGGTGGGAACTGCACACCCATTCCAGCCTTGTGTGTGGGCGAGATCCACTTATCTGTTAGCCTTTGACTGGACTTTCCAGGCCCCACGCATATGAGCAGATCAGTCCTCAGCTGAATATTTAACGGCAAAAGTCCCTGTGCGTTTCCTAAGTTCTGTCTTTATGTATATGTTTGCTTTCCAGCCCTAAATCTTGAAGACTTTAATGATCTCAGTTTCCCAAACACTCATACCTTCATTCAATGTAAGAACTTTGCTGACTCTTCTGAATTTTTCTTTTCTTTTACTGAAATTAAAATATAATTACATTATTTTCCCTTTTATCTCTTTAACTCTTTTCTTGTATCCCCAGTCTCTCCCCCCTCTCTCCCTCTCTCAAATTCAAGGCATACAGCTTCTTTTTCTTTAACTGTATTACATTTATGTGAATATAGTCATAATATATAAATATAATTGCTCAATCCTTTTAATGTTACTTCTGTGTATATGACTTCAGGACTGGCAAACCAATTCGGAGTCCCTCTTTGGAGATTGTTTTCTCCGCTCTCAGCATTCTTTAGTTGTCTATAGTTCATGATCTAGGTTTGGGGGCTCATGAGACATCCCCCTTCTTTTGCTAACATATCTGTTAGTATTGCATTTGCTCATGTCTTGTTCAGGCCTCCATGTTGTTGAAACTTCCTTGATAATTTGAAGAGACACAATCTCACAGAAGACATTCTGTTCCCCTGGAGTTTACAAACGTTACCCTCCATTTCCCACAGTATTTCCTGAGCCTTGTGTGTGGGAGTTTGTGTGGAAGATGGATATGTTAGGGATGAGAACCACATAAACATTTGGTCTCTGAACTTTGCTCAGTGGTGGTTTTCTCTAAGTCTCTGTCTGTTGAAAGACATGTCCTTGTTGATAGGGGAGAGACGTACCTCTGTGTGGGCATTGTTTCCTCCAGTGGTCTATCCTGAACTGTCACTCAATGAAGCACTAGGATTAATTTAAATATTCCCTCCCCTTTCCAGGATCTCTTTCTTCTTTTAACTGATGCATAGTGTCTTATAAACTTCTTCTCATTTATTCTATGTTTTACCTTTTCTTATCTCTTTTTAAGTTTATAGGCAAGGAATAAAATGTTCTTAAACCTCATCTGCAAAAATAGTGTCTCACTTTAACCGTTGATTTGCAGGAACTATTTGTTTTGGATGTAATTTATTTGCCATATCTTTTATAAATATAGCCTTCTTATTATAGACTACCATTTTATTTCTCTGTCAATGCCTGCAGGTAAGTAGAAGCCTGAAACTCCTCTGAAGTCTATCTTGGCGATTTTTTTATTTTTATTTTTAGTTGGAAAATAATGATTGCAAATATTTATAAGAAGCAGTGTCCTAACATGTTTGTACCGTGCTTGCATTATGAAATGAATAAGGCTCAGTAGTTAATAAAGCCGTTCATGCTTACATTTTTGTAGTAAAAGTATTTAAATCCCCTCCCTTTGAAATGCACATTACTCTACCACGATCTGGAAATGTGAAATGCTTAGTTTAGTGTAGTCTCTGTTATGTGTGAAAGGTGTAGCAGCTTACTGATGTTCCTTGCTTCTGCCTAAGAGAAACTTCAAACATTTTGCTCAGAATTCCCCCTCTTATGGATGACCTCCCACCCCCAGCTTCTGGTAAAAAAACAGTCTTTAGTCCTAAAATTTCAGGTTCCAGGTATAAATGGATTAGACAGTGGCCATCCTTCTCTATTAGCCCTAATTCACTTAGCAAAATGTTCTCCAGGTTACTCCATATTCAGCCACATTGTGCTGGATACAGGCACTCTACCCATTCTAAGGCTAACTAGTTCTCAATGTATATACACCACGTTTTTATTTTATTTGATATGATACTAGACACAGTTCACTTGCAAATCTTAGCACTCATGAACAGCTTTGCCGTAAGTATGGGCAATGTTACCTTGGCATGTCAATTTAAATTTCTTTTGAATGTATCCCCAGTAGAAAACTTTCTAGATCATATAATAATTCTATTTTCACTTTTCTCTGGTACCTCCACATTGTTGCGCATGATGAGTGAACTAATTTATATTCCCAGCAACGGTTCACATAAACTCATTTTTCTTCACCTCCTCACTAACTCATTTTGTGTCTGCCTTCCTGATTCTAGCCATCCTAACAGGGGTGATGTGTTATCTCATACTTTTAATACACATTTTCTTTTCTTGTGAGTGGTAATATGAATATGTTTTACATTTATTGACTATATTAGTCTGTCTGATTTTGAGAAGTTCCTCCTGAGGTTCTTCACTTGTTCTCTGTTTTTTTGTTGTTGTTTTTCTGATTGTTTAATTTGTTTACTCTTGAGTTATTATCCCCTTATTACCAGTATGGTTTGAAGATAATCTTTTCTAAGTCTTCTTTTCACTCCATTTGTATCTTTTGTGTTTCTAGAAGCTTAGTTTCTGTTAATTCTACATATCTATTTTTCCATATGTTATTTTGGGGGGAGGGATCATGCCCAGAAACATTGGCTTAGATAAGTGTTGTAGAGGAATCTTGGTCTGGGGGGGGGAGGGTATGTGTGTGTTTTATTTTTCCAGTATCATTAAAGTTCTGGGCCTTATATTCAAGTTTTACATCAATTTGCATTTACTTTTGTGTATAGTGTGGAATGACAGTCTTAATTAATTCTCTTTTAGGTATCTAATTTTCTTAAATGAACTTGTGGATGTGGTAGGCCTTTCTCCACTGTATATGAAAGAAACTGTCAAAAGATCAACTGCCAATAGGTGTTTACAGTTTATTTTTGGTTCTCAATCCTGTCTGCCCATCTCATTGCTATGTTTTTTTTTTAATGGATTACCACATTGTTTTGATTTGTGAAACTTTCTAACAGGTTTTAAGTCGGGTAGTACGAGTTCACCTGTGTTTTTCATTTTGCTAACAACCATTTGATCAACTTAAATCTTTCGATGCAATAGAAATCTTGTGACTGGTATCATCTTGTTTGTCTTGCTTAAGACAAGGAGTTACAAGACGATGCAACCCAAAATTGCCTCATTCTCATAGGGTTTTCTACGTCCACAAAAAACAGGCATTGTAACTTCGCTAGCACCAACTCTGGTCGAAGGCTTACATTAGAGTTTCTGTAAGAGAGAAGAATCATGGTTGGTTGTCTGCTTATGTCTGTGACTGTACAATTCTATTTGAAGATGGATTCAAAAGGTCTCTGTATCTAGTAATGAAGCTAACAATTGGACTTCCATATGCTAGTTCCTGGTCTTGTGAACTGACTCCAAAGTCAAATGTAAAATAGATGTGTTAATTAATCACTTCTTCAATTATACTCTATCTTGCAGAACCAATAAAGCAAGCTGTACAACAATTCTTTTTATTAAAGTTAGCTTTGTTCCAATTTGGATTTAGATTGCATGGGTTAATAGGATTGATGCAATACTAAATTCTTACATTTAATATCTTACTAGTGCATATTCATAAGGATGTTTCTTGAAGGAGAAAGGGTACATTGAGGGACTAACATTAATTGAGTCGTAAGTTTCACATTTAATCCATATTGTAGGTCTTTTGAGATATTATTCTCATTAAACAGAGAAGTAAAACATAATTTGAGAGCCTAAGCAACCACGACTTAAATTTATAGTTAATAAGAAAACTAGAAAAAGACACACGAGCTTCCTCTGTAAAGTACTTATAACCTTCAAAGAGCTTTGCCTTTCATAGAATGCTCAGATTAATAATATAGAGAAGTAACTTATATATTAAAAATTTACAGGTGACAGCATGGATGTGCACAGAATGAAAGCAACTTGTTTGTGACATCGACCCACTACCAAAAGACGTAAAAGGAACAAGTTTAATGACACCAGATTCACAGCGAAACAATTACTACAGTTACTACCCTCACTCACAGCAGAAAGCAAAATTCCAAGATTTTACCTAAAATCCCTGAGCACCTATGTTGTTTCAGACAGCAACAGAAACCTTATGAGAATAGAGATGGATGTTAATTTCATAACTCCGAGAAAAAGGTGGCCATAGCATTAATCAGCCTCAATCAAAATAATGAATGCATTAAGATTGGGTTGGCAGAAATCTGCAACAATTCATCTGGTTGTTTGGTGCTTGTGACCAATAAAACATCCTCTACAATCACATTTCATTTCAATCATTATGAAGAAGTGAGGTATATTTTAATTTTAATTCATCATGTGGCTCTCTTCTCACCATTTGTTCTATGTAAAAAGACTAAAATTAAATACGGCTCTAATTATAAGCCAAGGATATCAATACCAGATGAAGCAATAAATAGATTGATCTTGTCTGGTTTTCTTGTCAGCTAATCCTTACTCGTCTACGCTGAACCCTTTAAGCAATATTATTCCACATAAAATCTAATGAGAGTAAAAGGGAAGATGATGTCAGTAACAACAGAGAGAAGTGTCATAGTCCCTAATACACACCAGGTTCCGAAAAATGCTTATGGAATGAATCAATATGGATATGTGATGCACATTCGTGGAGTTGAAATGTAGACCATCATGGGAAGTGGTGTGAGAAAAGGAATTCGTCAAAGATAAATTCCACATTCCTTTCTTATCACAGATAAGAAATTTAGGAATATGGAATGATTATAGGAAAAAGATAATGAGTCTACTTTTTAAATTAATCTATTTGAGAGGTTTATGGGGCTTCCATGTGCGGATGTAGTCAATCACTGGGAGATGGATGGGTTTGGAGCACATGAAAGCTCTCTGAACTGGATATTTACGCAACACTATCATCTGTTTACATGCAAGAGATAAAAACTAAAGAGGTGAATAAGAGCCATTCATCATTTATAAAATGTGCAATAAGGCACTAGGTTACTTGCTGGAGTACAAAAAAAAAAAAAGAAGTCTTAGAGACAATTGGTATTTATATGGATATCCCTAAAGGAAATTAAATTTTACGTGTTAAAAAAAAAACTCAGTTAAAGTCAGGATTTCTTTTTATTCTTTCAATATCTCAGTATTCATGGATTGGTTTTATCTTTCATGCTCCATGCCTTCGTCCTCACAATTTAGAGAACACCTAATTCCTTACTACCTTACATGGATATCCTGTTATCCATTTATCAAAATATATGTCCGGATTTAAATTGCCTTAAAAGACATGGCTAGTTGCCTGTCTGACATCTGTTTATATTCTCTCTTACAAGAAGTCTTTTTTATTGAGATTTTCAGCATTCCTCTCTCAGCCTCCACTCCCAAGAGTGACAACTCCTGATTAGACTAAATGGGCAGCAATAGCTAGAGATGATTTGATTATTAAGTCTGGGATAAGAAATGGAACTGGCATCTTGTGGAAAAAGACCAGGAATGTTTCCGAATGTGGACTATAATGTACAAATAGTCTATAATAACCACGAATTATTCAGGCCAAACTGTCAACATATAAAAATTCCATATCTTTCTGTTAAAAAATATCAACTCATAGTTTCAATTAATTTAGAAGGGTATGTTGATAAAACAAAGTTACACTGAGGAATGTATCGCAATGGAAGCACAGTCATCGAGCTTTAGGCTGTATATCAATTTCCTTACTTCTTTTATAAGGGTTTCCTTTTAAGCAAGGAATACTTCCCAAGACTCCCAGCAGAAGCATAAAACTAGAAGTACCAAACCATAGTATCTCTATATGTACAGTTATTTCTGTGCATGCATACCCAAGCTAAATATCATTTAGGTAAGGTAAGGAAATGACAAGAATAAATAAGTATATAATCATTATAAATATTTACAAGAAAGTATGCAAAGATCTCTTCACAACAAATTATTCCATGGTACTGTACTGTACTCAGTCTTCTACTTTATGTTTTGTTGAAAGTTTACTAAAAGCAAACGATGTCTATGGGTTGGTTAGATGGCTCAGTGGGCAAGAATGGTTGCCAAGCTAACGTGAAAAACCAAATTTTAATCAACAGCACCAACATGATCAAGCTTGGCATGTAACTCTAGTGCTAGGATCCCAAGACAAGCTGAACCTAGGTATGAACTGATCAGCCAACCTAATCCAGGGGGCAAGATTCGGGTTCAATGAGAGAACCTGTAATGTTTTATGTTTTCATTTTATTTGATCCATAAAATACATTCTGAGTATAGTCTTTCCCCTACCCCAACTTCGCCTAGATCCTCGGCTCCCCTACCTACCCAATGTCATGTTCTTTTGTTGTCTTTAAAAAAAAAAAGCCATCAAGACAAAAATCCCTCCCATCACAAAATAAATAAATAAATACATAAGGCATCCGATTTGTGTTAGCCAAGAACTCATGAGCTTGAATCTTGCCCTGGGGTCTATTTAACATACCCATTGTCCTTCTAGTGAATAAAAGTTTTTCATTCTCCCAGCAGCTATTACTTGCAGATAGGTTCTTGGATAAGGATGAGACTTTGTGCCCACTTTCCCCTCTCTATGCTGGAATGTTGCTTTAAGCTTGCACAAGTCTTGTGCAAGCTGTCACAGTCTCTGTGAGTTCACATGTGTGTCAACCCTGTTGTGTCTGGAAAACACTGCTTTCTTGACAACATATAACACCTCTGCAATTTACAGTCTTTCTGCTTCCTCTTCTGTGCAGATTCCAGAGCTTTGAGGAGAGGAGTATAATAAATTCCATTCATGGGTGAGTGTAGATGAAGACTGCTCATTTGTTTCCCAGTCCCCTCTGACCTGAATAATCATATAGGAACTATATTAATTGCAACACTGTTTGGCCAATAGCTTAAGCATATTCTGAGCTAGCTAAATTAACCCAATTTCTATTATTCTTTATATCACCAAAAGGTTATGGCTTACTGGGTGAGGTTCAGGTGACTGTCTCCTTCGGCAGCTACATGGTATCTCCTTGACTTCACCTACTATATATATTCATATTTCCCACTGGCTTGGCTTTGCTAATCTATTGACCAAAACAGCATTATTCATCAACCAATAAAAGAAGGACATCCCACATCATCTTCCCTTTTCTGTCTAAGTAAAAAGAGAGAGTAAGCAGAGTCAGAGATGCCATGTAGCTGCACCTACAGGTGAGTGCTCCATGGTCTCTTATTCTCTAAACATTGTCCAGTTGTAGGTCTCTATGATAATTACCATCTATTATTGGAAGCTACTCTCATGAATATTCAGCCAGGACCAGGAATGGGTTAAAATTCAGTTATTAGCCAAAGGAGTCTTATAAATCCCCACAATGCTGCATGGTTTTGATAATGTTATTGGTTAATCTCCAAACCTGACAGCAAAACCCTATTGCTGAAAACAGCAAATAATTTATGATATCAAACATGGAAAAATCAAGCTAGTGAGATCTATCTTAAGGGAATAAAGCAGAAAATGATAGAAGAGGACATCCAAAGTTCTCTGTGCTCCATGAAAGCATGCACAAAGACATTTACAGCATGCACACATACACACACATTCATAGACACACACACACACACACACACACACACACACACAACTATGTCCACAAACTGGAATGAAATGGGGTGAATGATGCAAGCCTTGCAATGAGTCATCAGGCTGCTGTTTCTGGAGATATTAAGCCAAGATGTTGTGAGATTTTTGTCACACTACCCAGTACAGAATGTTATTTCATATTTATGGGTTGTCTCTTATGGAATCCTCTTTTTAATATTTTCAGTCTAGAGATATATAAAGTAGAATATGCTAAAATAATTACATGGAGGGGAGCAATTTTGAGATAAAGTTATATAAAAGCTGTGACCTTCATGTTGCAAGTCCCTCTTGCCTATTCAGATCACTTGTCTGAGAGAAAGACAGCTGCCACAAGGTGATACAGCTCTGTGGAATGAACTGCTGAAAAGGAACAGGCCCAAGAACAATTGCAATATTGAGCATAGAAGCAAAAGTCTCCTGTGTTCTCTTTTAGATGAGACCACAGCTTTGGTTGAGAACAGTAACTTCATGAGAGATGCCAGGTCTGAAATGCCCAACTAAGTCACACCAAGATATCTCATCAGTGGAACCACGATAAAACTGTTTATTCTTACCCCCTCAGAGGAGTGTATGGGAAGAGGATGGGGCAGGAGGGGAGTAAGAGAAGGAGAGAGAGGGGGAACTGAGGTTGGTATGTAAAGTTAAAAATAAATAAATAACACAATCCCAGAGAACCTAGACCCTAAGAGATCTAATCTACATGGGAAGTAGAAAAAGACAAGATCTCCTGAGTAAATTGGAAGCATGGGGGCCTTGAGAGAGGGTTGAAGGGTAGGGGAGAGACAAGGAGGGGAACAAAGAAAAATGTACAGCTCAATAAAAATCAACAAAATAAATAAATAAAACAAAAGATGGAAAAATGTTTATTCTTTGATGGCACTCTGATTGGGATAATGTGTTATGTAACCTCAGATTACCAGCACAGCCAGTGCCCTTTTCAAATGCTAGCACTTGAATGTAAAAATAAATGGTTACGTTACATTTCTTGTTATCATTTTCACTATTTCTGTTGCCAAGATTACATATTTACCAAATACATATCTCTGTGTGTGTTTAGACATATATGTTTATAGATA
>NC_022017.1:39026209-39032088 GCF_000317375.1 Microtus ochrogaster | reverse complement strand
TAGATAGATAGATAGATAGATAGATAGATAGATAGATAGATAGATAGATAGATAGATAGATATCTCAGCATCACATTTTATAGGACCTACCTATGATCCTGAGCTGGTTCCATGTGATATGAATATTATTTTAAACATGAATTAATCAGAAGGGAATTATAGTAGATAGTGCATATTGAATTCAAACAGATTTCAATTCAAAGTTCAATCTGCCTACATATTCATGGAACTGTGGTCAAGTCAAATAACCCATATGAACTTTGGTGTCATCACTTATGAAGTGAAGAATGGGTCTGGAAAGAGAAAGGTCACATCTAGCCTGGCAGGAAAACCTTACAGAAAGCAATTTTACACTGATGGTGTTTAAGCAAGCTTTTAAAAGGTGAATAAAGGTTATGAAGCAGAAGTGGGACAAACAGCCATTTCAGCAGCAATGGTCACTGATACAGAGGTCTGGCATCTTTGGCAGGTGGAAAGAGTGTGACGTTGAAGAGGAACGCCACAAGGGAGGAGTTTCTACAATCTGTCTAGATTTAAAGTATGCCCTGCATAATAGAAAACACTCAGACTCCTTTGCAAGGTTGGCAATTATTGAGTTTTATAAAAAGACAGTGACATGTATAGGTTAATATTTTGCAAATATTCTGGATCTGATAAAAGGCAGAGGCCAGTAGACTTTTTGTAAAGGACTGGATGATAAAAATATCTTGCATCCTGAGGCCTGTGTGGTAGTTTTCACCACAATGTAGTTATTATGCTTTTAGGGAAATCGCAAAAGTACGGGATGGATGCAGCCAAATGTCAGATTACAGGAACAGACAACAGGCGGTGTTGAGTCTCTGGGCCTCAGTTTCCCAATTCCTGATATAAAATTTACAGGATGACGACAAATGTCATGTCCTGAAAATACTCAGGAAAACGTTTATGGACTGGAGAGAAAGCACCATCATTAAGAGCACTTGCTGCTCTTAACGTTCTGGAGAGGACTTGCGCCATCCATATGGTAGCTCACAGCCATCTGTAACTCCAGTTTCAGGGGATCCAACATCCTCTTCAGGCCTCTACAGGCACCAGGAACACATATGGCATACCTACACACATGCAAGCAAAATATTCAAACACATACAATAACATAATTTTTTAATTAGTCAATTATTTAATTCAGTCTTATTTATCACACTTACAAGAAATGTTGTCCATTTCCCTGTAAAAGATACTTGACAAATAGATAACCTCCTTTTTCTGGTAGACGTTAGAATACAGAGAATCTGAATAATTGAGAAAAGCCTTGAGAATAAGTGCTGTAAGACAGAATTCCTCAACTACACAGACGTCATCATTGTTGTAATGAGTTTATCTGATAGTTACAATGATTGTATTTAAAAGTATTTTTATGCAACAAAACATCTAGTACGCATTTAAGGTCTGAATAGAACTTCAAGAAACCACAATTTCCTGCCAATAAATCTAGTATAAAGTCTAAGAGACAGGCCAATGATTATGCTAGTCAGCTTCTATGTGTGCTCTGATCGATGCTTCCAATACCTTAAAGTGACTAGTCTTCTCATGTGAAACTCTGGCTCTCCTTCCCTTCATATTCCTGCTGGGGAGATAACTCAGGCAAGAGCAGTGAGCAGCAGAGTCTGATGTTTTACAATGGGAGTCTAAGCAAAAAGTCTGCCATAAACCCTTGTGAGTCCCACAGAAAACTCGGGGTGGGCCTGGGAACTGGAATCAGGAATACCGATTGCTACTTCCTGCTTCCAATCACCCTCCCAGGAGAGCTGCCCCAGCTGTGTCTGAGTGGAAGGAAGGCTGAGAGAGTCCTTGAAAACCTGAGTTCTTTTCATAAAGTAGTCTTTCTGTGGTGTGAGCGGAAAAGGGACAAAGAAACCGTGGGCTTAAGAAAGTAGCACTTCCTTTCATCAGATCAAGGGCGGTGGCCGGAGGAGGAGAAAGTGGCCCGCTGGCCACAGAAGATGGAGTTCCCAGTTTGCCCTGAATGCTCACCCACCGCCTGAGAAGGAATTCTGTCATGCTCAGAATAGCGTGGCTGCACAACAGGGCCTTCTGTTTCTCCCTAATGAGTTGATTATATCCTGTCAGAGGAGTCATAAGGCCATCAAATGTCAAGTCCATTTTCTCAAACATATTATTTTCATAGCAGCTGGGGCTGACTAAGTCTCAAAACAGAGCATCCCATTGTTCCTTTCGGCAGAGAATGCTAGACGGAAACTCAATTAGAAGAGAAAGGAAAGGGGCTCAGAGGACACATGATCCTGATTCACGCAAGTTTATGATTTGCTGTTTAGAAGCCACTTTTATTAGGATGATTTGGTCACTTAGTTCACAATTAGCTCCTAATGCCAGAGGAAATAGATGTGGAAAGTGTTGCTCAGTCGCCAGGACTCTGTTTCTCATAAGGAAGGCAGGGCATGTCTTTAGTCACTGCCTGATGCTGGAAAGAGAAGACCAGAAGTGAGAGGGACCGCTAAGCATCCCAACACAAGCTCCTGAATAGATCTGGCTTGTCACAGTCCCCAAAATGCAGGTATGATACTGAGACAAAACAAATAGGCTTTTTAAGAATCAGACAAGCAGAGTGCTGGATACGTATAACCCAAATAGTCCTGAACTTAGTGACAAATCAAACATACTAATTACTAGTAAAGACTCACTGAAGAAATGAAGTGACTTAAGACACCCATGACATGCTACCAAAAAAAATGTTCTGTAAATGATAATGATTATTTTAATCATGATAACATGAAAATGGAGAGAAATGATGAAAATTATAAAACATCCATCAAGGACAGTAAACAAGAATAGACAGAGAGAGACTGTGATCAAGAGTCAAGAAATTTGAAGCTGAAACCAAAGAGTCGTCTCCCATTTATATTAATGAATCTAGTATCTAGCAAATTTGACAGCACAGACTGTCCAGGCTGACGTTAAAAGGAAGCAAGCACATGTCCCACCGCCCACTTCTTGTCACCAAAATTTGAGTTGTTGTGATCTTTTGTTTTCGCTTGTTTTCATTTTTTTTTTTTTTGGAAGGTGCTGGCAGAATTTAAAATGACCCTATTGTTCCTAGACTCTGGCACACACTTCCCATCACTGGTTCAAAGACTAACCCAAGTACCACTGTTAAGGGATTTTTTTTGTGTGTGTGTGTGGAGAATGTGAAAATGATCCACCCAATCTAAACAACTGTGTGAGCACAGTTTTTTTTTTCCAGCTGACTGATGAAAAGAAAGTCAGAGGTGAAAACATAAATGATTTGACACAATGTTGCTTGTTTGGAAATGGAAGTAGACACATAACAAGGAATGAAAGAAATTGAGATTGGTAGACCTGTGTGGAAACGGGAGCTAGTCATCGGTCCTATAATGACTAGGTCCTTCAAACTTTTCCAGCAGCATGGGTTTGGGATTGGATATTTAGTTTACATGTCCAGGAGATGAGAATGCATCTCAAAGTCAAAATTATGGTGTTTCTGTGTAAACCAAAATATGGTACACTCTAATTCTGACCCAAAAGTTGTGAGTTAATTACTAGGGCTTGTTTTAATTCACAAACATCATCATATATCAATAGAAAACTGATATAAATGTCCCCAAAGCTACAAATGCCAAAAGTTTCACTAAGTTCTCTTGCCTCTGAAAAAGCCTGGGCTAGCTACTAAGACTAAGGAATCACCCCAATCCTGTGTTAAACATTGGCACGTGTGCACTCAAGCACACACACACACACACACACACACACACACACACACACACACCAAGCTTTAAGTTTAAAATACCTTGATAACTGAAGGGAAATTACATATTTTATTTGAGGTAATTTCGTTCACTCTCTCAATGCCCTTCTTGTCCTGTCATTTCTACAGTAAGTACTCATTGAACATCTATCATGTTCCATGCTACAAAGATATAACTTAATTGACCAATACACAACCCTTCAGTGAATACACAACCCTTCAGTGAGGGAGTAGGCAATGATGAATTGGCAACAATAAAGGAAGTCTAAACAAAAAGAACTCAACCCTAGCTTAGACATCAAGGAATGTTTCCCAGAGTTTATAGAGTGAAACCTACATCATAAAAAATACAAATGGAAGATTATTTCCAGACAGGAATACACTATGTAAACTACCACAAGCGATTAAGGTCCAAATCTTCTAAGAGAGTTCTTCAGCATCCGCCTTGACTTGGCAAGAGGAAAACAGAGAAGAGATGGTGAAGAGGTAAGAAAAGATGACATCTTCTCTATTCTAGAATCTTCCTAAGAAATTGAGAATTTTTCCTAAGTCATGGGAAGCCCATGGAGATCAATAATGAACCCACCCAGAGGCAGTATGACCCCTTCTTCAGCAAGCTGTTGTCTAGAACTTGGACAATTATGGAGAAAACAGGTCATTCTCGTAAAAATGACGTTCATGAAGACTGAGGGAATGACCTAAGTTCTAGATTTACATTCTTGATACAAAGTTTTCTTGAACTAGATTTTTGAGCTCTGCAAAACTTACATACCATCTCTAAACATTAGATTTCTCATTACTTTAACAGAAGGTCCCTAGGATTCAACTGATATGGTTAATGTCAGCATTCAGTGAAATAAACAAGGAAGGAAATTTGCAAAATGCTAACACATTTCACTTTTAAAAAACAATTATTTTATTATCATTTTATCATTGCTAACTTGCACTAGCTCCTGATGCATGCTTTCAACATCTGTCCTCATCCTCTAGGGCTTAATGTTTTATAATTCTATAGGATCAGCTTCATATTCATCAAGATTAAACATTTTCAGCAGAAAAACAAGAATGTGAGCTAGCATTTTTTCAATTAGAAATTATGCACCAATTATATATTCTGAATGTTTTATGCCATCTATCTATGAAATAAACATAAGCACAAAATCGTTTTTAGCAGAGCCATTCTCCCTTTCTCAGATCATGTTGAGCCATGGCAAGTGATGAGGACCTAAATGGAATAGTACATGGATTCATTTCTTTAAAGTCTCTGATTCCTGGCTCAGAGACTGTTTTCTGTAGTCTACCATGTGTCCTAAGTCTATAAACAAGTGTGTTTATTTGAATCACAAGGATCCTAGGTAATAAACAAGACTCAGACATTGTTATTCTAAACTACATGTCTTATTTTTGTGTATTTATTAATTTATTTGTTGGGGTGCCACAGTTCATTTGCAAAGATAAGAAGATAACTTGAGGACGTCAGTTCTCTCCTTCATCATATATGGTCCAGGGATCAAATCCAGAGCATCAAGTTCGTCAACAAGTGCCCTTACCCCATGAGCCATCTAGCCAGTTCCAATACTTTTTTAAATGTTTATCAATTAGTGACATCAAAATGGTTCCCAAGATTTTTCCAAAGACTATTTTGCTACACCTAGTATTTATTGAGGGTTTTCACCATGGGTTAAGCACATTGACAAATATTTCATATCTAACCATATAAACCTCTCTCTGGGCAGAAAATTGTTATTGTTGGTGCCTTCATTTCATAACCACAAAACTGAGTCTTAGAAGCACTAAATCTAATTCACATTCATAGTAAGGGAAAAAGACTGAGGTAGGAATTAACACTGACTGACTCCCAAGACCCTGCTTTTAGAATCACTCTGTATTTTTTATAGCCACAATGGAAATCAGTATGGTGGTTTCTCAGAAAACTAGGAATCAACCTATCCCAATTTCCAGCAATACTACTCTTGGGCATATACCCAAATGATGCACACTCATACCACAAGAACATTTGTTCAACTATGTTCATAGCAGCATTATTCATAATAGCCAGAACACAGAACCCAGAACAATCCAGATGCCCCTCAACCAAAGAAGGATAAAGAAAATGTGG
>NC_022017.1:39021095-39026109 GCF_000317375.1 Microtus ochrogaster | reverse complement strand
ATAGATAGATAGATAGATAGATAGATAGATAGATAGATAGATAGATAGATAGATAGATAGAGCATCTTGAAATTTGCAGGCAAATGGATGGATCTAGAAAAAAACATCCTGGGAGTGGTAACACAGACCCAGAAAGACAAACATGAACTTTCATCTAGTAACTGATGGAAGCAGATGCAGAGATCCACAGCTACGCACTGGGCTGAGTTCCCAGAGTCTAGTTGAAGAGAGGGAGGCAGAATAATATGAGCAAGGGTGTCAAGACCATGATGCAGAAACCCACAGCGACAGCCGATCTGTGATAGTGGGAGCTCACTAACTCCTGACAGACAGCAGGGGAACCTGCATGGGACTGAACTAGGCCCTATGAATGTGGGTGACAGTTGTGGGCAGTCTGTGAGGCCACTGGCAGTGGAACCAGGATTTATCCCTAGTGCATGAACTGGCTTTTTGGAGCCCATTCTCTTTGGAGAGATATCTTGCTCAGTCTAGATACGGGGGGGGGGGGGGAGCTTGGTTCTGCCTCAACTTAATGTACCAGACTTTCTTGACTCCCCATGCCTTACCTGTTCTGAGGAATGGGTGGGGTGTGGGGGGAGGTGAGAGGAACAGGAGGAGAGGAGAGAGGGGAAACTGAGATTAGTATGTGAAATGAAAAAAGTTATTTTTAAATAAAAAAGTAAATTATTAAAAAACGAATCACTGTTTTGTGCATTTTTCTCTCCCACTTTTAATTTTGTATGTTTTTAAAATCACTCACACTAACTTATTCACCTGGTTATCATAATCAAATTCACTGAGAAAGTTATTGGGTAGGTCAAATGAACAAGAACAAGATAGAGAAACATCGGTGAAGGAAGTCAGTGGGGTTGCAGAAGGAAGCTGGTGTCCTGAATGTAGCATTGGCAAGTCTGTCACTCACAATCCAAGACTCAGAACACCTTCCTTCTTGGCCCACAAACTTGGTGCTTGTTCCGGATAATCATGTGGTCATTACTAACTGATTAGGCGTTATTGATCTAAGTCGAACCTCATCTTGTTTTCTGTTTTTCTTGTCACTGTGTGACCCAAGTTTTAGAGTAAAAAGTATCTGACAATACCTTCAAGATATGTTGAAAACACTTCCTTTTCTCAATTAAAAATGACCAGCGGAGAATGAACTCAGTTGCATCATTGGAGCTTTCCCTGTCTCATAATGTCACGTCAGAGCTCTTCCTTTTAATTTTGTCATAATATTTTTTATTTTTATTCTATTCATAGTTTTTTTCTCCTTTCACTCTACAGGTTCTTTAAATATATATTATAGCTTCCAGTTTAGTGTTTTTTGTGGAATTCCTCAGTGTGTGAATAAATGGGTCTATTTTTTGTCTTCTCTTGGGCTCTTTTCTTTTGTCTATTTGTTTTGTCCAATTTTGATGTGCTCATTGTTGTTTTATCTTTTATTTTATTTTATTATTAGTCCTTAGAAGCCTGCTTGTTTCCTAGTGAGAGAAAAAATGGGGGTAGATCCAGATGGAAAGAAGGGGAAGCTGGGGAAGAGCTGGGAGAACTAGAGGGAGGGGAAACTAGATAAGACTGAAATAGAAGGGAAAAATCTATTTTCAATGATTTTTTTTATATAATGAAAATCTGGCTGTCCCTTTACGCCAGCTGAATGCGAATATCGAGATGCACTTCAGTGGTTACCTGGGCCCATTAGAAAAGTACCAAGTAAATCATAGTTGAACACAGACATAATTAATGACTGAAAATGTATTTCTTTGGTATAGTATCATACAGTAGCAAAATGATGGAAGTACTGGGAGCGTGAGGCGTCATAAGTAAACAAAAGTTAAAGATTCATGCTAAGTTCTTAGTTTTCAGTGAATTCTAATTTGTGTTGTTTTCCCTTCACTATTTAAATGGAATCTCTGGCATTGGAGGTATGTTTACTTGAAAGATGAAAACTGGTTCTATAAATGACCCAATAGCTGATATATTCAGCTTCATGCTTAGAAGACGAACCCATGCCATAATAAGCACATAGCTAAATACCCTAGAGTATTAAATGGTGGCAAAATCAACTAAGAACTTTGTGGAAAATTGACTTTTAACTCTTCACAGTTCCCACCCTCTCAGGGCCTCAGCATGAACTAGCACAATAAAACTACAGTGGACTAGACCCACGCAAAAGTTTCCATTTCTACCAAGACTTTGTTTAATGTAGAACTGGATACCTCACCCACACATTTGCTGCTTGCAAGTGTCAAATTTGCAATTAAAGCTGAGTATCAGCAGCATTCCCCGCTTGTGCTGTCATCTGGATTATGTAACAGTGCAGGATTTATAAACAGCAACTGTTCATTTTTGTGGTTCAGTTTTCACTAGATGTGCCCAAAAACCATCTGACTAAATAAATGGCTGACAATGAGATTGAACACAGGGAGTAGCAAAGTTCCCTGCCATCGGCAAAGCCAATTCTTCCAGGCACTTAGAGGAATACTCCTATGCTCTAGAGTTATAGTCAAAGTATCACAAAAAAATCTGTGTGCATTTTCAGGGGCACAGGGATTGACTGTGCCTTCTCAGGACATTTTGAAAGCAGTCCATCATACACTTTGAACCAAGAATACTCTCGGACCACAACACTGAAACAGTTGCTAGTGGTGTTCTTTGAAGGTGAATCACTTTCAGAGAGTAACTATTTAGCTATAAGTACTCAGCATATTGACAGTCTCTTTTCTATACTGATTTCCAGGAACAAAATATTGTTTCTGAATGATACATAAGTCAAAAGTTATTACCTTATGGCATGATGGACTGTATCTAGAGATGATTTTCTAATACCAGTTCTAGAAATCAAAGCAAATGCAGTTGTCCAAAACTGCTTCCCATAGACAATTTGTGAAAGTCAAAGGAAAAAATAATTCATCATGGAGATGAAAAAGGATAAGCAAAGTCTCTACATATCATACATAGGTTATACCTTGGGGAAGAATTAGTGAAGATAGAGAGTTCTATATGTATGGGTGAAAGTCACAATTATTTACTGGAGACATTCTGATATGAATAAACTCTTTACATCTTCTTGCAACATAAAAGAAAAAACAGCATCGTAGTTGTTTACTGTGGGGTTTTTGTGGGACTCCTAACAGTGGGAGTAGGGGTGTCTCTGACTCTTTTGCCTTCTCTTGAGATCCTTTTCCTCCTACCGAGGTGTCTCATCCAGCCTTGATGTGACAGTGTTTATGCCTAGTTTTAGTGTTATTATGTAGTGGTCAGTTGATATTCCTGTACTTCTCTGAAGGGAGATGGAGGATGGTGGGTGAGGGGAAGGGATTGAGAGAAGTGGATAGAGGGGATCCTGCAGTTGAAATGTATTTTATGAGAGAAAATAAATAACTTTCAAAAAACATGAAAAGGGGGCTGGAGAGATGGCTCAGTGATTAAGAGCATTGCCTGCTCTTCCAAAGGTCCTGAGTTCAATTCCCGGCAACCACATGGTGGCTCACAACCATCTGTAATGAGTTCTGGTGCCCTCTTCTGGCCTGCAGACATACACACAGACAGAATGTTAAATAAATAAATATTTTAAAAAAACATGAAAAGAAAGAAAAAAGGACTTTAAAATGTATTCTTGCATCAGCCAACAAATACTCATTGAACATTTAATGATTATACTATAATCTTTTAAAAGAAATGCATAAAGAAGTCTCTATTGCTGACTTTGGCCCATCTTCCAATTTAACTGAGAAATTCAGATGTATCACAACTGAGAGCTGCTTAACAACATGGGAATAGCAACAAGTTAATCACTTCTACAATTAGTTCCATCAATATACCTGTAATATTGCCTTTCCAGCTACTAATTATCCATTGTCCATCCAAGTTGATGGAGTAAAATTAATAGTAACAAAATTTTAATTTTCTTTTTTCACTATTAAGCATATATAACAGCACCTAAGAAATGAATACCTTCTTAAAGATTTTTTTAATATTTGAAAATAAAATATTATTACATCATTTTCCCCTTTTCCTTTCCCTTTCCCCTCTCCAAATTCTTCCATGGAACTTCTCTCTCTCTCTCTCTCTCTCTCTCTCTCTCTCTCTCTCTCTTTCTCTCTCTCTTAATCTCTATCTCTCTTTCTCCCTCTCTCTTTCTCTCTCTCTCTCTCAAATTATGGTCTCTATCCTCTTGGCATCATTTCTTTAATTGAATAGACAGATGATAAATAGAAGAATAGATAGGTGATAGATGGATAGATAAATATGCATAAATATATAAGCAACGTCATAGATAGATAGATGATAGATAGATAGATAGATAGATAGATAGATAGATAGATAGATAGATAGATAGATATAGATAGATAGATAAAATATGCATAGTTATATAAACTACAGCTTAAACCCTAAATATGTAAAAACTGCATGCTAAATATGTAAACTGCATGGTATTTAAAATACTCAAAATGCTACTTCATGTTGAGTGCTTTTCTGTCTTTTCATCTGTTTCTGTGAGCACACACAAGTGGGTGGGTATATAAGTATGTATGCGACGTGCATGGGGAGGCAAGAAGTTGGCATCAGGTGTCTTCATCATTGCTCTCCCTATTATATATTGAGGCAAGATCGCTTGTATTAATTCCCTGCTCAAAGCTTTGTCTAATTTAGCTAAGCCAGCTTGCCCGGAAAGTCCTCTGACTCCACCTCCTGACTGCTGGAATTAGGCCACTGCGCTCACCTAGTATTTGTGTGGGTGCTGAGGATCTGCACTCAGTATCTCACATTTACCTAGGAACGGCTTAACAGACTGAGGTATCTCTCTCATTCTAGCACTTCTATTATGTTCTTTTTCCCTATGCAATAAGAATACTTCATAAAGCAGAAACTGGAAATCGTGCATTGATTGGAACATGGCAGTCATTCAAAAATGTCCCCTGTCTGTTCTACAGCGTGAAGGGAGAATCTCAGACATGAAACCGGCTGCTTCATAGGTCACTCTGGAAAATTCCAAATAGGAGGGTTTTTTTTT
>NC_022017.1:39005470-39020000 GCF_000317375.1 Microtus ochrogaster | reverse complement strand
GTATTATATAGTTCTTAATATTAGTTTCTAACAATAAAATTTTATTTACTAATTTATTGCTCTATTTCCTTGCAAAAACACACTGAAATTATATTTAAAAACAGTGAGCACAGACTTGGATTTTATTATAATATTTTATAAAATTTCATTTTTATAGATACCTACCATGTTCTCTATATAAATAAAGATTATATACCTATTTTCCTACTGTGTGTACTATGTAACATTCCTTTAAATATTATTTCACAAAATAAGTTTTATTATTACCCTCAGAATTTTATGATAATATCCATGACATTCCACATAATGGAGAAACCAACATTATTTGAACCTTTTGAATGTTGATGTTATTACTATTATCTGTAATTCTACACAGAATGTATTTATTAACATGTCTTTTTCTTACTTCAAATGGATTTTCATTATGTTTAATTCCTATGAGTGACATTATAGACCAAAGTATATGATTTTTTTTTCATGGTATATATTGCCAGTTACAATCAAAAGCGGTGACTAGCTGCATACCAGTCAGTAATGTTTTAGCATATCCCTTTCAACAAGCCCCAGCCGCACTTGCTGCTCTCACAGTTGGGGATGTATTTTCAGTTACTGAACAGTTTAACAGGACCCCACCCTCCGCAAAATAATCTGTGGAGCCTTAAGTTTGATGAACTACTCCACCACTCCTCATAGAGATCGCACTGGGATTGGAGAGAGATTATTAGATGAATGCTTCCTGAGTAAAATCTCTCTCCAATACACAAAGGCCACCATTGCCATAACTGTCACCATCACCCAACCCTAGGGACCCACTTCTCCCTGATGGGCCCACTCCCCCAAAGGTTCCACAATTTTTCTTTCTTTTTCTTAATGTATTTATTTTTTTGTTGACTTCCCATGGGAGTCCACAGCTTTTCAAAACAGCCCCACCATCTGGAAACCTCTTCACATTCAACCATGTTCACATATAAGAACTGAATAGCATGGCCAGACTTTGAAATATGGTTTTTCATTTCCCAGTGGAAAAGAAAGTGGAGACACTGAGGATACACACACACACACACACACACACACCAAGCAGGATGAGTGCTCTACACGATTTATCGAACTGTACCCTATCAACCATTCTGCAAGACAGGTCTCATTCCTAAAAAACAAGGGAAACAAGGTTCAATATGCTCCTTTGGGGAACATTTTGTTTGTTTGTTTTTATAGAGACAGGGTGTCTTGAAAGAGTGTTTACAAAACCAGAATGATTTTTTTTATGCTGTCTTTCACATTTAAACTCCAACACACCTTCACTTTTCATCCCACGAAGACAGACATATCATCCTTCTCGAAGCTGGTCTGTCAGTTAAACGAGCCACCACCCACTTCTCTCCTCTCTCATGTGTTTACATGTCTAAAGGAGTTTGGCTGGATTCCGGAACAACTGATCCCCTGCATAGGAAATATGCTCTTGGAAAGCCACATCTACAATCTGTGATTTGGAGCTTCTCTTTTCCCAAGTGTCAGTCCCTCAAACAACCAAGAAGAGGACAAGGAGACAAAGCCAGAGGCTCCCTGGGGACCACTCCTGATACAATGATCTATGACAAAACTTTCCTAGTGGACTGCACAAGCAGGGAGTGCCTTCTCCCAGAAAGATGATTCTACAGTCTCACTTTCCTGGAACAACTGACGGGTGTGGTAATAGAATCCACAGACAGAGACTTTATGTGGCTAATATCCCAAGGCTCTCGAAGTGCAGTAATAAACGGAGCACATCTTGATGACACAGAAATTACAAGGCGAAGACCATAATCATAACTCATGTCTGCTTCTGTTCATCATAAGAGACGTTTACACTCCTAAGACACAGAAAAGGAAAAGATGGAAGCCCAACAGTTGTTGTCAGATATACTTTACTTCATGCTAACATTTCTTTTTTTTTTTTTTGCCACCCACAAAAGTGAAACCCAGTCATCTGCAGAATCTGCCCTGTGTCTAGAAATCAAGCAGTTCATTAACTGCACCATGCACCGCTATTCATCGCCGCAGTTCCACACCAGCAAGCACCCTCCTCTCCACCGGATAGCTCTAGTTACAGTAATAAACATGCTGTAATTAGAAAGGAATTCGGAACATATCATATTTGTAAAAATATTTCCCAGCCTTGGGGAACTTGCAAGGAAACTGGGTAACTGTGTTAGCTACCCTTCTATCCTCATCCCCCATCGCACCATTCCCACCCCCAAGATGATTTCTGGGAAATTTTTATCTAACTCCTACTGACTCCATCATGAGACATGAAATTTTACTACTTACTTATTTTATGAGTCACTCCGCCAAGTTCTCTCTGCAACAGTCCCGGCGGTGAGAATGAACTATGCCACTGTAGCCACACAGGAGTGAGGCAGGAAACATTTATCCATGACTATGCCACTACCCTTTGTGGATGATGAGCAAACTTCCCTACACCTTTTTGTATAAGCAAGAAGACTCCATGCAGTTTCTACCTGACTGCTATGTGGCCATTGGTTTTAAGTCCCTCTGCATATATAAAACCACAACTCTGTGAAAGTTATTGATCTTTTTTCTATGGTCTTTTGCCATAGAAAAAGAGGAGCCTCGGAACAGTTGGTATAAGATAAGAACTGACCATGGTGGTCAGGAGGGGAGATGGTGACGTTGGTAAGGACAACAAGCTTGACTCATGTTCATACTCCTAGAACCCATGAAAGGTGGAAGGCAAAGCCCAACACTTAAAGTCATTCTGTGACCTCCACACACATGCTCCCTCACATGGGAACATGTAAACATACACAAATTAACAAGCACTTTAAAAGGAGTAACATGACTACTTTCATAGATATTGCTTTGTCATCCAAACAAATAGGGATAAAAATGGTGATGTGTATTGTAATGAGAGAAGACAAATTTCAAAAGATTACGAACGGAGTGACAACTTTGCAGAGACATATGGGATAATTCCACCAAAAGATGTGCTCTGCACACATTGATGTCACTTTCAGTATGGTAGAGATAATATTAAGGAAGTCCTGGGCAGTCATAGATGTAAGATTATGCCATCCTGAAGGCTGAAATAGAGAAAGAAATCAACTTTTTAAGGAAATACTTGGCTTTGCATGGTCTTTGAAAACCCACACAGTAATGTTGAGGAAAAGGCAGTGTACCAGGGCCGTGAGCCAGAGGTCTGGGGCTGCCTCAACTACAAAACCAGCACACAACATGTAATTGTGGCCATGTGTCTGAATCAGGCAGAGATGTAGCCTCTTCATCCATCCAGTGCATAGGAACACTCATCCTTGACTTCCTCACAACAGCCCAGAGATCACAGGGCAAGAGGCATTTTGAATGCAAGAAAGTCAGTTCTAGTTGCAGTGTGATTAGTGTGATTAAGGGTCCAGGAACTCTATGACAAGAATGCATCCTTGGTGATTGTAACATAATTTAACTCCAAGAACTATGTACAAAAATCTAGCTACCAAAATTTTGCACTCCATAGATGTGCAAAGTTCACTTTCTTCCCATGATCAATGCCTCCGAATGGCCTCCTGAACACCTACAGCCCTCCTGGTAATATTCACCACATACTTAGCTAGTATCGTTTGATATGATCCTCATCTCCTCAGTTCATCTCTCACATATCCTGTTTTAAATTCTGTGATTTATTATATATATATGTATATATATATATATATATATTTAATGGGTGGGATTATGAAATTTCTATACATTTATCACATTTTGTTGTACAAACATGTAGCATACAATCACACAGACACAGACAAACACACACTTACACATTTACTGTTCTATCCTTAGTCCCCTGCTCCCATCTTGTCCATACCTTCCCAAGATAGCTCCCGTTTCTGCTCTCTTGAAACATGTATTCCCTTAAAGTCTCCCTTTTTAAGATCTCTTCTTCCTCCCTTATGATGTCCTTTCTAGTTTTGTGACCTAGACACAAATGCTCTTGTTCTCTCTCTCTCTCTCTCTCTCTCTCTCTCTCTCTCTCTCTCTCACACACACACACACACACACACACACACACACACACACATTCAATTTCAGATCTGGGAAATGTGGTACACATGCACAATAGAATTTTACCCAGCCACAAAGAAAACTATGACTCAGAAAGATGACTCGGTGTTTAAGAGCACTTGCTGCTCTTCCATGGGACTGGTGTTCAATTCCTACAACCCATGCTGGGAGGCTCACAACTTCCTATAACCACAGATCCAAGGGCTCTAACACCCTTTTCTGGCCTCTGCATACATGTAGCATACAATCACACAGACACAGACAAACACACACTTATACATAAGTAAAAACAAACATAGATCTAAATGTGGTTTTAAAAAAGAAAACCATGACAATCCCAAGCAGATGAAAGCAGAAATTCCCAAGGATAATCAACCTGACTCATCTCTTCTTCAGCAACAACTCACATTTTACTTTCTACAGGAAGGTCATCAGACAGGAATCTCGGGAAACAAGGCATCTCTTCCACCTTGCAACTTGTGTACATGCCTGACTTGGCAATGACTGTATTGGTTTATTTATTTTCATGCCCCAACCCTTCGACCTCTGAACAAGAATCCATTCATCTTGGTTTGCCATCACCCAGAAGTGTCTGAAAGATGGTGATAATATTATTGGATATTGAATAAATGTTAACCAATCCTTCCTTTTCCCATAAGAAATCAAAAAGTATCTATAGAGGTGAAATATCACTGATCCATGACAAGAACCCAGCATACATTACCCTCATTGATTCGGTCATTCAGCAAATGTTTACGAGGTTTTCTCATCCGGGATGATGGGGTTTCCGTGGGACAAAAACATTTTGTAATGACCATTAAATAATTAGCTTATTGTTTGTCTACACGTTGCTGTTTCTATGTGTTTGCCTTCCCAAAAATAATTTCCCTTGCTTCTGAAAGTTTCCTAAAATAAAGGTTTATTTAACTTTGCCAAGATAAATTTTAATAAAACAAAGTACTGGTATTCCAAAGTAAATCAAACAAAAACATTTTAACTTAAATTAGGAATAACCACATTAACAGACATTAGTATCTGTTATCACAGTTGTCATTTTTTTATTACTCCATTGTGCCAGGAGGCAAAAGTCCATGTGCATTTGAATAAATACCTCGTCAAGCAGTGTTAATTGCAGGTCACAAGCAGTACTGAAAAGGATCACAGAGAGCCCTGGCTGCGAGTGTGACGCTGCTCTAAGGAGGAGCTTCACAATCGCTGTCTCTGCTCTGGGTAGGCTGCTCCTGCAGACTAACCACACCTCCCTCCTACTTCTGCATCCCATGATTATTCCCACCAAGACTGTGAGTGTGTTAGAAAATAATGCAATGTTGAATGGGGAAATGCATCACCCTTCGTAGAGCAATCAAAGCCACAATGTGAGGGGTCAGGTTGCACCGGGATGGATTTCAGGTTAGTCACCGCCTTTCTTGGATTAGCCAAATTAAAATTACAGGTTAAAGTTCCAAAAGAAAAGAGGAAAATTTTAGAAACTATACCTGAAGCTCTCTCACTAAAGGAGCTCAAGATTAAGTCAGCTCATCAAAAGCCAGGCATATATGGGTCACTGATTTGAGACACAGGAGGAAGAGGGGTGGACAACATAATCACAACTGGAACCAAAAAGCATCCCATGGTGTCAGAAATCTCTGCAGTCACTTACCAGCTGAGAAAATCAGCAACTCCACTCCTAATAGCTTCAGGTTCTACATTTGTCAGGGCCAGAAGGCCATAACAGTCACCTGGCTGAGGTGTTGGCCAGACTAATGCTTGGATACATTGGTTCCTGGAACACAGTACCAGTTGATACTAGGCTCTAGTGTTCACTAAAATCGCTCCCTTCCCTATTCTAGGTCATTATAAGGTAATCTACATTGAGAAATATTTTTGAAGAGCTCTATTAAGTACAGGATGA
Organism: Microtus ochrogaster; assembly: GCF_000317375.1. NCBI lineage: Eukaryota > Metazoa > Chordata > Mammalia > Rodentia > Cricetidae > Microtus > Microtus ochrogaster. The sequence goes on along the minus strand of NC_022017.1, from coordinate 39,014,038 downwards.
TGGATGGCTCCTCCTGTCCTCACCCCAATATCTGGGTAACTCACTGAGGGCTCTCCGAGCTTCCGTACTCTTACCTTCAAAATGAGGCAACCATGATAGATAGTTCAAAGGGGCATATGAAGATTCTGTAAAGTAGTTTATAGAAAATATTTCATACTGATTTACACAGTAAGTATAACATAGTATTAGCTGAAATTATGCTGGAATACATTGTTATAAATGTTTGGGTGTATTTGTCCTCTGACATTGCATACACATAGGTAATGCACACTGATTCCTCTTATCCCCAGTCTCTTTTATCCCACTCTCTTCACGAACAACCCCACCTTTCCCTAAAAATCTCTGCAGTCATGTATTTTTGCTTTGTGACTCATTGATTTCTGTCTGTCTATGTGACTGTAAGTTTGGAACTATTCCTTGGAGCCTTGTGGGCTCCTCAGTGATTATACAAGTGAAGACAAAGACCATCTCATCCAACAGTAGTCAACAGTTCATTTCAGAGATACATAGCTCAGAGAGTTCATCTCTGATCTCTGATTAACTGCCGAAGGGCCCAGTTCTTAAAGGGAGATAATGATTGCATGGCTGTGTCAGGTTCTAAAGACAGCTCGGCTTAGCCCTCTTCCCTCTCTTCAAGCTCTCTCACGCTCTCTGCAATGCTGCCTGAATTTTAGAGGAAAGTGGTATGTCTTGTGTAGGACTGACTTTTTAGCAGTCACCTCTGTCAGCATCTTGGAAAAGACATGATTCTCTGAATTAACCAGCATTCATTACAAAGAAGGGATTCTCTAATTAAGGCTGGGAGTAACATTTGTTAATAACTATAAACATTGTGATTTAGAAAGCAGTTTTCTGTAAACATACTTTAGCCAAACAACATTAGTAAGTTCCTTCTTAGGGTCTATGGCCTTCCCGGGCATGGAATTTTAACTGGGTTTATGGTACTAGGCATAGTGGACCTCAAATCTAGTCATATCCCACATTCCTGGATTGAAGAAGCAATATTGTGAAAATGACCTACTGCCAAAAGGAATCTGCAGATTCAATGCAATCATAACCAAAATTCCATCTAAATGACAAGCAAAACACTAAACATTTAGGGTTTTTTTGCAAAAGGAAATGTACTATATGGGCACTGGAGAGATGACTTAATGAATAAGAATACACAATGCTCTTATAGAGGACCTGTGGTGAGTTCCCAGAATGGAGGTTCACAACAGCCAGCAACACCTGATCCAATGGATTGGATGCCTCTGATATCAAGAGTTATTTGATTCGCATGTCACATGCATACACACATACACACACACACACACACACACACACGAATGCATACACACACACGAACGCATACACACAAATGCACACACACACAAATGCACACACACACGAATGCATACACACACACACGAATGCATACACACACACGAATGCACACACACACGAATGCACACACACAAATGCACACACACACACGAATGCATACACACACACACGAATGCATACACACACACGAATGCACACACACAAATGCACACATACACGAATGCATGCACACACAAGAATGCACACACACACACACTAATGCACGCACACACATGCACATGAGTGTTTTTGTTTCTTATGTTAGTCTTCTAAAATGTATGCACTCATTCACATGCACAAACGCAAAACTTAGAATAATAAGAATAAATACTTGGATGGGCTGTTGAACTAAACAAAGATTTCTTAAAGGGAAAAATACAAATGTCCATCGAACACCTAAAAATAGTACAACTTCCTAATCCATCAGGAAAATTCAGATTAAAAATGCTGTAAGATTCCACCTCACCAGTCAGAAGGGCATCATTATGAATACAAATGCAGGCAAGCGCTAATGTGGACAGGGAAAAGGGAAATCCTCCCGTACTGTCTGTAGGCATGTAAACTAGGCTAATCACTTCAGAAAGTGGTCTGCAGCTTTCTCAAAAAAAATATTAATAGGATGATCATGTGACCCAAATACATTACTCCTATGCATACACAAGAAGAACTCTGTAACCTACTACAGAATCACATACACATACATATTCATTGCTTCTCTGCTCACAATCACTAGGAAATTGAATCAACCTAGATGTCAGTCAACATATAAATAGATAATAAAACTATGATACACACATACAATGGAATTTATTCAGTTGTAAAGAATTGTAGAATCATAAAAGTTGCGGATAAGTAGACAGAACTGGAGAATATTATAGAGTGAGGCAATCCAGACGACGTGACTCCTAGCTTTGAATCTTATTTTGCATCTTTGACTTAGAACATCTACAGAAGCCAGGAACTTGAAAGGGGCCGCTAGTGCTATAGTTTAAGGGGAAGTATAGAACGTAAGGAAAATGAAAGTAGAGAGAGGGGATGCTGGGGGACAGATTGATATAGGCAGAGAAAGGACAGAGGAATGAGAAAGATAAGGAATTTTAATCAAAAGGAAAAGTATATGAAAAATCAATGTAGAAATCAAATATATTGCCACCCAGTTTTTAAATATAATTAAAAGAGTTTGAGATGGAGATGTCCAGCATGACTAGATTGATGATGCTCTTAGATACAGTGGGTTCCTAAGCAAAAAATCCTGGTACCAAGGATAAGGTATGGGATACCTTGGTTGGAGATATTTTTTCTTTCTTATGCTAGCTTTCTAAAATAGAAACATGAGCCACAAAGGGGTATCAAGAGGTGGTAGTTGGTAGTTGGTGGTAGTTCAGGGAAGCTTCCCAGAACCAAATTCCAAGGAGCCCATGAATCTATCAGCATTTCAGTGGTGCTTTAGGGCATCAGCCTCAGCCTCAGCCTCAGGTGGGCTTGAAAGTCAAGCTCCTGATTTTAATTTATCAAACATTTTCATTTCCCAGCAGCATCTTTGGAATGGGGAGTAAAGAGGAGAGATAAAGAATCTGCTCTCAAGGAATTCATGTTTTAGAAAGGAACAAACACATGCAAATCCAATCAAACACGTCCCTTCTCATTGATTTTAGGGTGGGGATCTCTACTGAAAATTGGGAAAGCCCTACAATACTAAGAAAAGTCTGATTTTTTTTCCCCTGTAACCTTTGTAACAAATGAATTCCAGAACAGCTGTTCTATTGAGCACCAATTCCTTCCACTGAATGTGCTTTTACCAGGCAGTCAAGTATTGATAGTGCCTGACTTTGGAAAAACAGTTTACTACTTACACCCCAAGAAGCACATCCCACAGTGTCAGTCAATCATCTGCAAGCTCCTCAAGGAAACTTGCTTCTGCAGATACAGGAAATCTATGCCCCTAGGTACCCATCCATCACTACTACATCCCTTTTCAGCACCCCATGCTATATCAGCTCTCTTGGGGACTCTGCATCATACAGCTTAGCTGCCTCTCTTTGGGAAAAGTAAGTTCAGTCTTGCCTTTTAATTGTCTCAAGCTGTTTTCAAAATAATACACATTTGATACCAAATGAACTGCAGATAAGGATTAAACAGTGCATGGGGGTGTATATATATGTTAGAACAAATGACACAATTTTTTAATGCATGCTTTTCCATAGCAATGGTTTGTTTTGTTTTGTTTTTGTTTTTATTTTTTTTTGTGGTCAGATGGCACTACATATAAAAGTTACAAGAAGAAAATACTGATATAATTAAACTTCACTAAGGTAAAATGAAGCATCATCACCATTACTACAATACACCACAGTAGCATCAGGACCAACATCACCAAACCATGCTGCAACAGCAACAACACCAGCACTACCAACGATAGCAATAAGAAAACAACAGAAGAGGCCTGACTAAAATCACTCTTAGCAACATTACAAAGACAGGTGACACAAATAATGGGTGACATTTATTTGCAGCATTAAAGTAAGGTGAATACTGATGTTCAGACCTAAAAGTCAATAAAAAAAATTGAAAGGTGAACTAAAAGTATTAAAGGGTATAAAAATGATCACAAATTAAAAAGGGATGTGAATGATAAGAATTAAGAGAAAACAAACGCTAACATTGAGAAAGGACTATTTGCTGATACTCAGAGAAATACTACTTTAAAAGAGTGGCAATTCCTATATTGTATCAAGGCTGAAAATGTATTTGATTATGTCGCTGGTAGAAAATCAGATTTGTTTAAGTTGTTTGAAAGGATGTGTGGAACAATGAATTAAAAGACAAAAAAAAAATACTTCTGTCCTACATTTCCACTTCTACAAATGTATCCCAAGAAAAATTGCAAAAATGTATTCAAAACTTTTCATTGTGCTGCTGCTTACAACAATGAAGAAGAGGGAACAACTCCAAGGTAAAGAAATGAAGGATTGTTTTTAATAAAGCATTATACGTCCATAGAGGTAAAATGTCAGCTACTCAGCAGTACCTAAAAAATGATGTAAATACTTATTTATTGATGTGGTTGGAAGCACTTGATACATTATTAAGTGAACGAGATTAGGATACAACACTCTAGGGATGATATACTCTTGTTTTTATAAAATGTAATTTACATATGCACATATTCACTTACCAAAAACATATCTATCATTTTTTGTATTCATTTATCATGTTCTACTGACAGGAAATAATTCTGTCCTTTCATTTATAATAAACCATTAAAAATATTAAATTTAAAAAGTTAGACATAATCATCAAGGTCACACTGAAAGGACATAACTCTTAAAGGCGCAGTAAAAATAGCCGAAATGCATGATGCATTAATTAATTTAAGGGAAAACTCCCCTAACCCTATTCCACACAGTCACACCTGTCACATATAAATAGAATGTTTTGGAGCTGCGATGGTTCTTTCAATTTTCCCCATATTTGGAATGGGGGCCCAAGACCCTATATTTATAAATCAACCAAGTCTCAGAATGAGGGATGCCCCAGGGAAGAAGTTAACACCATAGATGTGACTCTCCTCCGCCAAGGACCAATCTGGAAGAGAATTCAAAGCCATCAGGCTATGAACCTACCCAGAAGCTGGAAAATTGTTCTTCAATGCAGAAAAATACATTCATTTCCTCTACAGCAGAGCGACTGGGTTAAGTGGTATTTGTACAGAGTGATCAACCAAGTCCTATCTCCTGTTCCAATCACATGGGGGCTCTAACCACACAGATTAGTGGAAAGGACAAAATTTTTGTACATACTCTCTCCCACGTTTCCCAGAACAGTTTATGACCAAGATCAATTAGTAAGTAGTTATGAGAGACAAAGAATAATGTTATTTCTCATACATAGCAAATAACAGTCTAGACAAAAAAACAAGAAATGTAAATAAACAAGGAAATCTAAAGTAACCAGAAGGAATCTACTGTGGTGAGACAAAGAATAAAATAAGAAATAAATTAATTAACATAATAAACTTTAATAGTTATAGAGAGTTGAAGGGATAAGAAGGATTTGGCAGTAAAGCTGGTGCCACAAGGGATTGCATGCTGAAGGAATTTATTGACGCAGTAAAGGTCCTGGATGTAGTCTTAAAGGCACCATAGAGAACCCAGTGAGAGAATTCTTAATTAAGAAAAATTACCATTGCCCTTTTGGATGTAAATATGAGGTATCTTAGCATACAAGACATGTATTCAAGTAGAAATTTCCAGATTGAAGTCCAAGAGAAACATTAAATATAGAGATAGGATATATAGAATTCACCCTTAGACAGAATAAGCTATAAAAAAAGCCCTCTGAAACTTAGGATAGAGAGTGAAGTTTAATATAAAAAAAACATAGTATTTAAGTTGTTTGTTTTCAGTTTCAAAATAATAAAATAATTTCAACATATTCAGATTTATATGCAGATATGCTTGTGCCTCCATATCCACATGCTCATGAATTCATGCAAACCCAGATGGAAAAAAATATATATGAAAAGTATGTCCGTTCTGATATAAACATAATTTCAATTAGTCCCTAAACAATATAGAATAACAATTCTTTAGGCATTATTTACATTGTGTTAGTGTTATATACCATTGATCTGTATGACTTCTAGATACATTCCTAAAGGACTATATACCCTACTAGAGATCCTTGTTCATCCTTGGTCATTACGGCCCTCTTCACAATAGCTAGGAAATGGAAACAACCTAAATATCTTTAAACCGATAAATGGATCATGAAAATGTGGAGCATACATACAATAAAAAATTATTCACCTATTAATAAAAAATAAATATATAAAACTCACAAGTACATGGATGGAGCTACACATAATATTTCTGAGCAAAGTAACTTAGACATGGAGAAGCAAACATCACACGTGCTCTCTCATATGTAGATGCTAGACTTGAATCCTTTAGGAATTATTCATACTATGAAAGAGGATGGCACAGGTCATTTACAAATTCAACATCACTTTATATGCCCTGGACTCACTTCCTTCGAGTATTTTGGGACCAGTTCCCCACATACACCGAACATTGGTATAAATGTACATTATGCAATTGCTTTCAGGGAAAAGTGAAAACAAAGAGTCATGACTGGGCATAATTTGATTACCTTAATTTCTATTCTCATAGCCCATGGTAAGGCATTTTTAGTTATCCAACCAATTGCTATTGGAGACAGAGTGTGAGTTATGTTAGGCTAAATGGTACAAATACAGAATTTAAGGTTTGACCTTTCCTTCAAAGAGATCCCAATTCAGTTCAGTTCACAAACAGGGAGAATAGTCTATGCAGGAGAAACACTCCTCCATCTAAATTCACCAGCCATACATGGAATGTGTAGGCATGGTGCAGAGGAAAAAGGAAATTGGATCTGAGCAATTTTCAAGAGAACCAATAACAATTCAATTGGTAACTGCCCACGGACTTGACCTAAGTACATTAACTAGAGAGAGAAACCATTGCAAAGCCCTGGTGAGGTAAGATATTTTGACCTTGGTAGAAACAGATATAAAAAGAACTTGACCACCAGCATATGCTCTGATTCCTGCTTCTAATGGAATCTTTTGTTCTTGATAATGTCATCCACTCTGTTAAAGAGTTCATCAACTTTTTCGGGCAGCCATGATGAATGAGTGAGACCATATCTGTGCCCCTGCTTAAACTGCAAAAAAAAAATATATATAAAAAAAACAGGTATTACAGCAAAAAATGTCCAGGATTTTGTTTCTTCTGAATTCAGGTGGAAATTAAAATGCAATCCCTGTGTGCTGGATAGTCTTACATCAACTTGATATAAACTAGAGTTATCTGAAAGGAAGCTCGATTGAGAAAATGCCTTTGTAAGATCCAACTGTAAGGCATGTTTTTCTTAATTGGTGATTGATGGGGGAGGGCCCAGCCCATTATGAATGGTGTCATTCCTAAGTCAGTGTACTTGGTTCTATAAGAAAGCAGGCTGAGCAAGCCATAGGGAGTAAGCCACTAAGCAGCATCCATCCATGGCCTCTACTTCAGCTCCTGCCTCCATGTTCTTGCCCTGTTTGAGTTCCTGTCCTGATTTCCTTTTATGATGAACTGTGATGTGCAAGTATAAGTCAAATAAACCCTTTCCTCCCCAACTTGCTGTTGGGTGATGAAGTTTCATTACAGCAATAGAAACTCTGCAATTGTTCAAAATCGATTCTGAAGTCTGTAGTATAGAGTCCTCAAAGAGAGCAAGTATTCTTAGAAAGTTGAAGAAATTGCCACAAAAGTTCAAAGAGATTTATGTGGCTAGAATTAAAAACATGAACATCTAGAGAGTTGAGAAAAATGGTAAAGGACCTCATGGATCTGTAACTGCCCCTTTAAGCCAAGGACTAATACAAAGCCACATGTACTCTTAATAATTCAAAAGGCATGGCTTATATATAATGGACGAGGATATTCAGCAATACAAGAGGTAAGTTGAAGAATGACCAGAAAGCAAGTAGCTGAAAGTCAGCCCAAGTATTCATAATTTAAACAATGCTAACAGTACTCTGCAGTTTTCCTAGAGACATTCGGAAATGATCACAAAAATACAGTTAGATTTCATGAGCATGAAATTAGCTATGAAGGTTAAAAAGTTATTGCAAAGGCTTAAAATAAGTAAAAAGAGTATCAAATTAATCTACAAATATCTTAGCCACCTGGCAGAAGCAGAGCAATGACTTACTGCACTGAACACTTACAAGATGTATGAATTAAAGGGTATACTGTGTGATTCTCTGGGCCTAACTACACACTAGTTTCCAAGCTGAGATTTTTTTTTGTTTTCTTTTTTGTGTTGTTTTTCTTCTACTTTTAAATTTTGTTTTGGAGGTGGAAGGAGTTACATGGACAGAGAGTGGATGTGATCAGACAGGAAGATGAGTGAGATCGGGATGCATGATTTGAAACCTACAAAGAATCAATAAAACGTTATAATAAAAGAAATAATATGGACTGTTGCGAATTCATGTAAATATTGCCAAACATGCCAACTATCAAGGAAATGGGCACATATTTTAAAGTATGCGCTTCACTTAATTTAAACTAACTGGGAGCTAATGACTCAGAAAAGACAAAAAGCCAAGTAATATATCCAGTATAGGAGTCCATCAAGAGTTAGATGGATGACTTCTCGAATTTTGCATGCAAA
>NC_022017.1:39003277-39004614 GCF_000317375.1 Microtus ochrogaster | reverse complement strand
TCTTTGCATGATCCCAGGTAAACTCCCTTGTCAGAGAGGAGTAGGGGGAAGGGGAGAAGGGTGGGAGGAGGGGGAGGGAAATGGGAGGCTGGGAGGAGGGGGAAACTTTCTTTTTTTCCTTTTCTCAATAAAAAAAAGAGTTAGATGGATAAAGAAAATATAGTTTGCATGCACAAGGGAGTTTTATTCAACCATAAAGAATTAAATTAAATTATTTGCATGAAAATAGATAGAAGTACAGTTCATCATAAGCAAAGAAACCCAAACTCAGGGAGACAGATATTACATGTTTCCCATCATGTGGGAAACCTAGATTATGTATAATAAACATAAACATATGGCACATAAAAATATTAAGGGGACTGGGAGGAGGAAAGAGGCCATCAGGGAGTGAGGAAACAAGAAATAACAGGAGATGGTAAAAAAAAAATCCTGTCAAATAAGCAATTTACTTGAATAAAAATGCCATTATGAAACTTAATACTTTGTATATGGTTATATATTAATGAAAACATTTATAGATAAATGAAAAGGACATAGCTGTAGATCAGTGGCAGTGCCAAGTGCGCACTACTGAAGTCCTGAAGTTCATCCCCAGTACAAGTTTAGTTGTGAGAGAAATAAAAATCAACCAGGATATACCACTACATATTTAATAGAAATATCTATTTATTTATGTCAAGACCATTTTGCTTTAGTAATAATGAATAGACCTGGCAACCTCATACACCAGTAGTGCATGCAAAATTGTACAACTGCTATGGGAAATGGTCATGCAGGGATATGGTCATAGATGACGCTAAATAAGTATTGTTTGTTAATGCAGTTTCAAAATTATATAACTATGTACTTACCAGACGTGAATGAAAACACATGCCCAAATGAATACTTATAAATGAATTATCATTGTAGCTTTATTGCCGCACCCAAAATTTGAGAGGAGAAAAATATGCCAATAATAAGTAACTAGATGAACAAATCTTGGTATATCTTTCTTATGATGTGTTACTCAATAATGCAAATAAATCAGCTATAAACTCAAAAAATAAGTTATAAAGTAAAAGTCACATAAATGGGATTTTAAACTCACTAACACTGAGCAGAAGAGCCAGAGACAAAGGAATATGTGACTCCATATGAAATTCTTGAACCACTGATACACTTTCCAGGGACTGAATATCTCATCTACAGTGACAGGAAGTAGATTGGTGATGTGATAGAGCTTAGACTTGAGGGTTGATAGCATTTTAGGGTGACTGTGCTGGTAATTGCATGCATATATAGAATTCTCAAAATTAACTGGGGACTATACATGAAATGAGCATTTTTTTTTTTTT
>NC_022017.1:38967729-39003169 GCF_000317375.1 Microtus ochrogaster | reverse complement strand
CTGGGATTAAAGGCGTGCGCCACCATCGCCCGGCTGAGCATTTTTATCGGATAGTGATTATACTCTATTGTTTCTAAAGCAAACATTTCAACATATTTGTTTAACCCTTATTGGAAATCCTGTGTTGAACCCTGAAAAGGGGAAATATAAATTGATAATATTAAAAATTGGAGGTGTATTCCAGTTTAGCATCACTTTCCAAACACCAATCTAAACTAATTTGCACATGACGTACTGTACATCGATCACAAAGAAATTGTGTGGGTGGTATAACTAGCCCCATTTCTTAGACAAAATTCTAGGGTAGAAAGTCTAATTGGTTAACTAATATCATAAGTACATTAAAGGAAAGGGCAGAGATGGAATTGTGGACCCTGTAGATTAACCACCTAGAAGCACACAGTTTGGAGAGAGGACATGTTTGTGTCTACTCATCATGATTCACTAGTGAATGTTACAAGATCTTAGTCAATTTGATAAGTGTTATAGTTGAACCTTTGTGACAGGACCACCAGCTTCCCAATAATGACACAGAGACTTATTATTAATTATAAAACTTTGGCCAATAACTTCAGCTTCTTACTAACTAGCATTTAAACTTTAATTAACCCAGTTTTATCAATTGACTTTTTGTCTGGTGGCTTTATTACCTTTACTCTGTATTGTCTATGCTGTTTTCTTTCCATGTGCCTGGGAACTTCCCCCTTCTTCTCTGAGCATCCTTTGTGCCTGAAAATTCTTCTTATCTATTGGCTATTCAGCTTTTTATTAAATTAATCAAAATGACACATCTTCACAGTGTACAAAAAGATTATTCCACTACAACTTCTACCATTTCTCTTTTCTTATTTTGGCCAACTGTCTTCCATTTGATTGTTACCAATAAAGCTGCACTTGGGGTGACTTTATGTGTAATGCTTGTCTTGTTTGGTTTTCTATATACTACATATAAGTAGTATATAGTATGATGAGAATCATCACTCAATTCTACTTAATTGTTGAATGTGTTGGGTTCTCTGGTTGGTGTGATGCTCTCGGAGGAAACATGTTGGCATAGTTCCCTTTTCTTCTCCATCCAACTCAGCCTCTCCCAGTGTGGCAGGTAGAATGCTATGGACAGTGAGCCAATCTGCTCGCATGTTAGCAGTGCTGGGACATACACTCTGAGGTTTTGTGCATTTTGAGAATACAGCATCATTCTAAAGTCTGGGTATCTGGGGTAAAGTGTGATAATGTTGCAGTGAAACTGTACACACAAATGTATGTGGCTAGTAGAAATTATAGTAATATGCTTTCATTTGCATTAAAGGTCCTCACATTGACTAATTTTTAAGAAATACTACTCTTTCTGTGTTTAATCAAAGAGATAAGGTGTTCAAAGCTTCTTACAGGGCCATTAAGGTAGCTCAGCAGATAAAAGCACTTGCTACCTAGCCTGATACTGAGTTCAATTCCCCGAACTGAACCCTCATGACTGAAGATGAGAACTGATTGACCTGCCTCCCCAACACACATGCACATTAAATAAATATAGAAATGTAAATAAAACTTTTGGATGAAGTATAATTCTCTGGGACATGAGATTAACATTATTCTTGATAATTGAACTCTCAACTTTATATACATCCTGTTTTCTCTAAAGAGAAAATCTTTTGAAGACCACTTCCCCTACCAAAATATGATCTAGTAGAAATCCTTGGAATGCAAAGGAAAGGAAACGATTGCCTGTGGTTCTGAATTTGGTCCCTCGTATCTGTTTTGAGACTTGACCAAGTGTTTGGATTCTAAAGCCTCCACAGTGAACTATTGATGTAAACATCAAGACCTATCTCTAGAACATTTCTGATTCCTATGACTTTGTTTAGGAATTCTCATAAGACATGCTTCTTTCTAGATAAAGCATCTCATCTGTACACAGTATATATAGATCAATATTCATCAAAGGTCACATAATTCAGACTCCAGTCTCAGAAACTTCACCATGGTGTATCAAAGCTGGAGTTGACTTCAAAGATAACTAATTCTTTGTACCTACCTTTTAAGAAGAAATGAATTAATTAATCAATGATTAAAATCATTCATGCTGGGTGTAAACTGTGATTCAACAACTTATTCTTTGCATGATCCCAGGTAAACTCCCTTGTCAGCAGACCCAGGGTAGAGAATAAATGAAATAATGACATGAGCATATGGCATCGCCTACATTGCAAGTGTGTTCTTTTCATATTTGATTTGATTTCATTTCATAGAGAGGTAGGAATAGCATTTACCATCAACAAGAAACATATGCCAAAAAACTGGATCACTTGTTCAAGTTCTTCCAGCTAATAGTTGGAAATGAGTAGGTCTGAGTCCAGTTATGTGACTACAAAGTCGTTTGCTTATTGTCTTCTGTCCACAGGTGTGGCTACAAAACTCAAGTAACAGAATATCTGATTGTTGGCCTCTTGATAAGCACAGGCATGCCTCCTCTGCTTTGGATATTCCATTTCCCCTGACTGTTTAAAACTCTTTTGGGATTCTGTTCTCTGATCGTCACCAACAAAATTTTGGTTTTCAGAGGAGTTTGCTTTTCTCCATATTACCAAGCTTGCTGCCAAGTAAGATTTTGTTTTCGATTTGCACTTCATCTAACCCAGCTTCAGTAGTTTTTCATGAACAAAAGGATTCAGAGACCGTCTGGATGCTTATTACAGGCTCTGAATCCTGAATTCAACGACCCCCGCAAGTACCACTACAGCCCCAGGAGCAGCGTGTTAGAGCCTCATTGATTGAAACTAGCCAGATGTTTGGAAATTGAGATGCTGCCCACAGGCCGCCAAGGAACCTCCACAATGTGAATTCCTGATGGCAGCAGGGATGTGAGAGGGGAGGGAAAGGCCTCGTAAAATGAGCAAACAATAAAGCGATGATTATGGGTGTCTCACTTCAGCTCTCGGGTTGGTAGCTGAGCTTACCTGAATGGAGTGTGAAGCATTAGTAATGAATTCAATTCTACCATTTGGGAAATGATAATATCAGCTTTCAGGATAACAGAAGCTGCATTACCTTCAAACCAACAGAAAATTGGAAATTGGAGAAACAGAGGTGTTTGACTGTGAGAATGAGGCTATTCGTGATGATGAGGACCTTTGAGGGAAGCGGTGTGCCACAAAGGAGTCTAGTAGTAAGGGGGAGAAGCAAGATCGGTCACAGATAACTGACCTTGGGGCCATCTGACTCTAAGAATTTTTTTTCTCCTAGGCAACGTGGAGGCTATACATTTATCTTAAATACCAGTTTGGAATACAATAGCATCTCCCTCTCTTTATTTCTGGGTCTATTCTCACCACAGAACACAGTGAATGTGAAGGAATGAGGAGTGAGGGTTAAGAGGAAAACAGACACGGTAGGAATTAATGAAGCTAGCAACTACTAAAATCAATAGTTTGAAAAATATCTATTATTTCCTATTTGGGTTTCTATTGCTACAATAAAGACCAGAACCAAAAGCAAGGTTGGGGAAAAAGGTTTATATGGCATACATGTCTCCTTCACAGTCCATGAGTCAAGGAAGACAAGACATGAACTCAAGCAAGGAGCTTAGAGGCAGGACTGAAGCAGAGACCATGGAAGAATGCAACTAGGGTCTTTATACAACTCAGGACTATTTGCCCAGGAGTGGCAGAGCCCTTCCACATCTCTCATTAATTTAAAAAATTAGTTTAAGAAATTTTCTACAGGTTAAACTGGTATAGGCATTTTCTCAGTTGTGGTTCCCTCTTTCTAGATGACACTATCTTAATTCAAATTGACATAAGACTACCTACCATGTGTTTGACTAACTGTGCCATTTGGCTTTATTTCATTTCATATATTACTTATATTACATGCTTTGTTTCCCTGCTTACTTTTTCAGAACATTTGGTTTCCTCTGTTATTTTGCTTCCTTGATACGTCCAAATCAAAAAGTCAAGCTGTTCAGATTTGAGTCTAACTTAACTTCACTGTTTATGAATTGTGTGACTGTCTTTCTAAGGCTCAACAATCTCATCTATGAAATCAGGATAAGACTACTATTTATCTTATAGAATCAGTACCGTGATTGAAGAGACTTCATATATGTAAAGTACTCACCACAGTGGCCCATGGCAAGTGCTCAGAAAATAGTAAAACTATACTATTGTTGCTGTTATTCCCCTTACCTATAGACATTCTATTGATAAAAATGTTAGATGGTAGGATAAAGGTTTTATTTCTAATATTTGTACATGTATTGTAGCTACAACCAGCATGTGCGCTATTTAATTCACCTCTTGGAGAGAAAAGATTTCACATAAAGTGGAAAATGTGTTAGCATTGAGTAAGATAGGCCTTGGAGTACTTAAGTGACCCAAGGAACATTCAACAAGTCAAGAGTAGCTGAGAGCTTGAAACCTGGACCTGACCTCCAGCATTGACCTGAAACATTGACAACCAAAGTGTGTCCAGATCTTATTCTACCATACTTCTCCCTGCTTTCCCCATCTCTCTCACACACCCTAAACTTCAGTGTCTGTGATGCAAGGAGGTCCCTCCACACACTTTGCTATCCAACCCCACTCAACTTTTGCAAGTGTGGTTATCTTATCTAGGATACTAACTCAGTACACAAACTCTTGCTGATGGACACCTCTGTGAGAACTTCAACCTTCCTCATATGTATGCTGCCTGCCCAGGTTGAATTGACCTCATAGCCTCTGGATTCAACTTCCAACTGAATTAGTTCTATGTATGATTTTTCTAACTGTGAATTTTCTGGTGTGGACCCTCACTTCCTTAATTTCTCAGTTAAAGTCTGGTTCTACTGCACTGGTGGATGCGGTAGGTTATAGAAAAAGAAGGACATGAAGTTGGGGCGATCAGAATGGAGAGGGTATCTGGGAGGAACGGGAAGAAGATCCAGCGGTTGATTCAATCAAGACACATTGTGTACATGTATACAATTCTCAAAGAAAGAAGAAAATGACCAGGTCCTACTTAGGCCACGCCTTCTAATCTCCTAAAAACTTATTACCTAGTTGTTTAACCTTGGTTTCCAGTGTCAGGGATCTTGGGGCAGAGAACAGAAGTCATATGTTAATCCTCACACTACCAGATGAGGCCAAGAGAATAGGGAAGCTCTTTAAGGAAAGCATTGATTTCCCATGGCCCAGTGGAGTTGTGTCCTTTCTTCTAAATAAAGGATTTTGGAGATGGAAGGAGAACCTTGAACCCTCCTTTGAACTCTCCCCGCTTCAAATATCATCTGGCATGACCCAGGGACCCAAGCTGCAGCCCTCAGATGACCGCACACAGCGGTGGGAAGGCTAAGAGACAAACACTAGTATCCGGGTCCCCTGATCTGGCTCTCCTCCTCCCAGCATGTTAGAATCCAAAATGGACATCAAAGTGCAAACAACTTGGAAAGCACTTCAGTCTCATGGCTCCACTTTCTTTTGCAGTATCATGTGCCTTTGAAAGAGCCGGGGGTCAAGAGCATTGTTTGCTTCTAATTATCTCAATAAATTTGAAAACTGTTATTACACTGCAATGATTAAGAACCCGTAAGAGTAGATGTAATAAGAGAAGATCAAGGCCATGAAGCTTAATAGTCCTTAGCTGATTGTCACCTTTTTCCCCCCCAAAGAAGAAATAATTCTACCTAGGACTCTAAAGCACACAGATTCAACAGCACTTTCTATTTCTGCTGTGAAATTCCTGGACTGAAGCTGCTGCCAGCTAAAGTGAGGATTGCACAAATAAACCCCGAGGTCTGATCCCTGCTGCCTGACCTGAGAGCCCAGAGGACAGACGGAACTGATTTCTATGCAAAGAAATGTGCGCTTTCACACACACGGATGTGTTCTTTGTCCTGACAAGTGGCTAATCTCTTCATACTTTCCTCTTTTTGTCCTTCGCCTACATTTTCATTTTCATTACTTTCCTCCTTTTCTCTCTGCCTTCCTTTCCGTGGAACAGCAGAAAAATTGCTTCAAAGAGACACACTTCCCGTAATCATGACTTGAACTTTGTAACAGCTTTGGTTCCGTATTTAACAGAGCCATACATTCAACTAATGCCTGCAGTATACAAAACCACACTTGAGTCTTAGCTGAAGGCAATTTTAATTTTCAAGGCAACCATTGTTACTCATATTATACAGAGGAAGAAATTGAGGCTGAGAGAAGTCACTGGATTATTTTCATTATATCACAGTTATAGAATGTTTAGATCCATTTAATAAGAGTGAATGTTATATTTAACGGATCACTGATTAATTTTCAGAGTCCTAAAATCTCCATATAGCAATGACTAGAAGCCACTGGAGTGCAAAGAAGAGTCCAGGAAAGACAGACCTAGCATACACCAGACTTCTTAACAAAGCAGGTTTCACGTGTGATGACAATATTCATTACGCTAAGATAAACATCACACTTTACAAAGTTATTCTATTCATAGGACAAGAGTCAACATTTGCCATTTTCTACACTCAATGCATTTGGGGGAGCAGTCCCGCTGTTCTGTCAATCCAAGTAACAGCAATGATGTGAAAAGGGGCTTCTGATATTATTATGCCCTAGGTCTCCTCTTCAATTCCAAGAGTTCCCCAAGATGACAATGGAGCTTTGACCAAGCAAGCCACCTAATGTTACTTGCCATTGGAAGTTTCTCTATGTAATGAATGGAGAATATTCACCATGTTTCATAGTTGTGGAGACCAATAAGTATTTAAAAAAATATCAAAAACAAAGGAAGATTCTGTTGCAAAAATGCCTGGCCATTACTGTTCAAAACCATTACTGGATTACTGGTTTAGAACAGATTGGGTAAATATTAGAAGTGAAGCTTTATTTCCTATATCTCACTTGATATTAGATTGCAAGTGTTTGGTAATATCAAGTCTATATGAGAACATAATGCACAGAATTTTCTTTAGGGAGGTATAGAAATCTCAAAGCTGATCTCTTAAAGTGAAAGATGAGTCAGGGAAGGGCTGAAGTCTGGTGCAAGACCAAGCAATGCATATTGTATCTGAGCTATAAATCCAAGATAATGATCTAGAGTGGGCAAGGATGCAGGCATGAGAGAACTGAAGTTAATTTACAAGAAAGTGGTACCCATCCAAAAATCACTGTAGGTTCGGTCCTCTTGTCACATTGTTTATTAAATGATGTCTGTTTCCTCACAAACAGCTATGTAGAAGGCAGGAACAACTCCCTGCTTACCTCTGGGTTAGCTGTTCCTGTACAGCACATAGAACTGCATAGTTACTCAAAAATATTGAGAAAGAATAAAAATGCTCTGGGTTTCTTCCACACACTCTATCCTTTCTCTTTCTAGATTACATTGTGTCCCTCAGGACAGTAATGTAAACAACCCCAAGTGACACCCATTCCTGGAAGAAATATCTTCAGCAACTTGCTCCCACCCCAACCCCAGATATAGTAATTTTACAATTTTGAATATTCAATTTTTCTCAAATACAAAGCTCTACGTATTACATAAAATATTGTCTTTAAGAAATGAAACCAATATTTCCAAATTGCCCTGTACTCTCAAATGAGAAGCTTAGTAACCCTGCCAGGACTATGGAAGATCTTCAGAGACAGAATCTTCCAGGGCTTTGGGGGAGCATATGCCTGAAATAAAAGTGTCTGGAAATCTTGCTGCAGTTACACCAAGGAAATCTATTTCATATTCCTCTCTTGATTAGCATTCTAATGGTTTCTGACTCAGGTCGAACAGCTTGGAGGGAATAGTCCAGGCAATTGTGGAAATAATACAGGTTTTTTTTTCCCTGTGTGCCGAAATGTATAATTAAATGGGTAATGTTACAGACCCCCAAGCCCACTAAGGCCTGCTGCCTAAATGGAGAGCTTTTGAAATTTCATCCAATACATGGTTACATGATACATTGCTTTTATGGCCCGCTGGACAAATGACTAGTGGTTTGGAAAAGGGCTGAAGGCATATTTATAGTAGAGTACTCAATGATGTTTGGAGGGCCAGTAATATCACGCCAGTAAATAGCATGAATTATACACAACCATCTCTTAATGCATGTGAACTTTTCAGCGGCAGGATGTGTGTCGACACAAACACACTTCATCTCCTTAATAGACTTAGGCATCATGCTCCAAGTGCTGTATGATTGGATGGGAGGGTTAGACAAATTCTAAGGGAAAATTCTATTTCTGAACTTCCACTCCTATATTCGGAGTGCTTAAAATTCTCAGAGGCTATGACTTCTATTATCTACAAAAACGTCTTTCACCTTGAACCCAAATGTATGTGTCTATGCCAGGCCTTTCACTTTCAAGTTCAGATGAAACTTTCAAAAAATGAGGACAAACCAGTGAAACGCTTGGAGGTCATGATAAGAAAGAGGCGGCGAGAGAGACCACTCCTCGTGTGAACTGTGGGCTACTTAAAATATGAAGCTGGGTGCTTGCCCTTCCCTATCCGACAAAGATTGACCCACATAGCCTCTTCACCCTTCTGAATCTCAAAAACATAATGTTTAACAAATAATAAATTCACTCTTCACCCACAGACTTTATTATTGTTAGAGGTAATGTAAGAGATGAAAGGTTTGCCGAGTATTACACAGTATCATTCCACAGTGAGCGTTTATAAAAATCTTTCTTTTATAAAGCTGTGTTTTACACAACTTTGCTTATTCAGCAAATAAATGAATCGCTGTGGTAGGAAGAAGAGATAAACACTGAGATGCAAGTCCTTGCTCTGTGTGAGTGTGTATATTAAGAGAAAATACAAATAATTAAATAATTCAGATGCCCTGCCACACATGACAGCGGAGAACATATTGAAGTGTGCCATGGGATGAGGAGAATCGTATCTCAGTAATATGAGAGTTAACTTTAGAACCCTGGTAAGAGATGATTGGAGAAGATGAGTCAGAAAAAGAGGAATTCAGAATTCAGCTTTTTTATTACATCAGGCCTTGATGTGAAAAAAAAAGAGGGAGAAGAGGAAGTTTGAAATCTGAGACATGTGAGCAGGGAAAAGCCAAGACCAAGGAAAACTAAAGACTGATGGCCAAGAGGAGTGGATCGGGTGAAATTCTGTGATGGGAATGAGCTAAAGGCATGGCCTCCAAATCCTTTGTCTTTTCTCTGTGGGCCTTTTTCCCGGGAGATATGAGGTCACCTACTCTTTCCCCTCCTAAGCATGGGCGTCAGCAGCTGCCTTTCCTCAAGCCAGGCAATATGACCTTTCCTAGGTAGGGTTCCCCCACCCACCAACATTTTGAAGGCTAGAGACGGTTCTATTTCAAATACACTTGAAATGTAATATAAGAAGTACCCCCACCTGGGAAAGGGAGAGCCACAAGTTCCATCCATTTCCTAGTTAATCCTAGATCTTTTTCAAATTGAGAGCACTGCCCATTAGTGGGTCTGCCAATCAATGGGGAGAGCTTTGATCAGCATTTCTTTAGATTGCATGGAACAGAATAAAACAGGATAGAGTGGAATAGAATAGAATAGAATAGAATAGAATAATAGAATAGAATAGAATAGAATAGAATAGAATAGAATAGAATAGAATAGAATAGAATAGAATAGAATAGAATAATAGAATGAAAGGAAAATACTCTGGCTTTAGAAATACTTTATTTCAATTACTTGTATATGTATACGCATAAGGTTGCAAATGAAAAATTAATTTCTTCCTGTGAGTTCCTTTCACTGGAAGAAGATATAGATAGAGTTCAATTAACTAGTCTTTTGTGAAACATGTTCATAGATATTTACAAAACAGTATGGATAATATCTCATTATCTTCTAAAATACAGTTCTGTTTGTTTCCCTTATTTGTGTATGTCAGTGTTGAATCTTCAGTTGCGTATGCTTCATTATGAATATTCATAGAGGCAAGAAATTAGTAAGAGGCAATTTGGAGGATTTCAATGAGGGGGAAAAGAAAGTAACAATATAGGCGGTATCGGGAATAATGAAACAGTAAGGGTCAAAGGTTTGGGGGATGAGACCACAGAATAGAAGAGGAATGTAGAGAGGGATAAATAACTGTAAATATATTTTCAAAAAGTCATATGGAGACCCACTACTGTAGAAGCTTAATAAATACATACACATATTTAAATGGAGTTTCCTATAACGGGGTGACAATGTGCCTACCAGACACCTCAGATGGACAGATAAAAAGCCTGGTGTCAGGAACAGACCACCTTTTTAAAAGTTTTTGGTGAATAAGTATTCATAGGTTCCCAAACATTAAAATCTAGTGATGTTGCTCTCGATTACCCTCTACAGCTTGACAACAAGGCCTTGTTATCAAAGATACCACAGGTTTGGGTCCTAGAACATGGAGAAATTAAGCTGGTATTGACATAAACACTCCCTGCTCAGGAAAATTTTAAATATGATATCAGAGGAGAAAAATAATGATTAATAACTTAAATTACCACTGTGAGTTATAACAATGTCTCATAGCAAGATATGCCCACTGGTGCAATAATGGCTTGAATTTCATAGTAGCAACCAACTACTACTTGACTGAATCCAAAGCACATTCCCACAGGTAAAGTCCATAAACCTGACACCATTATAAAGGCCAGGAAACATAACTAAACAGGTCCCAGACCCTCATTGAGAACCTACTACTATTGTTTTGCTAAACGGACACAATATTAAATTGACTTCTAATGACTTCTTGATGCATCCTAGATTAGTTTATCTCTCATCCTCATCAGAAAAGCTTTTTTTTTAATGGCAAGTGGCAATTAAGACAACAATTCATAACTGGTAAGTTGCAGAGAACAAGGATCTACAGAATGTACGTACCTAAGTGGAACATATATATCAGACCTTCTTCTCCTAAGGCTCGGGATCATTGAGGAAGAGAGTAACAAATGAGTATAGGATTTGGATGCAGTAAGTAACTAAAAAAACAAAAACAAAACAGCTAAACAACAGTGTTTTCTGGGTCAACTGTGTGGCTGCACCTAGAAATCACAGCAATTATGATAGCATGCATAAAACATGCTAAGGTCCAGTCAGAAAAAGTCCCAGCATGAATTCCTAGCTGGAAACCCACTGGCAATTGATAGCTTCTTGGAGAGAGTCAGTTTTCTTTCAGGGTATCACTCCTGGTAGACTGACCATGCTCCAGTGGATGATAACCCACCCAAGAGTGCATGGGTATCACACATTGAAGTCAATGGACACACAGGTTGAGTGGTCAAAGACAAAGAAGGAGGAATGTATCTGGAAAGAAGAAGTGGAGGAGGGGTGTAAATATGATCAGAATGCATTGTACAAAATTCTTAAGAACCTGATAAAAATCGAGAAAAAACACAAAACTTAAATATGCATATGCAATTAAGTTGGTATGATACTTGTATGCTTGTGCAGACAAGAAATAAATATTGCTAGACTTGGAATCATATACCTATTATTCCAGCAAATAGGAGGTTGGAACATAAAATCACAAGTTTAAAGGTACTGTCAGCCCTATGGCTTACTGGAGAGTCTTGCAGTTTTAGAGTGAGGGACCCTCTCCCTCAAATAAATAGTTCATTCCATTGGAGCCTTTGCAGGTTTAG
The DNA here is from genome assembly GCF_000317375.1 of Microtus ochrogaster. NCBI lineage: Eukaryota > Metazoa > Chordata > Mammalia > Rodentia > Cricetidae > Microtus > Microtus ochrogaster. Next base: position 38,991,582 of record NC_022017.1, on the reverse strand, counting down.
ATAGCACTACTCATTAAAAGGGCAACATGAATATTAAAAGGGGTAAACATCAATATTTCAAATATCCAACAAATACCTGTGAATCATCCCGTGCTCACAACTGCTCTAGAACACTCAGAATACTTCTCAATCACTGAAGAAATCAAGAAAATATGTTGACCCAAAATCTTCAGCTACTTAAGGTATCTGAGATAATAAGAATGGCCCTTTAAAAGATAATAAAACAAAATATACCTTAAGTACCATTGCTTTTCTAGACATACCATAACCTATAATAAATCTACAAAATGTTGAAATAGTAGGGCCTGAAAAAGCACAAAATGCAAACTGATTACGCAACAGAGAAACCTCAACTATTAGGGAGATGTGGCTTGACAAGGTTTGTCAAGGCTTTGGCAGCTCTGTCCGTGGGTCATTGTTTCTGTCAGGATATTATCTGACTTCTTTATAAACTAACTTGAATACCATTTATATCTTACCAAAACCAAATCCTTCTTCATAGAAACAAGGCAGTGGTTGGGCTGAAGAAAAATAAGATACCAACTGGTTTATCAAAACCAATTTTATCACTCAAGGAGTCCCTAAAGACCAAGAATAGACTCAGATATATCTCCTAAAATAAATAACTAAAAGTCATTCTAAAAGAGGTTTTGAGTTCTCATTGATTTTTGAAAAGTACCCCAAGCAAGAATAGAAATAGAGACCAAGAAAAAAAAACGTAAGTCTAAATGAAGACATATATACTGTTTGAATAAACATACTGTTTGAATATACTGTTTGAATGAATTTCCTTGGTTTATACTTCCATCCCACAAGATGGCCTATGCTGGCTAGCTTCCTATCTCTTTGACACAAACTAGAGTTGGAAAGAAGGTACCTCAATTGAGAAAATTTCCTTACCAGATTAGGCTGTGGGCAAGCAAGCCTGCTGTGTGTTTTCCTGATTAATGATTGATGTGGGTGGACCAGTTCACTGTGGACAATGCCATCCCAAGGCTGGTGGTCCTGAAGAATCTAAGAAAGCAAGCTAAGCAAGCATTGGAGAGCAAGAAAGTAAGCAACATTCCTCCATGGCTTCTGCTTCAGTTCCTGCCAACAGGTTTCCACCCAGAGTTGCAGTCAATAATGGACTGTAACCTGAAATGAACACTTTCCTCCCCAAGTTACTTTGGATCATGGTCCTTTATCATAGCAATAGAAACTTTAAGACATGGTCCAACCAAAATCTCCAAGAGTAAAATATAGTCCTGCATGTAGTAGATTATTCTAGGCTGTTGAGGGGTATTAATTACACCTTCTTGTGCTAAAGTTGTAAGAAGAAAATGAAATATGTAAGAACAATTTAGCAAAAGCTAACATTGGTGTCTCTCCTAAAGGTCTTGATAGACCAAAGAATGATTCTCTTCACCTGGAGACAAACCCTTTAAAACATTATAAGCCTATAAAATCCAAAATTTTGCTTCACAATGTCAGAATGTACCATCATTTATCACCAAGGTAGAACTTACAATATCATCTTCACTATCTTGTGAAGATTTTGCTCAGTATGGTGTCCAAGCAATACAGATGAAATATGTTCCCCTACCCAGATTGACCCCTTCCCATATTGTCCCTTGGCAGAACAGTAAATAGGAGACATTGGTGGATGATGATGTCAGGAGGGTGGAGTCATCAAGGGCTTACTGCCCTTATAAAAGAGTGCTGCCCCTCCCTTTTGACTTGTTTGAACACAGCAAGTAGACGTCAACTATGAACTCAGAAACAGCAAATATTAGATGTGATGGTGCCTTGGAATTCCCAGCCTCCATGAACTAAGGAGTAGATTTCTGTATTCTATTTAGCCATTCATATCTGAAGTCTTGGTGTAACAGCCAAAACAAGACATTATGTATCTCTGCCTGTTGGGGGAGGATGCTAGTTTCCCTGCCTCCCAGCCTACCAAAATAATCACACAGAAATCTGTATTAATTGCAATACTGTTTGGCCAATAGCTTAAAGCATATTTCTGGCTAACTCCTATATCTTAAATTAACCCATTTCTATTAGTCTGTGCATCACAACATGTCTGTTGCTTACCAGCAAGGCTCTGGTACATCTGTCTCCTGCAGGCAGCTACATGGCTTCTCACAAACTCCACCTACTCTCTTCTTCTCTATCTGCTTGGAACTCCCTCTTTGCCCTATTTTGCTAAGCCACTGGCTAAAACAGATTTATTCATTAACCAATAAAAGCAACACATAGACAGAAGCACTTCCCACACCAGCTGCCCATCATCATTTGTTACGGGCAGCCTTCAAGAATCCACACAAACAGATTCACAAGAGTCTCTTAGTGAACACCAAGATGCCCTTGAAACTAATCCCTAGTTTACAAATCAGCAAACAGAGTCCCAAACAGATAAAGCAAATGGGTATATCCCAGGGGGAAGCTCGGTAGAGAAAAGAGAGCCTTGACTGCCGTGGTCTCTAATATTTGCTACCTATGTTTTTGTTTTGTTTTCTCATCCTTTATCTTCTTCTTCTTCTTTTTGTTTTTTGTTTTGTTTTGTTTTGTTTTGTTTTTCGAGACAGGGCTTCTCTGTAGCTTTAGTGCCAATCCCAGAACCAGGCTGGCCTCGAACTCCCAGAGATCCGCCTGCCTCTGCCTCCCGAGTGCTGGGATTAAAGGCGTGCGCCACCACCACCCAGCTCATCTTCTTAACATACAGAAGATTTAGTTAAACCTTTTATTACTAATGATCCCTGGGATGGCAAAGCACAGTGACTATAATTGTGGTTGTCATGGTTTCCACCGGGGAATAAACACATCCATCTGGGGACATTGAAGTAAAGGAGGCTTCTGAGTAACAGAAACAACTGGCCTTATACCTGTATTTGCAAAAAGACACACAGTATAGACTTAATTAAGGGGAACCTGCTTTTTTTTTTCATTTCTCTTGCCTTTTTTTAAATTTATTTATTTATTAAAGATTTCTGTCTCTTCCCCGCCACCGCCTCCCATTTCCCTCCCCCTCCCCCAATTAAGTACCCCCTCCTCAGCCCGAAAAGCAATCAGGGTTCCCTGTCCTGTGGGAAGTCCAAGGAACCCCCACCTCCATCCAGGTCTAGCAAGTTGAGCATCCAAACTGCCTAGGCTCCCGCAAAGCCAGTGCGTGCAGTAGGATCAGAAACCCATTGCCATTGTTCTTGAGTTCTCAGTAGTCCTCATTGTAGCTATGTTCAGAGAGTCCAGTTTTATCCCCTGATTTTTCAGACCCAGGCCAGTTGGCCTTGGTGAGTTCCCAGTAGAACATCCCCATTGTCTCAGTGTGTGGGTGCATCCCTCGCGGTCCTGAGTTCCTTGCTCGTGCTCTCTCTCCTTCTGCTCCTGATTTGGACCTTGAGATTTCTGTCTGCTTTTCTTTTGTTGAAATAAAAGTTTAAGTGATAGTAGCTGACTGGTTAAGAGGGATCTTAGCATGGTACCTGACAATAAAAATACATTCTCAAAGAACATAGTAGAGTTTTTATCTTCATCATATCCTTCAGTCAGCTCTCTTTGACTGTGACAAAAATACCTGACATCAAGATCTTAGAAGTTTCATAGTTTATTTGCGTTCATAGTTTCAGAAGCCTTAGCCCATGGCTGCTTGGTCTAATCACTTAAACCTCTGGTAAAGTTCAACAGAAGATTTGCACACTGACAGTTGGTCTGTGGGCAAAGCTCATCACATCTTGGTAGTTAAGGGGCAAGAGAAGGGGACACAATATTCCAACATCCTCTCCAAGGACCCACCTGTAAATGTCTAATAACCTAATAACCAAGGGAAAGACAGTATCTCAGCATCTTCTCCGAGGACCCACCTGCAAGTACCTAATAGCAAAACTTTCTTCTCTCTCCTAAAGCCATCTCTCAATAGTACCACTATATGAGGTCCATACTATCAGTATAGACTACAATAGTAATAATAAGTAAAAATAGAAGAAGTAGTAGCATTTTATTAGTATTTATTGACTAACATTTTAAGAATTTTATTTAATATTCATACATATATAATGTAATTGCATACAATCCATTTCCATTTTTTCTCTTTTAATTCTACCTCCATCTCTTCCCACTTTTCCCTTCCAACTTCACTCACACTCTGACTTTTAATTGAATACCCACGGAGTCCACTTAAATTTTTAAAACAAATTAATTTAAATTTAAATCTGGTTGGCTGAGGTACATGATGATAAATCTTCAATCAAAATAGCAGAGAAACATTTGAAAATTAAGTAAATATCATTACAATCTTGTCAATGGTTCTTTCTGTCTTTTTATTTAATAGTGTTTCTGTGTGATATGGTCCAGTCAATATGACTAAATCTTTTCTCCCCAGAACTTGCAAAGTAAAGTAAAAATGACTTTGACCTCTGTGCCTGACAAATTCACAAATTCACATCTTTATCATCTGACATTAGAGTCACCATAACTGTTGCTTCTGTGCAGCTATAACAGAAGTCCTGCAGTCAAACACCCTAGTGCTTCAAATGTGCTCAAGCATATTGACTTGGAGCTATCTCAAACAGAAGGGAGATGAAGTCCCTGTCTGTGGCTGAAAAGTCTGCTAACAGGAGGCTCTATCTAGTTATGGTAGGCAGGTGTGAGAACACAAACACATACACACACGAACACATATACATGCATGCATACACACACACACACACGAACACATATACATGCATACACACACACACACACACACACACACACTTTCACCCATACATAAACTCACACACATACATACACAGGTTTACAGAAATTCTTCAGAGCTCATCTGGTGTTGATTCCCCTGTCACTATTGTTTCTGTTAATGATCAAATGGTCCCTTGAACTGTTCCCTGGGATGTTACATGAGAAAGACCAGCAAACCCACTGTGCCTGGCTCTTCAATTTCAAGTGCCTGACATTTAACACATAAAGAAAAATTCATTGACGATATCGTCAGAGGATACTGACAAGGAATTTGCTGAAGAAACACCTTGTTATGATCAGAGGAGTGCTAAGACTTGTGTTATGGAAGCAGATAACATCAATTCCGTTTGCAGTGAGTGTTTTAGATGTATTTTTCTTAGCAGAACTTTTATCATTTCAAAAGAATCATAAAGTAAGAGTGAAGATACAGGTGCTGCTCACTAAAGAATTACATAAAATTAAAATTAAAAACATAAATTTATCATAGAGCAAACACATTCTAAACATCCAACCATGAAACAAAATATGACTTTTAAGATTAAATAATTAGAGTGCTTTACTTAATTGACAACATGTTCTAAACTAGAAACTGAGCTTTAGGGAGGCTATTGAATATACTCTTTATTTTCAATATTTTTAAATCTATGTTTCCACTTCCCTCTCCCTCCCCTTCATCTAAACATGCTTATTCTTTAGACCTATAGGGCAGTGGACTATACAGCCAGATTTTACTTCTTTTATGTGTGATAACTTTCAGGATTTAATTCCAAATAATAATAATATCTTCCTTCATTATTCACAGGACCACAATATAAAGTTTCTTAATTGCAATTAGCTTATACTTGTTGAGCAAATCAGTTATTAAATATTAGCTGAATGGCAGAAAGAAAGAAGGCTTCTGTCTCTTATTGTGTTTAATAAGCAAAAGTTTTAGGAATAAGACTATGTAAACCATATTTGATTTTACACTGTTAAAGAACTGAATGTAGCTTTTATTTTACTTTGAGTAACAAGTTCAAAGTAATATATTGTGCAATGCTGCAAAGCTTGTCGCTGATAGAAGCAGAATTCAGCTACCAGGGTTGGTTTGTTCCATCATGATAGGAAGTGGAAAGAGGTGGAAGTCACTGAGCGGCCATTGCAAGAAGCCACAACCCAGGGTTTGTTCAGTCTCTACTGATCTTGGCATATCCCCAAAACTTGGGATCCTGCTTATGGATTCTATTTTTTTTCACCCTCCTCATCTGGGCATAGGGATTATCCTCAGCTATTTCTAAAAGGTGACAAAGCAGCTCACTTGGCATCATGAGCACCTACCTTTGCTCAAAATTAACCCAGAAGTAAAATTGTACCCTATTTCTGCTCCAGATAAACCTAAGCAGTAATTTTTACACTCTTTCACCTTTGCTCTCCAGGAATTGAAAAACCATGCACAGCCCATTCACTTCTCTTCATTTTCAGAACTGTTTTAGAAGGTAGAGTGAACATCAATGACTATGCAGAAAATTTTACATGGGTGATATGAGAAATGAATATTTAAAACCATGCAGTACCTACAACGTGTATAAATCTACCATAAAGATGTTGACCAAACAATATTTCACATTATATTGATTTAAATTTTCATCAAACAGAATACAGTACAATAATTATTTCCATATATAATTTTGCCTATAAAACCAAAGATTGAAAATGGGCAAATGGGATATTCTGAGAGTGTTTAAGAACCAGCCTGTGATGATGACTTATAAACCTGTGGAGGAACTAATCAATAGACGGAGATAAAGGATATGAAATCTGCAAATGGAACAGAGTCTCCAGTCCACTGTCTGAATGGAACAATGGGATTCTTTTTGGGTAGTTTTGCAGGTTAGCATTTAAACTCTGGGTTGGTTTTTTTTTTCATTTTTACAACATCTTCAAACATCACCAAGGTGTCTAGCCTACATGAAGCATAGTTCACATCACAATGCAGTATAGGTTCAACTTTTAATACCAAAAAGATGCTTTAGAAATTTTATCATTTTGAAGACTAACATCTGCATATATAGATAGATGATAGATAGATAAATAGATAGATAGATAGATAGATAGATAGATAGATAGATAGATAGATAGATAGATAGATAGAGTGAGAAATGGCTCAGTGGATGATGTGTAGTTGTTCAAGCATAAGAACAAGAGTTCAGATCCTCACATACAAGCAGGGTAAGTATGGTAACAACCTGTAACCCAAGTTCACTGAAGGCAGAGATGGGACCCCCCTCCCCTGGAGCAAGCTGGCGATAGTCCACACTATCTGAAATGGGAGTTTCAGATTCATGGAGAGACAATGCAGATAGGCCCTTTAAAGAAGGGTCTGAACCTTCCCTACAGGAGCAAATGCTGGGTAGCACAGAGGAGGCTCTTCTGCCTTTGAAGAGAAAGTCGTTCTGAGACCCACTTCTGTGTGGAAACTGATGACCTTACTCCTACAACCATACAGAACTGAATTCTGTCTGCACTATGAGGGATCATTGGAGGAGACCGAGATGACAGAAAATCCAACCTGGCAACACCTTCACTGGAGCTTAACTACAGTGTAAACTGTGGCTGGTCCACAGACACTGAGGCTAATGGGTGGGTGTTGTGATTTTCAGCCCACGTGTCTCTCATAGCTTGTTCCACTGAAAATAAAAGCGGTACTTGTAAATTGCTGATCTGTGGGTTCACAATTTACAGTAAATACTTGCATCTTAGATTGAGCAATGCCAGCCCCATATTCTCCCTGGTGCATATCAAGTGAGATCCAACCTCTGAAACGTTTCCCTCCTTTTAGATTTTCCGAGGTTTATAATCTCAGTTAAGGGGATCAAAAAGTGATGTCATGTTTGCTCACTTTACCTCTAAGAAGCCCTGAAAGCTCACTAAAGCTCTCAGACTTAAAGGTTCTCAGTTACAGCTCTCGACACAAGTGGTCATTGAGATTTTATGAACAGGTGGTGAAGTGGGGGGAGGCAAGGCACAGGCAATGTCTCAGAGTTCCCACATCAAGAGAAGAATCCTGCCTCTCATGGAATACAAGCTTCTCCCTGCTAGACCCGCTGCCTCACCACCGTGCTTCATAAAACATGTGTAACTTCAGCACACCCCCAACAGGCACACACAGGACACACACTTACACACGCATATCCACACGCATCTATGTACACATACATACTACCTCCACCTTTTCTATGCACAATCCAGATGTGCTGCTAGCTCTGATGTGGAGGTAAAAACAAAGGAAAAGTAAATTGACTTCATGTTACACACCAGAGTACTGACACAAAAGAATGACCCAAAAGTGCTGCACAGAGGAACGCTTCTTTACTAAGATGTGACTCATGGGTATTTAACTGAACGTGTATGAGATCAGAATGGCTGTGGCTCTGCACCCCATGACTGCACAGGAAAGTACTGACAGGATCACAAATGTACAACTTCCCCGAAACCCAGAACAACAGGGATTGCTTCTTAGTTTGTCTCTTCCTAAGAGCAGAAATTGAGGAAAACCAATTCACTTCTTTAATATGACATAACTGATACACCAACCTCATTCCATATCACGGGATGAAACTGGACTCTCTGAATATGGCGAACAATGAGGGCTGATGAGAAGCCAAGGACAATGGCAAGGGGTTTTGATCCTACTTAATTTTCTGGCTTTGTGGGCGCCTAGCCAGTTTGGATGTTCACCTTCCAAGATATGGACGGAGGGGGGAGGACCTAAGACTTACCACAGGGCAGGGCACCCTGACTGCTCTTTGGACTGGAGAGGGAGGGGGAAAAGATTACTTTTCTAGGAAACATAATGTAAAGCCTCCAATTAGGAGTTTCTTGTATGGTGCATGGAGCTCTTTGGAAGGCAAGCTTTGTGGCCTCATCTTTACTGTTTCACCCATTCCCCAGCCCAGAGAGCATGGAAAATTCATCATTTTCAAAGGAAGACTCAGGATTTGTCTTCATCAAAAACTACCTGAAGCTATAACATTAGCACACCTGTTTTAATATACACCCAACTCAAAGGATAAAGGTATTTCTCCCTGGCTAACTACATTGCAAAGTTGAAGGAAATGGTACTTAAAATTATGTCCTAATTCTTTCTTTACTACAGTAAAATTAACTGTATTCATTATGTTTGCAAAGAAGCAGTATGCATGTAATAGTCCTTTAGAAGATGCTCCCTAGTCATGCAAAATGGATTCCAAAGGAGATAAATCTGAAGGTAGTGAAGGGGCTCCCCAAATGCCAGCTGGAGAAATGGGGAAAGAATGCGGTTCAGAGATGAGCTAGAAGAAAGCTGCAAAATCCTACACAAAGTGAGGCAAATTTTTAGGAAGACTCATTTTCTTCACTGGGAAACAGAAGAGAGAATATCACTATTTACCAAAGTACAAGTCAGACAAGTTTCCTCTGCTCCAAGCCAGAGGGAAAGCTCTGCATCATGTCTGCGTCAAATATGGGTATTTTAATAAGAAAATAATATTAAAATGAAAGAGATTACATTATTGATAGACTTCACTGTAAGAGTCATTAAATTTTAAAAAAAAATGGAAAGAAAATGTCAGGTATGGTTGCGTACATCCATACATCTGCCATGTCAGCACCCTTGGGAGGCAGAGGCAGTCAGATCTTTGTGAACTCAAAGACAGCCTGCCCTACACAGTCAGTTCCAGACCACCAACAGCTGTGTAGTAAGACCTGGCCTCAAAATGAAAGAGGAGAAGGAAGAAGGGGGAAGAGAGGAAGCGGTAGTAATAGGCAAAGGATGGTGGGGTGGTCGAGAACAGAGCCAGAGATTTGAGGTCCACAGAAAATCCTGTCCACACATTCTATGTAGCTGCTGAGCCTTGACAAGTGAATTTTTGTGGAATTAATGAAAAAAGTTCATATGACTCCCTGGGTGGGGCAGTGGAGGGATCAGCTCTACCTTTATTCAAGTCCTATTGAGAAAGTTAATGCTTCCCTCTTAAGCTGTACGGAGGTGTGCTGAGTGCTATAGCCCTTGGCTGTCAATCACCTTCGCTGTCTGCTTCAACTTCCTTTAAAATGATGGCCTTTTAGGCAAAGTTGAACCCAGGTCCTCATACTCCAATTAGAGACTATTCTTTTTTTTAATTTATTTATTTATTAAAGATTTCTGTCTCTTCCCCGCCACCGCCTCCCATTTCCCTCCCCCTCCCCCAGTTAAGTCCCCCCCTCCTCAGCCCGAAAAGCAATCAGGGTTCCCTGTCCTGTGGGAAGTCCAAGGAACCCCCACCTCCATCCAGGTCTAGCAAGTTGAGCATCCAAACTGCCTAGGCTCCCACAAAGCCAGTGCGTGCAGTAGGATCAGAAACCCATTGCCATTGTTCTTGAGTTCTCAGTAGTCCTCATTGTCCGCTATGTTCAGAGAGTCCAGTTTTATCCCAGGCTTTTCCAGACCCAGGCCAGCTGGCCTTGCTGAGTTCCCAGTAGACTATTCTGAGGGATCATTTTATCTTTGGTGCTGGTAACACATTGGTCTAGAATTCAGTCCAGATAGTGAAACTCCCTTCATCCAGTCTCAGTCACTGATCCCAATGGCATGGCCTAATACCTCCTATCTACTACTCCATCTTTTAGAGTTTGCTTCCAAAGGAATCTAACCATTGGCAAGTCCTTATTCCAAACTAGTCAGGCATGAAATATCTTGCAAAAAGTTCCATTCCATGTTTCTGTCTCTAATAATAACTGTTGCCTGTATGTTTCGTTCAAAATTCCATAAAGCTATATCTGTCTCAATGTCTTACAATTTCAATACTGTTGACATACTTAGTCTGAATAAGTTCCTTGTTGTAAGAGGCTGTCCTGAGCTGTGGGAAATGTTAAGCAGCACCCCAGATCCTAGTATCTAAACATAACCATTCCCCAAGTTGTAACAATTAAAAGTATCTCTAAATGTCAAATATCTCTGGAGACTGAGGATTTATCCCCATTGTAAGTCATGTTCTATCATACGAAGCATAAATGGATGTTGGGTGTTGGTAGTGGCAATGATTTGTACCCGTTCTCCGATGACATTGTTTGAGCAGCACAAAATCCTTCAGGTACACAGCGATTGAGCATGAAAGCGGACATTTCTCTTGACACTAAGCTGCACACCTATAAACTTAATCACCTGAAAAGGACACCTACCTTGAAACCTTCCAAAACTATTTGTGTCAGGTCAAGATTGGAGAGACATCAATTTATAGTTTTACAGGCACCATCTGGAAAGTGAGTGATAAATTATACTTAAGCTTATACCCTAATACTTAAGCTACAGTCCAACTTTCACATCCACATATATTACAGAGAAATGGCAGCAATCTGATTCTCATATGCTCCGGGGGATTCTGATACATGAGGTCTAGTTGTTCGGTGTCTATGAAATGGAATTATGGGATGTTTCCAACATTTTACAATTTTTCAGCCATTGAAAACAGGCAAGTTCACATGTGCTAATCAAACTTCTATCTGAGAACGCATGCTAATTAAGATCATAGATACAGAATATCATTTTCATGAACACCCTATTGGATGATGATTGCCTTGAAAACTTTTAGGTTCCACCAACCTAGAAAGGAAACTCTTGCATGAGCCATTAGTGCTTTTTCCAGCAGGCCACATGAAAAATAATAATAGGGCCTTGTAGTTCTTTCATTTTTCAGTAAAGACTGTCAGAAAACAACTCTTTCCAGTGCTTTGGGACAGAAAGGAATGTGGGAAGGACTGGGTGTGGGAGAAGAGCAATGAGAAACAATGGGCTCAGTCTCCCAACTTGAGCTAGACTCACTGTTTTTAATAATGCATAAAGTGCAATTTTGAACTGATACGGTATTGCCAGCTAACTGTTATCTAAATTAAGAAAAAAAAAACCCTATGCAGGGTCTCTCCTAACACTGAAATATCTCTAATCTTATTGCTCATTGCCATAATCTGCTCTTGATCTAACAGGATCCTCTCTTAGTGGTACATATAACACACATAAGTAATTTAGAGTCAAGCACAAGAAAGAAGTGTTCTTTCCAGAATCTCCCCTGGAAACTATCAAATTTAACAAAGATCATTGCTATTTCCTGATTTCTAGCTCCACCATCAGTTACTGGAGAACCATTCACAGGGACTTTCAAAAAATTAAAAATGTCCCAATCACCAACTTGTAGGGTCTTTCCCTATAGTGTATATATGCAAATGGGCATATTTTTATATATGTATGTTTATATAATGTATAAATGAGTATTCATGAAATTCAAAGAGCCAAGTATTTTGCTATTTAATGAAATTCATGACAAATGTGGATGTGGCATGGTCCCCAACCTCAAAAAGGTGTATTATAAAACAAGAAATCCAGAAAAAATGAACCCCAGTTCTCAAATGATTCCAGATACCCAATTCAGAATGCTGTATTGGGTATGATAAGGACTCGAGGAAATCCTCATATCTACCATGAGATTTGGCACTGGAAAATAGGGTAATAACTCTTAGGTATATTAACAATGAGAGGAATCTGAGCTGAGTTTAAGGACCAGAAAGACTTCACCATACTGACCAAGTGTCAGCACAAGACAGCACTCTAGTCGGAGGGAATTCATTGGGTAGGGAATAGAGACATGACCTACCTGGGCATGTCCCAGAATTCAGACTAATCTAAGGTAGGAGCCAGAATCTTAGTTGAAAGCTGGAGTTCTTGTCTCTTGCACTATTTCTATATTATTTGGTCTCCATTTCTCCGGTCCATCAATGTCTCAAATAGCCCTTATTACCTACCATATACGACCTATAGTGAGTTCTTCCAAGAAGAAAACAAGACCCTGCATCACCTAAGCCTCTTCATTCCCATCTGCATAACACTTCCCTCATAACACACGTACTCTTAACAAAGAAATATAAGGTACTCAATTATAGGGACATAGTACACCATTCAGTAAAACTGCTATGAGATCCTACACAGTCTTTTTGTATGCCATTATAGACTTCTCAGAGCATCCTTTTCTGCTAGGCAAACTGTTGGACACCCCTGTCCTCTATGACTCTGCTCTGCCCCATTTTCTTTAGTCACTTTCTCTCAATTAAGCACCCTGGTCTCAAAACATACTGTCCTGAGTCCCCTGGGAATTTTAGCTTACTATGTTACTATTTCTGGCTTATCTGTTCGCGGGTATAGAAAACAATTGAAATTGGTGTGGCAGGAATTCAAACTGATCCTAACTAGAGTTCGCAACACAGGGATATATATATATATATCCCTGTGTGGACCAGTAGAACTTCAGTCTCCCCACCCCCACCCCAATACCAGCATCACTGCACTCTGTCTTGTTTATATATTCAGTCTCAGAACTCAGCACATAGCAAACCTCCAACAACTTTCCTGAGGAGATGTAGAAGCAATTTTCTCTAATATGGACACATTCTTCACTCTGCCTTCCCTGCCAGGGTGTTACAAGAGTCAATTACTTGGCAAGTGCCGGGAAATTGTCTAATATTCTCCTGAGAAGCATTGCTTCTCTGGGAAGAATGAGTCTAAATTAGAACATCGGCTTGTTTTTTAGTGCCTCTGCTTGCTTCAGCCTCATGATGTGTTAAACCCCCCAAAAAACATAGGACAGGTTAGAAGCTGAAGGCAGAAATGAAAAAGAAATTACAATGGGCACGCAGGTTATTTCCTATGAGTACTGATGAAAACTGTTATATGCAAGGTGTCTTCTCCATTGTATATTGACGTTAGTTAAAAATTCCAGATTCTTATCTGAATATCACTTTTAAGGGAAATACAGTCTACATTTTGGGTGATTTTACATTTACTTATTTGAGTGGCTCTGAGTTTGAGTATTGTTTTTAGTTGGTGCTTTAACATGTTAGCTGACAAGATCATTTCTGAATTAGCTGTCCACACTGTGAGCCCATCAAGATATAAAATAATAGAAACGGGTTAATTTAAGATGTAAGAGATAATAGAAATAAAGCCACTCTGGCCAAACAGTATTGCAAATAATATAGTTTCTGTGTGCTTATTTTGATTCTGGGAATGAGAAGCCTCTGCCAAAAGATTGGCATGCCACCCTGAGTAAATGACATTCACGTAAAACCTGAGAAAGCATGGAAAGGAATCCCAGACACAAAAGAATAGAGTTAAGCACGGCTGACTGGTAGCCAGCATTTTTCTTTCCAGATGTACTCTGTTTGCTGATAACAAGCACGAGGGCTAAAGCTCCTTTAAGAGGTTTTCTGACTCAGCTTTAGTGGCAAAAACTGCATGGCTTCATTAAGAAAGAGCTTCCTGGTTCATACTGTGAGCATGAACCCTGGATCTTTCAGGAGGCTGTGCACTTGAATTGGGTTTGTCAATAGAGTGCAACAACGTGCTCACTGGCAACATAGACTTGCTGTGTACCTAAAATGGGGCATGGCTCTCAGAGGCAGCAAACTAGGCAGAGTCAACAGGAAGAACCTTGGAGTTGGTCCTAGCCATGCCCACTTAGCATTTAAAAAATAAAGCAGTCCTATTCAGAAAAGTATTACAGATATACAATAAAGACAGATTCATGATGTCATTGTTTTTTATTGCTGAGTAGTGCTTTAATGTGTAAATGTGCCACATTTTCTTTTTCCATTATTTGGTTGAAAGGCATTTAGGTTGTTTCCAGGTTCTGGCTATTACAAATAATGCTGGTATGAACATAGTTGAACAAATGTCCTTGTAGTATCATTGAGTATCTTTTGGGTATATGCCCAAGTGTGGTATTGCTGGGTCCTGAAGTAGGTTGATTCTCAATTTTCTGAGAAACTGACATACTGATTTCCAAAGTGGTTGCACAAGTTTGCATTCCCACCAGCAATAGAGGATTGTTCTCCTTACTCCATATCCTCTCCAGCATAAGCTATCATTGGTATTTTTGATCTTAGCCATTCTGACTAGTGTAAGATGGTGTCTCAAAGTTGTTTGGATATGCATTTCCCTCATGGCTGTAGTCAGACTGACAAATATCTTAAATATCACCATAGACTCTTCATCCAGAAACTGATGGAAACAGAGGCAGAAACCTGCATCAGAGCACTAGACTGAGCTCCCAAAGTCCAGTTCAAGGGTGGGAGGAGTGAGAATGTGAGCAAAGAGGTTAAGAATATGAAGGGTACACCCACTGAAACAGTTTTTCCGAGCTAATGGGAGCTCACCAACTCCAACCAGACAGGGAAAGAAGCAGCATAGGTCCAAACTAGTCCCTCTGAATGTGGGTGACAGTTATATGGCTGTGGCAGACTGCACCAGGTGCAGAGACACCAGGATTTATCCCTACTGCTTATGCTGGCTTTTGTGAAACCTATTTTTTTTGGATGGATACCTTGCTCATCCTAGATATAGTAGGGAGGGCCTTGGACCTTCCCCCAAAGTAATGTGCTTTACCATCTATGAGGAGTGGATGGTGGTGGGGTGGATAGTAGGTAGAGGAAGTGGAAGGGGGAGGGAGTGGAAACAGGGATTGGTATGTAAAATGAAAAAAACAATAGTTTGTTTTTTAAAAAATATATATAATAAATAAAGGACAGATTTAGATAAAAAGATCTCTAAATGGGTGGCTGTGTTGAATGTATGTAGGCTTGAGAGAGAGAAGAAAAAGAGTATAGAAAAAAAATAGTCTTTAAAGAAACAGAGTACAGACAGTCATAGATTAAAGGAATAAAAAATAAAATAAGTTACATAAAGATAGAATAGACACAGAAAGATTATATATATTGTTGAACTTTTTGACTATGAATGAGCTAAGTACAGAGAGACATTTCATTGTACAAGCTGCTGAGCTAAACCAAGAAGTTCTACTTTTGCTTCCACAGAGGATGAGAACCTGTAAATTCCTTCCAGACTAATGTGGTTTGATCAAACAAACCCCCCTGAAACAATGGCCCAGATGGTCCCACATCCATGATGGCTTCAGGAATGCTGGCTGAGATGGACCTACCACAGAGGATGCCCCAAGGCAGACCTGATTAACAGCACCTTAATCAGCAGAAAGTAGTATAGAGAACAATGCCCAAATTCCCAGATACTATGGGCCTATAGGCTGAAGATAGATGCTCCAATGATACAGAAGAACTTTTGTTGATTGTCCAGGCAGTGAGATGTCTCTGTCAATTCTAGAGTTTTGGAAGTTGCTTATATAATACACATCTTGTTTACTTAGGTAATATTATATCCACCTGGAATTTTTGATGGAGTTGAAGAATAGATAGTTATAGTTACAATTTTCCTCAGTTATAATAAAATATAAAGAAAATATAAATATTGTAACTGTGATTCTTGCTTGATACCTGTTTTTTATATGTAATTTTACTATGTTAAAGTTAAAACCTTCCTTTTCATTTAGACAGAAAAGGGGAAATGGTGTGGCAAGTCCCTCTGTATATGTGTTGCTTTTATTGGTTAATGAACAAAGTTGTTTCAGCCAGTGGCTTAGCAGAATAGAACAAGGCTGGAATTCCAAGCAGGTAGAGGAGGAAATAAGGCAGAGTCAGTGGGACACCATGGAGTCACTGCAGGAGACAGACATGCTGGAACCTTGCCAGTAAACCACAAACCTTGTGGTAAAATATAAAATAATAGAAATGGGTTAATTTAAGATGTAAGAGCTAGTAGAAATATGCTTAAGTTATTGGCCAAAGAGTATTGTAAATAATATAGTTTTATTTTGAATATTTTTGTATCTTTATTTTGAATCTGAGTGGCCACGAACAAAGGAGCAGCCTCTGTCAACAGATGACTGATGGAAAAGATTATGCTAAGTGTCCCAGTCGCCTCTGCTCTGTCACTCTGATGTGGCATTTGAGTGACTAGAGAGGGATCATCC
Source organism: Microtus ochrogaster (assembly GCF_000317375.1). Classification (NCBI taxonomy): domain Eukaryota; kingdom Metazoa; phylum Chordata; class Mammalia; order Rodentia; family Cricetidae; genus Microtus; species Microtus ochrogaster. The sequence goes on along the minus strand of NC_022017.1, from coordinate 38,975,002 downwards.
TCATATCAAAGCAGAGGGAATGAAAATAAGAGAAATCATGATGTGTCTAAAGCTTCCCTTATTTTTCATGAGACTTAAAAGGTTCCTGAGGTATTAAAAACTCAGTTGGAATGAATTCATGAGCCATTTCCAGTTGATTCATATTTGCTTCACGGAAAGGGTTCATAGCAACATCAGTTACTGCCAAGAATTCAGGACATGGGAGCAAAGCCTTGTCTCTGTTCTGGCATACTCCTTTAACAAGTGGGTGATAGAGTGGTGATAGCCATATGGTCGCAGGACAGTCACTAGAGCATGGGATCTGGGATTCACACCTTTTGATTTCTAGATCAGTCTTTCTCCCCATCGCATTAACTGTTATCACTTAAAGAGAAAAGGCATGCCATGGCCAAGGGATCTCTGGGAAATTCCATTCCTAACAATGTCTGGCAGATGTGTCAGAATGGTATTTGAGACAGAGGATTTTGTTCTCCCTCCTCCTTTTCTCTGAAAAGCCAAAGTCATATTATAAAAACGACTGCAGCTATTCACACTTAGTGTAGACCTTGTCCTATAATCCCCATGTTCCTTCCCTTGTGCCACAGCTATCCTTATCATTCTCCCTGTAGCTCTGCTCTTCCTTCAAGTCCCGCCTAATTAAAGGTTTATTTATGAAGCATGATTGATTAGTCTCTAATCAAGATGCTTCCACCCAAACAGGAGCTTCATGTAGCAGATCTCTGTCTTGCTTTAGCTCCAAGTACAGCAAAGGCATCTTAAAAAGATGTGTTTGCATGATTACACACAGACTTTCATGTCTTCATAGTGTAGAAGCAAACTGGACTTTGTTGCGTCAACAGGTGCTAACTATTCTCCTAGGTGCTAAAACTACAAGAACTTTTGGAAGCTATTTCCTGCTCTGATTGCAAATTTCTAACAATGGAGATGTGAGAAGCAAAGATATACAGAACAGTGTGGTAAATTTTAGGACAGGCATTTGGGGGAGTAGTTGGCTTGAATCCAGGAGGCCAGAAAGAGGTGATGGGAACCACCTTCTCCATGTTGGGTATTTTAACTGCCATCAAAGATCCTCTTAAAGGTTCAGCTCCATATGTAAGATCATCCCTTTGACAACACTGTAGAGACTGGAGCCAGAGAAACTGATTAATAGCCTTTTTCAGTCATTTAGATAGGAGGTGATGGGAGGCAAAGTGGGGCAGAAATCAGTGCAAAATAAGAAATACATTCTGTATTCAGCTAAGAATGTTATTTACTCAAACCTTTTCATTTTGCATGTTAGAAAAATATTCACAGAATCCTAGGAACAGACCCAATGGACATAAAGGTTGGAGGCAGTCACATGGGTCCATCCAGTTCAAGTTTTAAATCACATGGATTATGGAGAACTTGGAAGAGCTGTGTAAGTCTAGGATCTCATATTAGATGCTAAAGACACCAGTAACAATGTGAAGCAAGGTTCTTTAATCATTCATCTTTTTCCTATTTCCCTTCCACTGCCTTGACTTAAGTCTATGCCTCAGGATGAGTTTACTATGACTATTTAACAAATTCTTCTTTATTGCAACCACAGTTGGCATCAAGGACATTTTTGTTAGTCAGATCTTGAGGTTGTATACCCAGAGGGAAGTTGTCTCTGTCACAGTGTCACCAACAGCATCTGCAAATAGTACATACTGTCTACGCCAAAACAGAACACCTGTCTCCAGACATTGCTTTCAAGTCCAATATTACTCAGTCTTCTCGCGACAATCCCTCCTGGAGAAAGCCTTCTACCTCTGTCATTTCTATTTAGGCTAGCAGATGTCCTCCTTGGCGTTATTGCAAGTAACCTCTTCAAAGCAGTCTCGCTTTATCAGCACGTTAGGGTCCTTAGATGGCTATTGCTCACGGTGTTCTGTCTGCTGCATGAAGGCAATAGAAAACTAAAGACCACTAAGACAGGGTTTATCTTTACAATTATCTAGGACAATGGGGGAACAGAAACTTGAAGGTGTTTATAATTTATCTCAAAATAATCCTTGAAACATTTACAGCTACTGTGAAGAATTATTTAACCCTCTCCAATAACACCAATAATGCATATATTTTATAAACTGGCAATTCTACTTCCAAGAATGTACCTCTTGAAAAACTTTTGTGTACAAAAAAAAGACAAAATTTCTTCCATTTTTTTATGGTAAAAAAATATAGAAATGGTTAACTGTTCATCTACTTAAGTAATAAGGTTATTGCTTCTGCTGTGTTAAGCTTATGAAGCGCTATACAGCTATTAAAAGGATTAAAGCAAACAGACAGAAAGATACATAGCACACATGATTTAAAAGATATATCTGAAAACTAAACAAGTTCATAAGCTTCATAAATAAGTTATGTTACTAATTTATAACTTAAAATAAAGCCATACTATGTATCAGGGATTGGTAAGCATTTTCCACAAGGGACAAATGGTAAATGTTCTAGACTTTGTGGGCAACATTGTATTACTAATACAAACTAATTTTGTTTGCTTACAATTCTGAATAGTCTTAGAAATATGATTGGAAGATAAGTCACTACAGAAATAGGCCATAGAATGGATTTGCCTATTGATTCCTGTTGATGCCAGATAGGATTGGTTCATATATTTGCACATAAAAATACAGGGAAAGATAAAATGTAAAACTAAAGATTCATCATAGTACTTGCCTCTAATGATCAAATAAGAAGAGAATGTAAATCTAAGGGTGTGCTTGTTTGCAGTATTTTAGCTGTCTAATTAAAGAACCATGTGGGGGTGCAGAGTGTGGCAATAAAACAATGGCAAGCCACTGAAGACACGTGGGCAGAAACATGGTATATCTAAAGGAGTTGCTTATTTGCTAATATCCTTTTAAGAAATGTACTGATTTTTTTTCATGCTGTGGTCAATGTACCATTAACAATTTATCTTTTTAAAAGGAAGTATTTCTTTAAGCACACAGTCTCAAAGAGTTCATTTTGGCACAGAAAGAGGGACATGGCAGAACAAAGCCACATGGAGGGCCAGGAAGCAAAATCAATAACAGAAACAGAATAAATATCTCCAAGGATTTTTACCCAGTAACTAACATACTCTCTCCATTTAGACTAACATCCTAAAATAGTGTCGTCAGCTGGAGACCAAGCATTCATAACTAAGCATTCCCTCTCAGAGGAGACATGTCAGGTTCAAACCATAGCAATGAGGATGGTTGTGAATACAAAAATGAGAAATAAAGTAAGAGGCCTGTCATTCAGAGCTGCATGTAGGGGTAGAGCATTAGCTGCTTTGGGGAGGCAACAGCGCTCTCTGAACTCTCTTTGACTTCTTTCCCAAAGCTGACAATTGATACAGCTGAGCTGTGGACCTGAACTGGAAGAAATGCCACAGAATCTAAGAAGTGGTGAGAGAGGGGATGCAACAGCTGCCTGACAGAGGCCCAGGTGTGCTGGGGAGTGGTAGGGGCAAGCGGCAGCATGGCCTTGTCAGAGCTACCATCAAAGCCAGGTGCCAACTGTTGAAGAAAAAAAACCCACCTTTTGAGCAGCATTTGCAGGGGCACAAAGAGCAGAGCAGGATGCCTGTGGCCCAATGGGTGCTGCCACTCTGGACCCCGGTGTGCAAAGCCTCACAGGAGCTTCTAGAACCCTGGCCAAGGTTCTCCATGACTTTCATCCCAGGCATGCTTTCTGAGACTAATGCAAAGAGGGGCAGGAGCCTGCCACACTCCCAGCTAACTTCCTCAGCAAGTTATACTCTTCTACTGTTGTTGATTTCGTTTCCATGTCTGTTTGTTTTTGTTGTTTATCAGACTCCTTGCCCAGAGATGCTAACTGGTCCCTCAGTTGATCTGACTTCTCCAGAAAAACACATACAAGAAGATCCAGACCTGCTTAAATCAAGAATTTACTTGTTCTACCATTTTCACTTTGAGAGACTGATGATGATAGAAGAGATAACAGACAAGAAAATACTCTATAAACTGTATGAAAATATCACCAAGTTGACAGAAAGGAATACAGAAAATCTGACCGAAAATCAAATACAATCAACATAAAGTACAGAAAATTTAAATTGTTTTTTTAAAAAGAAGTCACTCAGAAGGCTTATGTTCAATTGAACCAAACTGTCTCTCAGTAAAAACCTAGAATGAAGAATATCAACCTTGATAATCTAGTTAAATGTTTCCTTAACTACAAGAAGATCTAAAGCAATAATGCACTTATATCATAGGAGGTAACCAACAGTCACTTCATTGGATTTTAGGCTCACTCAGTAGAAGGAAATTCATGCCTACCACAGTAAATTTTAGCCAACTGCCTGTGGCTAGTGAGGCCGTAGAACCGAGAGGAAAACTTATCACAGCCAGTTTCCTAAACCAGTACAATCTCAAACTGCATCCAAATATTTATTCTTATATGCAGGCAAGTGTCGTTCTCACATCCCATCAAGGGAGCTACCTTTTGCGGCTGATGAAAATCATTACAGAAAATCACAGGTTGTCAAAGTGCAGAGATCAACTGTCTCTAAGGTGCCTGCTGCCAAAATATACATTCACAACTTATTCCCTACACTTACGGCACAGGGAACGCTGCAGAGGAGGGCCAAGAAAGATTAGAAGAGGCAGAGGACCAGAGCATCTGCTGCAAGATTGTGTCTTCTGAAACAAAAAGGATATGGAGTAGAGAAGGGCATCTTGGAGGAGTCTGAAAGAAATAGAAGGGGATAATATGATATGAAATATTCTAAAAAAATCATTAAAAATACATTATTTAAAGAGTATAAAGAGAAATTATTGTGGTAATGTATGAATGTTTCTTTATTAGTTGTTTTCTTGTGGCTATGACAAAATATCTAACATAAGCATCTAACAGGAATGAATTCTCTGTTTTGGATCATGGTTGCAAAGAATTCAGTCCACACTCTTGGCTCCCTAGATTTGTAGCTCATAGTAAGACAAAGCATTATGGGAGAGAAGGTATGTGCCAAAACTTATCTACTGGGGGTGGACAGGAAACAGAGGAAAGGAGACAGGAACTCTTCAAAGGCAAGCCTGACTTGACCTGCTTCCTCAAAGTAGGCTCCACTTCATAAAGTTTCCACCACTTCCAGAAGTATTAAAAACTGGGACCATGTAGTAACCACATGAACCTGAACCTACAGGAGACCTCTCACATTCAAGCAATGACAGTTTTGTTTTGGATAATGAGTTCAGATGCTTCCTCAAGGTCAGATAAATCCAGTACATTAGCCTGAGCCACTCAGAATATTATAGTAGAAGTAATGGAGAGAGAAGATTACTTACACCATGGTGGCCAGAAAACAGAAAGAAGAACACATGAAGGGCCAAGGACTATAGCAATGCTCTTAGTGACCCATGTCTTCCATGTATGCCCTACTGCTTATTATTTCTACCACCTTGTAATAATGCTATTAAATTATGAAATCATTGAATATTGAATTGAATAAAATAATTGAATATTGAATTGATGAAGTCAAAGCTCTAGCTATGCAAGTTGCCTCTCAATGAATGGGCCCAGCATCTGGAGTACAAGCCTTCAACACATGATATATTTGAGGTATACTTCAAATGTTAACACCACCTAAAAACCAGGATTTGTGTATGTTGTGAGGAAGGAGATGATAAACACTTGCCTCTTCCAACAAAGTGGACTTGAGTGTAGCATGTTGCTTAAGCTACTTTAGATGAAGTTAGACCCTCAGGGCTGAAATCAAGGACAGAAAGTTGATTAAAATAGTATTTTGAAGACACAATGTTACTGAGAACAAATAAGCTAAGAAATCCCAAATTAATGCAAAGGTCATTAGCAACCAAAGTATTAACCACTGAATGAAATGCAAGTGTATAAAAACTCATAAGAATGAGGTGCCAGAAGCCCTTCAGGACTGTCCTACAGCATAATCTTCTGTGCTACCATCATCACAGTGCAGATGTGGGTCACATAGAACCAACAACAGTGACTGACAATATCCAGAGGAAGAGCTACTTGAGCAAAAGGTTAACTATTCTACCCCCTTAATGTGTATCTTTTCATTTTTAAATTACATCTAACATGTTTCTCTTACCACCAAGGGCCACTAAGATACCATAAATGCATTAAGGTACACCCAGGTTTATCCATCTCCCTAGTTCAGAAAGAAATATGCTCACCGAAGGACTTCAGGAATCCTCTATTAACTTGATATTGAGTGCTTTTATTTTAAATTAATGAATGTACATTTAAGTGTTTTTATTAGTTGCCATGGGCACATTTTACAAATAAGCCAAATTTCTAAATGTGGAAACACAAAAGCTAGAAACTGGGACAAGGACATGAGATTCCTGATGCTTGGGCCACAGAACTAGATGATGATCTACCATTAGGAAGTTTTACCGGATCAGAGACTGCTCAAGCTTTATTATAGACCAGGGAAAACTGAATGGCAGCACTGCTGAGCTTTAACCTAGGGCATCAGTAGTTTGACTCATTGTGAAATCTAAAAATATCATCAGGGTGGCATGAAATAAATATGGAAGTTCAAAAGCAAAATAACTAAGTTTCCTACAAGAAATAATGATGAATCGTGTTCATCAACCTAGAGCTTATCTGAATAATGTCAGGATAGTTACTTCGAATGCATGAATTTCCTGGTAATGCTGAATTTTTATTGAGTGAATGATAAAGATCTTCCCGTTCTCAAATGAGTTAAAAGATCATCTGTCAATTTCAAATCTGAGCTTTCAATACATATGTGTATGTGTAATTGTGTATATATAATACTGATATATAAAGTAGGTAATAAAGACTGGATAAAAACAATTCTTCATGTCTTAACAGAATTCCTAGATAGAATACAGATGATAGATAGATAGATAGATAGATAGATAGATAGATAGATAGATAGATAGATAGATAGACGATAGATAGATGATGATGAAGATAGATAGATGATAGATAGATAATAATAATAATAATAATAATAATGATAATGATGATGATAATGATGATGATGATGATGGTGATGATGATGATGAAGATAGATAGATAAATAATAATGATGATGATGATGATGATGATGATGATGAAGAAGAAGATAGATAGATAGATAGATAGATAGATAGATAGATAGATAGATAATAGATGATGATGAAGATAGATAGATGATAGATAGGTAGGTAGATAGATAGATAGATAGATAGATAGATAGATAGATAGATGATAGATAGGTAGGTAGATAGATAGATAGATAGATAGATAGATAGATAGATAGATA
>NC_022017.1:38959604-38967629 GCF_000317375.1 Microtus ochrogaster | reverse complement strand
ATTGTTTGGGAAGCAAACAAGACTATAGATTTACAAAAACAAATGATATCAGAACTATTATTTAGTTCTTAGGACTGTTCCAATTCTTGGGATGAAGGAGTTCTAAATGAAGAGCTTTAAGGTGATTCACTATGTCCATCAACATAAGGTTTACCCAAATAATCTTGGGACAGTTTCTTCAAACAGAAGACCTGAGAATAATGTTGTAGTCTTTATTAAGTGGACAATAAAAATCTTCCAGTATTCTTCAAACACATTAAGAGATCATCTATTAATTCAATATTCAAACTGTCAAAGGAAAGCAAGGTCTCATAAATGCCACTGACTTTCTGGCTTGCCATGGCTCAGACTAGCAGATCCTATTAAATAGTTTAATGAAATATTTATGTAAATTTTGACATAATATAATGTAGCCAAACTCCCCTTTTCCTTCCATGACATTAACCAATCTATCTTAGCATGATTATGATACTCAATCTGCTAGCTAATTAGAGACTAATTAGTCAACTTGTATATTTATGAATGTTTCCAGTTTCTTAATTGCAGGCCTGTGGAGTCCTCAGAAATATTTGTGACTGTCAATTGGTTGAAAAATGCCAGAACATTGGATTACAAAAAAATGATATTAAAGATTGGATACTAATAATCCTTCATGTCTTAATAGCTTGCCAAAGCATTCACATAACTTTCTATCTACATTAGTTTATTTGATTATTACAATATCTCATGGATAAGGAATATAGAAACTTTTCTGAATATGGTATTAATGCTTGTGATATGCTTGTAATAAGTGCTGACTCAAAGAATCAAAGTAATAAATATTTGGAAATATGGATGGAAGGAAGGGATGAGGAGTAGGAAGAAGGCTACTTCCCACTTTCTCTTCTATCAGGTTCAGTGTGGTCGAATTTATATTAAGGTCTTTAATCCATTTGGACTTGAGCTTTGTGCATGGTGATAGATATGGATCTATTTTTATTCTTCTAAACAAAATTGATTTCAAATTAAAATCAATCAGAAGAGAATGAGGACACTTTGTACTCATATCAAGAACAATTCATCAAGATGAAGTCTCAATCCTGAATATCTATGCCCCTAACTAATATAAAAGCACCCACATATGTAAAAGAAACATTGCTAGAACTGAAATCACACATCAAACCCCACACACTAATAGTAGGAGATTTCAACACTCCTCTCTCACCAATGGACAGATCAACCAGACAGAAACTTAACAGAGAAATAAGATAACTAACAAATGTAATTAATCAAATGGATTTAGCAGACATCTATAGAATATTTCACCCAAATAGGAAAGAATATACCTTCTCAGCACCTCATGGAACCTTCTTGAAAATTGATCACATACTCAGTAACAAAGCAAACATCTACAAATACAAAAAAATTGGATTAACTACCTGTGTCTTATCAGATCACCATGGAGTAAAGTTAGAATTTAACAACAATACCACCCCCAGAAAGCTTACAAACTCATGGAAACTGAACAGTCAACTACTGAACTACCCCTGGGTCAAGGAAAAAAGAAAGAAATTAAAGTTTTCCTTGAATTCAACAAAAATGAAGACACAACATACCCAAACCTATGGGACACTATGAAAGCAGTGCTAAGAGGAAAGTTCATAGCACTAAGTGCCCTCATAATGAAAACAGAGAAAGCTCACATTAGAGACTTAACAGCACACCTGAAAGCTCTAGAAAAAAAGAAGCAGACTCACCCAGGAGGAGTAGAAGCCTCGAAATAATCAAACTGAGGGTTGAAATCAACAAAATAGAAACACAGAAAACAGTTCCAAGAATCAATGAAACAAAGAGCTGGTTCTTGGAGACAATCATTAGTTATAAAAATGCACCGCACTCTTGCCCACAGGCTTATCTGGTGGGGACATTTTCTCAATTGAGGTTCCCTCTTCCTACGTGACTTTAGCTTGCTTTACATTCACATGAAATTAGGAGCACAACCCCTATCCATCGAAGGCTTCGACTTGTGGAGATAGAAATTAACTTGCCAGTATAAAACTAAATTGGGAATGACACTAAAGAGATTACTTTCTAAAAAACAACCACCTGGGGGAGAAAAAAAAAACCTATGAGTAGTAACCATGCCACATCTTGAGTTCTATGCTATGAAGGTGAATATTAAGTTGTAACTCATACTCTAGAAGATTCCAGAAGCATTGGATGTTCATTGACAAAAATCTCAGGGACAGAGAAGAGTCATCCCAAGAGAGTTTATGCATGACTTAAGAAGCAGAGAAGGAGAAGTTTTTTTGCCAAAGGCCACTGAAGCCCAGGTGACTCTATCATAAGCTCCAGATGCCAAGCATAGAGGAATTGGTATTTACTTTATGAGAATAAAGGATTATCTCTTGGTCATATTACATGTCCTTTACAGTGGACTGCTGGTTTGACCCTCATGTTCTTTTCAAGGAAGTGACATAAGATAGATCATGCCTTGCCTGAGACCTGATGGTCTAGCTGCACTATATAAAAACATAGCAGAGCCATGCAGTGGTTTTGAGAGCTTCCTTTTAGAATTGATTTATGTGACCTTCCATGCCTCATTGGTCAAAGGCCAAGTAGATCTTGCCTTGGATATAAAAAGAAAAGCACAATAGTCTTGTTTTTATCATTTGAAAAAGGAAAAGAAATGAATGTAGGTTTGTTTTCCCAGTTAAAAAACTATATTCTTCAACATACATATAGTCGAATATATACTATACATATATATGTATGTGTAATATATAACAGAACAGAAAGTTGTGATCAACTTCCATGCATCCTTCCTCACTTCTAAATAGACCCGTAAGTGTCCATCTGAGGAAGATATCAAATTAGTTAGGGTTGTAGGACTATGTGAACCCAGGGAAAAAGCAAATGTTGGTTCTTTGTCTTTCTCTGCTTTGGAGCAGTTGTAAATATTGAGTGTTTGCCAGTATTGTTTAATGTATTCCCATCCCCATGCATGCTGCCTAAATGTAGCCTCCCAAGTTCTTGTAATCGATAGCGTGTATTCCAGAAACAAACAGCCTCAACAAGAAGGGGTCTTTGGGAGACCAGTAAGATAGCTCAGCAGGTAGAAAGCTCTTGTGGAGCAAGTCTGGAGACCTGAGCTCAGTTTCTGGAACTGACATAAAGCTAGATAGAAGGAACTAACTCCCAAAAGCTGTCGCTGACTTCTCTCTACGTGTGAGCAGTATCATGTGCATGTATGCATAAACACACACAGGGATGTCATTCAAATAAACATGCGATAAAAATAGTAATAATGAATGAAAAGACCTGTTCAAGAACTAAAACCTTTGAGACATTGTCCTACAAATGAAAAGAGGGAGTGTTTTTGAGCCACACAGTCATCTGAGGGGTAACCCTCTTATATTCAGAATCTTACACGGTTCAAAGAATACAGCCCAGCACACAAAATTCTGGCATTATCACCAATCTGCCACAAACTGTCTCCTCCCACATTGCTTTGGGTAGTCCAAATAAATCTTTAATCCTCATTTTCTTCATCTATAGAATAGCTCTTATTTCACTTCATTGCATTAGTATAGTACATAAATATTTTTTAAAAAAAGTATGAGAAAGTCTAAACCAGAATAGGGTTTAGATAGTAGCACTTTGTTGGTGGTATTGACGGTGATCTTTACAATTCTGTAAGACAATCCAGGAAGATCAAGTATTATATACATTTTATAAGAAAATGAACTGATGGACTAGTTAAATGTCACAGCAGGAAAAGGTGCTTGCCACCAAGCTTACCAACCTGAGTCTGATCACTGTGACTCACAAAGTGAAAGGAGAGATCAAACTCCCACAAGTTGTCCTCTGACCTCCACACCTGGGCTGAGGTGCATATGTACATGAGGGTACACATGTATATATTGGCACACATACACATAATGATAGATAGATAGATAGATAGATAGATAGATAGATAGATAGATAGATAGATAGATGATAGATAGATAGATAGATAGATAGATAGATATAACAAGATGTAAAATTTTTGATAAGAAGAAACAGAAATTATACTAAAAATTGATTTATTCAAAATCACACATCTGGTAATTATCTGCCTTAATAAAGTTACTACGTGTTCTTTAAATTTCCTTGACTTTTTTAAGGAGAATTGCTGATGGTGCATGATTCAACAAATCAAAAAAGTGTGTTTGTGTCTGTGTGTGTATGTGACCCTAGCATTTGCATGTTAAAACATACTTATTTCTCTCCGACTGCACCTGTATACTGAATGAAACATTTAAGCCACTCTGTGCATTGCTAGTGCATGAAAAGCCCTAAAGAAATTGGCTTTGAGAACTGTTTGGGCCCATGATAAATTACTCCATCTTGTATAGAATACCAGCTTTCAAGCTGTAGCTAGCCTTGAGTTATTCCACTTCATAAAGCAACAGCCTTGACCTGAGTTACTCCATTCTAAGTACAAGTGCCAAGGCAGAATAACTCTACATCTCGTTTACACAAGTAAATAATCACCATCTGCCAGCACATCAGGAGACACAACTGATAAATCATTTGTTCCAATAAATAATTACCTCGTGATAAATCAAATCAGATCAGAAACAAACATGTGCATGAGCTTAGCAATCACGCAATATAAAATGCACCCCAACATGCAATCTTAAAAGGAGGGGCATCCCAACACTGGAAGGTAGCTGACACACTGACCCAGTCACTCATTACAAGACTAATCCAAGCAAACATCCAGAGCAAAAGACCTCTACTTTACTTCAACCCCTACCTAGGCTCTATCTTCAACAGTTTCTGCTGCCTGTGCTGCACTACCCACTCAAAACTGCCTTCCACCTAAACATGTCTTTGGCAGCTCTGCTTCTTGAACATCTCTGCACATGCAGACTTACACTAATCTGGTTTAGTTCTCTGCTACAGTCTGCAGCTCCATCTCTTTGAACTCTGCAAATTTTTTAACATTTTCTTAATCATTGTGTGACACCATATATAAATACATACATAAATTTATAAATACACATGTTGTATATGTATGTGATATGTATTGTATTGTGAAACGTGTAATCTTTGCATTACTATTACCAATTAATATTAGAATAAAAGAATTTGTAATATCCCGTGACCATATGTACCAAGTGAACTTAGTAGGACCTGGTGAGTTAAAGAACTGAGGTAACTTGTGAATTTATTGTTATTCAAGGACAAAAATAAGGACATCTGTTCTTTGGACACAGCACCCTCGCAACCCACCATTCTTGTCATTGCTACTATCATACTCTTCTATATGTTACACATGTGTGTGTCAACATATAAATGTGTCTGCAGATTTCCAAAGCTCATTTCTTAGGAGAATGGTACACAGCAATTTTTGCTATTTTCTGCATTTTTAAAGTTTTCATGATGCATATACACTTTAGAATAAAACTAAATATGCATTTGTTTTTGTAACGATCACAGATATAAAGGGGGATACACAGAGCAGATGAAGCTAAGTGGCGGAGCCCTTACCAAGCATGTATGAGGTACCAGAGGCTCACTACCCAGTGACTCAACGAAAGGAGGAAATGAAAAAGCAGAAAGGCATGAGTAAAGAAACTACAGCTTAAAAATGATTACTTTCGCTTGATCGGTGAGTCAAAATATGTCCTTTCTCCCCTTTTTAATAAAGATTTACTTGATGTTTGAGTGTTCTAATTGCATACTCCTTTATGCCAGAAGAGGGCATCAGATCCCACTATAGATAGTTGTGAGCCACCATGTGGTTGCTGGCAATTAATCTCAGGACCTTTGGAAGAGCAGCCAGTGCTCTTAAACACTGAGCTAGCTCTCCAGCCCAAACCCTTTCTCCCTTTAGTTGCTTTTCTCAGAGTAATTGATCACAGGATGAAAAGAACCCCAAGATTAATATAATTTACATGCTTATCACTTCTAATATTATTTCACAGCAAATTTAAATTGATAGTTTAAAATATATAAACATTTAACTTTAAAAACATGAATCCAATTCCTAAGGCATTCTGGCTTCTGTAACTAACCCTAAATTTTGGTCAATTTAGTCCACTAAAGCTTTCTTTTACATATTCAATTTACAATTTTGCCATCAATGTGCAACCCCTTGTCACTGAGAACTCATACTTATCCCATCTCTTGACTCATTGATCTTTAAAATATGCTCTTCGAGTTTGTGCAGATGGTAAGGGTTTGCCTGGTCATTGACAGAAAGTAATGTTCAAATTTCATCATTCTAAACTGATTATATGATCCTTATCTGCAGACCAAGGTCTGCAACCTCTTTCCCAAGGGTTGATAAGCATTTGCGTGCTCTTTGCATGTGCATTTTAAAAAATCAACCAAACTTTGCTAATTAATTCTCTAAGGTAAGGATGTCAAACCAGAAGCATTTTTCCCCCATGTGGACACCTCCCCATATCTGAAGATATTTCTGGTTGTCACAATTTGGAAGGTATTCTGGCATCCAATGGATAAAGACAAGGACTGGTGTTTATACCACTACATCTGAAATACCTACACCCCTCCCTTTTGCAAAATAGAAGTACTTATCCAAAGTTGTCAAAACTTCTGAGACAGAGATGCCTTATGCTACTTCCCACCTCCTAGGCTTCTGATACACAGAGGGTAACCATTTGCTTGCTAGGCAAGGAACACTACCTCAGGGCCAAAAGTTCTTGGTTCTCACTTAAGTTCTCATGGCTCTAATCAATTCATTTTCTAACACTCAGGCTCTTCCTTGACGTTAAAGATATAGTAACATTGTTCCCATAATTCCACTAAGATTGGGTGTAGATAACCAAAGTTTACTTAAGAAGTCAAGAAGCCATTATTGTGATCCCAGGGTTCCCTGAGTTCACTGACAATTTGAAGTGAATATGGAAGGAAATCGGACTTAGTTACATGTGATTACTACAGCCACATTCTCCAGATTGTCCAGAGAAAGATAATTGCACATAATAATCCTCTGTGCCATTCACATTCTCTGGAAATTACAATAATTTGATTTAGGAGATAAAATCCAAATGGACGTTCATGACAGATGCAGCCTTGATGTCTTTTGTTGGAATCTGATTCTATTTTTAGCTCGTCAGGTTCAATCACAAGTGCTAGAGAAATATGTCTGTCTATTCTTTCTTCCAATGCCTGGTTTCAAATAAAGTAACTAGTTCAGACTTGATGTTTAATGGCTGTTGGTTAAATAAATAAATTAATATAAAGAGAAAACACACATATGGCCATGAAATTAATCAAAATGTGAAACTTCAGATAAGAATTCAAGTCTTTTTATTTCTTTTGTGTATTCTTGATGACCGGTTCATAAGTTGCATGCAAAAAATGCTGTACTAACTAATTATAATTACTGAAAGTTACCCTTGAATAAATTGTTTTGGGCATCACTTCTACGTTTAAAAGTGTATTTAGGAGATGATTTTATGAGAATCACAAAAGTTACCAACTATCCTTAGCTAAAATAGATAATATTTAAATACTTAACACATTAAAGTTAACAATGTAAAAACTAACACAAAATTTAATATAATCACATTATTGTTCAAATGTGGTAAATATTACTCCAACTTATGAAAGACCAGTGCTGACTTTGATCATCTAGAAGGTTCTGTAGAACAAACGAAACTTGCAAGACTTCTATGATTTGAATGGATTGGCTAGGTGGGTGACTGTGCAGAGAAAAATCTAAAATCATTTGTGTGTCATTGGCATGGACATTAAATATCTCTGCATGATTGCAAGCCTGATTCTCAAACAGATCTCAAAAATTATATTCTAGTTTTCAATAAAATATTCCAAATGAGAAAAGGCATGTATGGCTAGTACTATCAGCTTAAGATAATCTTAATCATTTAGGATATAAGGTCCTGGCATATTCCTTAGGGAAGAAAAAGGAGAAAGCAAACTGAAACAAATTGAAATTTCTTCTTCTTCTTCTTCTTCTTCTTCTTCTTCTTCTTCTTCTTCTTCTTCTTCTTCTTCTTCTTCTTCTTC
>NC_022017.1:38953844-38959504 GCF_000317375.1 Microtus ochrogaster | reverse complement strand
TCTCTCTCTCTCTCTCTCTCTCTCTCTCTCTCCATCCCTCCCTTCTTCCCTCCCTCTCTCCCCGCTCTTTCCCCCTCTCCCCCATCTTTTATTTTCTCCCTCTCTCCATACTATTTTCCTATCCATCCCTCTACCCCCCCACCCACTTCCTGACTCTACATGTGATGCAAACAGCTTCCTCATGCTAGGACTGTCATAATTTCCCTGTAATGATGGACTATACCCTCAAACTGTAAGCTTAAATAAATCTGTCCTACCTTAAATTATTTTGTCAATTATTTTTTCATAGCAACAAGAAAAGTAATTCACTCAAGGCTTAAAGAAAACCAGCAAATATTTAACTCTTGCACCCCAAGTGAAGTATAATTTTTTCTGTTTGTATCAGAACTGCAGCATTTAAAAGGACTAAAACAATCCACATACCTTTGGATCTTACATCTCTTCCAACTCTGACCTGATGAGCCTTCCTAAATACTCAACCAGCATCTTGTAAGGTTAGGGCTCAAGTCTAAATGTATATACATTTTTGATATTTATAAGCATTTTTGAAAATGCATAAGGATATTCTGACCTGAGTAAATTAATGGCATTATTGACTATACTCTTCTGCACTTTATGTTATTGGGCTATTATGCTTTCCAAATGTCCCATATCACTCTAGATCATGCTAATTTATAGATTTTTTGCTTGGCTTCCTGGTAGTAACTCCATACACACACTACAATTGTTTCATTCATTCTTCTGGTAATGAATAGTAAAATTGTCTTCAAGTTTCATTAGCATGTTTTGTTACTATTTTGTTCCATGCCATATTTTTGGGCATGTGCAACAAATATGAGCGAAATATTCTTAGAAATATAATTAATCAATTATAAAATATAAGTATCCTCAATCATACATGATATTGAATAATTTCTGTCCAAAATGCTGAAACTAAGGAAATATCACCAGGAACCATGTGTGTTTCTGCTGCTTCACATTTTTGCCAGCACTAGTATTAGCAGATGTTTTCATTTTCTATGGAATAAGTTCAACAGCTCATGTTTCCTACTGAGATTAGAAAATTTTGGTTTATGTATTGGCCATCGCAGTTTCTCTTCTGTGAATCTCAGGACTATCTCCTCCATTTTGCCCATCTGTCTTTATTTTTCCTACTGTTCTTTATATTGAATACAAATCTATTGTTTGAATAGTAAATAATGTCACTGAACTCATTAGCCACCTTTTCCCTTTCCTAAGGAACTTTCTCAACTTTCTGCAAGTGTAGAGAAACTTTCTACGAGGGAAAACAAATGAACAACTCGGGAGCAATTGCTGGGGGGAAAAAAAGAGAAACATATTGACCTAACACTTTTGAGCAGCTACCTATCAGTGGTACTTTCCAAATTCTGGATCTAGTTGCTTAGGCAGAGAACTGCCAAAGAAGATGCAAAAGCTTTCTCATCAGGGATTGCTACAAGATGGAAAACCAGCAGAAGAGTGAGCTGACTATAGACTTAACCTCTGGCTGCACTGCTGTGGAGTTTGATGTTTGTCTGACACCTCAGACACCTCAACCTTGCCATGAAGTAAGAGTTAGGCATCTACTAAAGGCTGCTGCAGACATACTCAAAAAAAAAATCTCATCAGAATTCCCAAGTTTAGTTCACCTCAGCAAAGTATAGAGCTATGTATCTGTGGATTGTTGACTACCAAATCATAGGATATAGATTGGGTGTTTACATACCCTCAGGGGAAGATGGGCAAATGCATCCATTACACAGGAGTCAAATCAGTGAGGTTTGCCAGCCACACAGATAACACCATCTTTGATGGACACCAACACTCACATGCTAACAGAGACACTCAGATGCTACCTTAATAGGTGAAAAACATTCAAACTTTTTCCTGATTCCAGAACCTGTACTCTGGGTAATTAGTTCCCATCTAATACCATCACCAGTTGATAATAGAGGAAGTCCCAGAAGCTTCCCTTCTGCTCAGTGGAGCTTGGCTTTCTGTCATTAACAGACAACGTGGAGCAAAGGCAGATGGGAAATTCCATTCGTCACCTCCTTTGAGCATCTCGGTAGCACATAGAATGCCTTTCAGAACAGAAAGCCTCGCACTGCCCTACAAAGAGCACAGGACCCCAGAGGATTTCAGCAACACTGTAAGAAACTACATGTGACAACAGTACCTAGCTCCACATCTTTGCATTGGGGAAACCCTCTAATTGCATATGTGACACTTTTGCTAATATCAAAAGACGTGACTCGAAAGAAATGGTGCCACACACCTCCCCCTATAAACTGAAGGTTGGCAGAGCCAAGAATGTAACCCAGTCACCTTGCTAGAAATTGAAATTGTCAGGGAACTTTGACAACAAATTGTTCCAGGGTAGATACGCACGGATCAGTGAGAAGCTGTTCATCTTTGTACTTAATCTTATAAAGATGCTGCCCCTCCATCCCACCACTAATTCCACTACCTGCTCCACCAGGCTTCCAGCTAGGCACTCTTGCATATGTTATATGGCTTAATATGGCGAGGGATCTAAGAGTCCTAAGTACTGTCACTTGCTTTCTCCCAGGACCATTTGCTCACCAGCCAGCCTGCCATTTGTAAAAGCAATAGACAAAAAGACTCTCCAGATGGCTTGGGGATCTGAGAGAAGAGGAAGTGTTTTCACACAATATGTTCTGTTGGGTTACTGTCGACAGAGGCACTGAATCAAGGTGACTGAGATGCCAGAGAGTGTGGGGTTGTGACATGTTCCATTTGCTTGTGGCAAACAATGCCTCCCAAACCACAGCTACAACCCTGAGAGTCAGAATCACTCTTCCTTCACTAAATGATGCTCTGCGTCCTATAGAGCACAGAGCTATGTACCCAGGCTGTGTGGTGTTTATAAACTGCGCTGTTCCGCTGTGAGAAGACATGTAAGCCTGGTACAGAGAGCACCTATTGAACAATGCAATTTATGGCAATAAAAAGAACAACAGGATAGATGGAAATCTCAAACCAGGTGCAATTACATGCATTTTTATATCCATTTCTTAAAGTTTAATGTTATTTATGAACTCCTGGATAAAAGGGTTGTCTAGGCTTCACAACAATTGCAAAAAAAAAAAAAGAGCATTTTTTTTTAGCATTTTCAAAAACCCATGATCTCACAGAAATGGAATGGTGGTCAGGAGACTAGACTTGGAAAGTGCATCTATAGTTACTACCCTGAAGACAACAATACTATCAATTGATGTGTGTGTGTGTATAAAAAGAGCCATAAAGGCCCAGGCTGATGAAAAAGACAAGAGAAATTTAACACATAAGTTTTTATTTACCATTAAGTTTTCTTCCTGAAGCCCTTACACACATCTCTGCCTAATGAATGCCCAGTCCTGATGGTCCCAGCCATTTACCCAAGGACCAAAAATATTAGGTAACTCTTTGGTTCTTATCTCTCCAGACCCTGTCAATTTCTCAACCACTTGATAACAGGTATTAGACAGAAGATATATTTTTCTTTTGTCCTACCTCATGCCGAGAGTGGGGACTCCTTGACTCACAGGAACACCATAGCTCAGCCTCTCTACTCTTCAGCTTCTTCTTCTACGAAAGATATAAATAATCTTGTTAATTATATACTCTTGAGATTATTGTAAGGGAGTTGCAGGTGTAGGTGTCAGTAGAGGGCTTTCCTAATGTGCCCAAGGCCCTGGATGTAATCTCCAGTACCACATAAGTGGATGTAGTAACACATACTGGTCATCCCAGCACTCAGAATGTGAAGGCAAAAAGGTCAGGAGTCAAGGTCATAGTTAGATATACAACCAGTTAGGGGCCAGCCTGGGATATATGAAATTCTGCCTCAAACAAACAAATAAAGGTCATAGTCAGAGTTCAATATGAGTATGACTATGAACTCTGTGAGTACAACACCTGCTATATAGTAACCATAGAACTTAAGCCATCATCTTCATCATTATTATACAACAGCTACTGTTTAAACATCTACCAGGTATCCAGCAAGACTCCTGGTGTAAAGTCGTAAGGATGACTAGGACAGGATTGTCTTGGTCCTTTCCCTGACTTGGAGATAGTTAGGTAACAGAAATATAAAGGCAATATTTTTATTGGCAAATTTCACTTCAATCAATTGATGGAATGAACATATGTGGGCAGGTTGATATACTTAGTTGTCATTGTAAATATAAAGCTTTATGATAGTGAGTACTTAAGGAAAAGCCTGACATATTTGCTCCTTACATAAGCTGTATCTATACTTCATTCATAATAGTTCCTCTTCTCTCTACACATTTTTACCCTTTCTCTTCTTAAACTGGATACCAATGTTTCAGAGTCACAAAGTAGATTTGGTTTCATTATGCAACATCAGTATCTCACCTATTTTTTTAAAATTTATTTATTTATTTTAAAAAGAAAACAAACTATTTTTCATTATACATACCAATCCAAGTTTCCACTCCCTCTCTCCTCCCATCCCCTCCACATACCCTCCCATATCACCCACATCCAATCCTCAGAGAGGGTAAGGCACATTGCTTTGTGGAAGGTTCGAGGTCCGCTCTACTATATCTAGGCTGAGCAAGGTATCTATCCAATGAGAACAGGTTCCCAAAAAGTCAGTACATGTAGTAGGGATAAATCCTGGTGCCACTGCCAGTGACCCCTCAGTCTTCCCCAGCCATATATCTGTCAACCACATTCAGAGGGACTAGTTTTGTCCTATGCTTGTTCCCTTCCATTCTGGCTGGAGTTGGAGAGCTCCCATTAGCTCAGGTAGACTATCTCAGTGGGTGTAACCATCATGGTCTTGACCTCCCTGCTCACACTCTCATTCCTCCCACTCTTCAATTGGACTTTGGAAGCTCAGTCCAGTGCTCCAATGTGAGTCTCTGCCTCTGTTTCCATCAGTTGCAGGGTGAAGGATCTATGGCGATATTTAAGATATTCATTAGGCTCCCAATGAGAAGCAGAAGGAGGGAGAACAAGAGCAAGGAAGTCAGGACCGAGATTGATGCACCCACCCACTGAGACAGTGGGGCTGATCTATTGGGAACTCACCAAGGCCAGCTGGACTGGGACTGAAAAAGTATGGGATAAAACCGGACTCTCTGAACATGGCGGACAATGAGGGCTGATGAGAAGCCAAGGACAGTGGCACTGGGTTTTGATCCTACTTCATGTTCTGGCTTCATGGGAGCCTAGCCAGTTTGGATGCTCACCTTCCTAGACCTGGATGGAGGGGGAAGGACCTTGGACTTTCCACAGAACAGGGAACCCTGACTGCTCTTCAGAATAGAGAGGGAGGGGGAGAGGAGTGGGGGAAGGGAAGAAGAGTGGGGGAGGGAGAGAGGAGTGGGAGGGAAATGGGAGGCTGGGAGGAGGCAGAAATTTTTTTTCAATAAAAAAAGACAAAAAAAAAGATATTCAGTAGTCGGACTACAGGGCAAGTCAAGATCAGGCCCTCTCTCCTCTATTTCTTAGGGTCTCGGCTGGGGTCATCTTTGTGGATTCCTGGGAATTTCTCTAGAGCCAGGTTTCTTGCTAGCATTATAATGACTCCCTCAATCAAGATATATCTTTCCTTGCTCCCATCTCTGTCCTTCCTCCATCTCAGCTATCCCATTCCATCAAGTTCTCCTCATTCCTTCCCT
>NC_022017.1:38947862-38953119 GCF_000317375.1 Microtus ochrogaster | reverse complement strand
TACCCCATTTTTAATTGGGTTATTTAGAATTTTGATGTCTAATTACTTGAGTTATTTAGATATTTTGGAGATCAGTCCTTTGTCTGATGTGGGATTGGTGAAGATCTTTTCCCATTCATTAGGCTGCCATTTTGTCTTATTGACTGTGTCCTTTACTTTACAGAAGCTTCTCAGTTTCAGGAGGTCCTATTTATTTTTTGTTGCTCTCAGTGTCTATGCTACTGGGATTATATTTAGGAAGTGGTCTCCTGTGTCCATTAATTGAAGACTACTTTCCACTTTCTCTTCTATCTGGTTTAGTGTGGTTGGATTTATATTGAGGTCTTTAATCCATTTGGACTTGAGTTTTGTGCATGGGGATAGATATGGATCTATTTTCATTCTTCTACATGTTGACATCCAATAATGCCAGCACCATTAGTTGAAGATACTTTCTTTTTTCCATTGTATAATTTTAGCTTCTTTGTCAAAAATCAGCTGTTCATAGGTGTGTGAATGAATATCCTGATCTTTGATTCAATTCCTTTCATCAACCTCTCTGTTTTTATGTCAGTACCAAGCTGTTTTCATTAGTGTAGCTCCATAATAGAGCTTGATGTCAGGGATAGTGATGCCTTCAGAAGTTCCTTTATTGTACAGGATTGTTTTGACTATCCTGGGTTTTTTTTCTTTCCATATGAAATTGAGTATTATTTTTTTTAAGATCTGTGAAGAATTGTGTTGGGATTTTGATGGGCATTGCATTGAATGTATAGATTACTTTTGATAGGATTGCCATTTTTACTATGTTGATCTTTCCTATCCAAGAGCATGGGAGATCTTTCAATTTTCTGGTATCATCTTCAATTTCTTTCTTCAAAGACTTAAAATTCTTTTCAAATAGGTCTTTCACTTCTTTGGTTAGTGTTACACCAAGATACTTTATGTTCTTTGTGGCTATTGTAAAAGGTGATGTTTCTCTGATTTCCCTCTCAGCTTCTTTGTCATTTGTGTCTAAGAGGGCTACTGATTTTTTTTGAGTTGATCTTGTATCCTACCACATCATTGCGGATATTTATCAGCTGTAAGAGTTTTCTGGTAGTTTTGGGCATCACTTATATATACTATCATATCATCTGCAAATAACAAATATTTAACTTCTTCCTTTCCAATTTGAATCCCCTTGATCTCCTTTTATTGTCTTATTGCAATAGCCAAAACTTCAAGAACTATACTGAAGAGATAGGGAGATAGTGGACAGCCTTGTCTTGTTCCTGATTTTAGTGGAATCGCTTTGAGTTTCTCTCCATTTAACTTAATGTTGGCTGTCGGCTTGCTGTATATTCCTTTTATTATATTTAAATACATTCCTTGTATCCCTGATCTCTCCAAGGCCTTTATCATGAAGGGGTGTTGGATTTAGTTGAATGCTTTTTTAGCATCTAATGAAATGATCATGTTTTTTTTCTTTCAGTTTATTTATGTGATGGATTCTATTGATAGATTTTTGTATCTTGAACCAGCCCTGCATCTCTGGGATGAAGCCTACTTGATCATAGTGGATGATTTTTTTTTAATGTGTTCTTGGATTTGGTTTGCCAGTATTTTATTGAGTATTTTTGCATCTATGTTTGTGAGTGAGGTTGGTCTGTAACTCTCTTTCTTGGTTGAGTCTTTGTGTGGTTTTGGTATCAGGGTAACTGTAGCCTCATAAAAAGAGTTTGGCAATGTTCCTTTTGTTTCTACTATGTAGAACTTATATGTGGGTTTGAATGAGACTGTCCCCCACAGGTACACGTGTTTGTATACTTATCTCCATTTGGTGGTGCTTTTGGTGGAGGTTTAATCGGTAGGATCTTTTTGGAGGGAGTATGTCATTGGAAATGGCTTAAAAATCCATACCACTTCCACTTGTTTTGTCTCTCCTGCTGCTGCAGGCTTTTAAAGATGTAAACCCTCAACTTCCTGATTCAGCTGTCATTCTTCCACTTGGCCATCATGAACTCTCACCTTTCTGGAACAGTAAACCCAAATAAACTCTTTCTATAACTTACCTTGATCACAGCATTTTATCATAGCCAGAGAAAAATTGTGCAAACAGTTGTGATGGTATTTTCCTCAGCAAATGTATGTGGAAGATGCAAAAATATTTTGAGAAAGGGAAGAGGGTAAAAAGAGAGGGAATGGGCACAAATACCAACTAAGATCTGAAATATTTACTTACTTATTGCACAAGGCCATCCCAAAAACTCAGTATAGAACTATAACTGTTTCTCAAAAAGTAAATTGAAGTTTAGAGAAATTAGCCACTTTATGGTAATTTACCATATACACAAAAGCAGGTCCCCAAGATCCCAATGGCAACAAATGGGCACATCACATATAAATCTTGGTTGTGGAATATTTAACTATATGTTACATTTATCTAAGATGTAGTATATTACTTTAACTATGTCAAGGTGTGTTACATTTGTTTTGCCTTGCCTGCCTAAGGCACCTAAATGGCCTAATAAAAAAGCCAAATATCTCATAGCTAGGCAGGAGAGAATGAGTAGGAGGAGTAATCTAGACTATAGAGTAGGCAAGAAGGAGGAGAGAATAAGGAAGAGAGGGACATGCCCTGGGGCCAGAAGCCAGACAGTCACTTGCCAGACAAGAGAAGCAGTGAAAGTAAAGTATACAAAAGGAAAGAAAGGCAAAACGTTGATAAATAGGTTAAGTTATAAGAGCTAGCAAGAAACAAGCCTAATTTAAGGCTGAGCATTCATAGCTAATATTAAATCTCTGTGTCATGATTTGGGAGCTGGCTGGTGGCCCAAACGCTTTGTAAACATCTCAATCAGGATATCTGTTCCAGCCATGTGAATGGATGTTCCTTATTTTTAAAATATCATAAGCTATACTGGTCAAGTAGATTTTGCTGCTATCTGCCCATTGAAACCCTGAAAAAGATACTGAACAACCTGATTCTGCCCATTTCTGGCTCTCACTGGCTATATAGACACTAGCACCATCCTCTTTCACTGTCTCTCCACTCAGGAAATGCAACAGCAAAATCTCCATGATTTCTAAGGTGCTTTTCGGCTCAGATGTTTTATGATGATTCTTTCCGCACAAAGATCTCTGCTGGCAATCCAGAGCAAAGACAGAGCACATATGTAGGAGAGTTACTCCGTTTATATTAAATTCCACATTCCTGCAGGGCTATGTAATGTCTCTTGCCCTTCAGTCGACTCCCTACACCAATGTTTGTTTACAGTCATCGGAGCACGAACGGCTATTTTTAAACCTGGCTTTTCATGTAAGAAGGTTAAAACTCAAACTGAATTTGATTTGTTGAAGAACTCAAATCCTCAGGATTATGGCAGGAAGAAAGAGAAATGTAAGTCACTTTAATTACCCTTTGGCTCTTCTCTCCCCACTCCCATCCCATAACTCTCTTAACAAAAGATGCCATTGGCTAAGCTGATTGTATCCAGGGCAGAAAAAAATCTTTACACTGGCTGCTGATAACCAAGGGTCTTTGGGTTGTTTACTTTACATTTTCTTTGGAAACAACAGGAAAGAAATCTTTTAACAGGCAGCTGGCTGGGGAGGCAGAAAATCCAAGGATTTGTTCAACTGCCTGGAGTGAAGTATCTAGAAGTTTTATTCTTCTGAGATTTTAAGTTATGTTCTCCTTTAACCAATAGAGGCTTTGAAGCCACACACATGTCAATCCCCAACTTACTAGTAAGCTGGCAGAAAGCCTGGCTCACTCTGTCACTAACATGGGCTTTTTCTGAACTTCCTTCTTAACCTGGAACCCATCTGGGGACTCCAGCATGCAACATCAGTTCCAAGAGACATGGGTTTGATTGGTCATCTCCCTTGGTTCTCTCCCTGTTGCCAGAGCCTAGGAAATGTTTCAACCATAATAGTTTACATATTGCATGGCTTACTGGGGGTGTCCAATAATAATAATGAAGCACTTACTTCATTGAGAGTTCAAGAAGCGTTTTAAAGGGCTACTTCATGAGGTGAGGAATGACTACCGATGACTATGGAGTCTGTTTGAGGAGTTGGTAAAAATGTTCTAGAACTTATTATGGTGTTGGTTATACAACTTTATGATCATAATAAAACTATTTGGTTGTACCACATAAACAAGAATATGTCTTAGTAAGTGAACCACATCTCCCTAAAGCTATTTTTGAGAGGAATCTTCTTTAGCATCCCAACTTGAACACATCGATCAGTACCCATAGAAAGACTAGAAATTGACAGCCATGGTTTTAGTAAATGATTGAGCAGCTGGTAACTTAATGAACTGGAGAAAGGGGTGAAGAAGAAAGAATACTGTGTCACATCCAAGACAGAGATGCTCACACGGTTGTCTTTTACTTAAAGCACAGCTCTTTGTCTTCCTGAACTGTCAAAACAGTCTGATACAGATGAGGGACATATGGACAGCCAGCGGGTCACAAACCTGAGTCTGTCCCTAATATCCTGACTCAGACTGCACATTCTCATGGCAGGCTTTCAGAGAAGAAACTTGACCTTCGACCTAGCTTCATGAAGTTTCACCTCGGCCAGAAATTCCCAAGTCCTGGCTATCTGATGAACTCATATCAGAAATCACATGATGTGCATATAGCACACCACATTGCCAGACTATTTTAAACCCACAATTCATGTGCTAAAAAAATGTTTGCCATCCAGTGTTCAGCATATACTGTGTGTGCTGTGTGCAGATTGAGAGAACAGAGCACAGGCTAAGAGGACCTACAGTAAACTGTGGACACTAGAAATACTGCCTGAGGCGGTTACTACAGTTGTACTGACAGCCATTTAAAGGGAAAGCAACTGTTATCATTTCATGGGAAAACCAATACAGAATGGTCAAGGAAGTTACTTACAATCTCCGTAGCTGGAAGTGAAAAATTTGACCATATGATGAGGTGATTAGCTCCAAGCCCAAAATGCTGTTAGCTCTGCTCTGAATAGTGTGGGTTCTTGGAGGGAAGAATTAATCATTGAATAAATTATGGTCTGGTTCAGGGCTCTGTACATGAAAGGTACTGATAAATTAACTTTTCATGTTCCCAGGCCTAGGTAGGTCCCATACAAAGATAACACATCTTCCAATCTTCCAACCCTTCTCGTTCTCATTCTCTCTGTCTCTCTGTCTCTCTGTCTCTCTGTCTCTCTCTCTCTCTCTCTCTCTCTCCTTTTCTCTCTCTGTCCTTCCTCCTTTCCATCTTCCTCCCCTCTCTGACACACAACTTTAAAATATCTT
>NC_022017.1:38937777-38947762 GCF_000317375.1 Microtus ochrogaster | reverse complement strand
AAAAAAAAAACACCAAAAAAAAAAATAGATCAGAATAACAGGTTAATATAAACTACAAGAGCTAATAATAAATATGCTGACCTAATGGGCCAATCAGCTTTAAAAAAAAAAAATATCTTCCCAGCCCACCGAGCTACCATGGAGACTTGAAAACAAATGGCCCCAGCTAAGAGATCTTATCAAGTGGTTTTTAGCTAGGGTTCCTTTCCTGAATACAAGTGTAAAGGGTGGGTCGAAAATGAGCACTTCCCAGTGCTCAAGAAAGTCAGACATCCGGAGGCACTGAAATTTCTCAACAGATTCCTCCTTTGTCCATGCCAAAGGTCACCCTGAGCGAAAGCTCATTCATTGCTTGTCAGACATTACCTCTCAGTGGCTAATGGCTTCTTGCAGACTTCCGTTTTCCTTAGCTCTCCAACAGTGTTTTCTTCAGTCACAATATAAAGAGATAGTATATGTATCTCTCAGTGATGGTTAGTTTTAATCATCAACCCAACACAGCTTAGAATTATTCAGAAAGAAAGCCTCAAATGAATGATTGCTTCTAACAGGTTGGCCCATGGGCATGCCTATGAAGGATTGTCCTAATTAGCTTAATAGGTGTGAGAGAAGACCTAGTCCAGTGTGGACAGCACCATCCTGAGGCAGTGGCTCCCAAGAAAATTATGGAAGAGTGGAGAAAGCAAGCAAGCTGGCCTTTCTGCTCTCAACTGTGGATGTGTTGTGCCCAGCGGTTTGAAGTTCCTGCCTTGACCCCACACACAATGATGGACTCTAGAAACTGTAAACTGAAATATTCTTTTTTCTCCCTTAAGTAGGTTTCTGTCAGGGTGTTTTATGACAGCAACAGAAATGAAGCTAGGATAACCCCCTTGCGGAAAAAAACTTTTAGAAAGACAGCCAGTCGGGCAGGTCCATGGGCAAAAGCCCTTACCACTGAGCCTGAGTTCCTGAGTTTTGTCTTGGGATGCTCAAGATTCAAAGAAAGAACTGACTCAAGAAAGTTGTCCTCTGTCCTTCACAGATGCTCCACTGCACAGCGTGTGCAAGTGTTTACACAAGACACACAAGTAAACAAAGATGGGGTTTTTATGGTAACTGTTAACAAGAATGTTCCAATTAAATACCTCATGGGTAATTTATTTCAATTTACAATTGTTGTTGTTTAACTTAGCGATTCCTATGTGCAAGGAAGTCACTGCTGGTGTACTATCTCCATAGAGGGTGATTGAGATAAGCTGGGGTAGCCTGGGCTGTAAATTGTTTGAAAGCTTACTCCAGGTAGTACTAATGCATAGCCAAGTTCAGGAACTTTGGCAATATTTATCTCACCATAAAATAATTACCCAACTCTAGGGAGAGAGTACTATAGCCCTTTATATCCAATCCAGACTTGTTTTATTCATAGCTCTTCAAAGATAAAGACAGATTGAGTGGCCTAATAAAATATTACTAAACTAGCCACCATTTGGTGTGAACTACAACATAATAATTCGACTTTTCTGGGTGCTGAGAGTTGGTATGAATAATTGCATCTTAGTACAGTACAAGGTAGGAGAAAAGATGTGCCTTCCAGTTCTGTGTTTTACAGAGCTGCAAAATCAAAATGAAACTCACACAGACAGCAAGGGGAGTATAGGAACCTACAACAGAAAACTGCTTTCTGTGATGGCTTGATTATTACTACTAACTGATCGTCTTGTGACAAGCCAAACTGGGAGGATATGAAGTGGTTGGTTTCATTTAGTAGATCTAGTGCCACTGAGAAAGTTGGTTTAATCTGAACAAGGAATGTCAGAGTGGGTATGTAGTTGGTGTGCAATTATAGTTATATGGGTGATTATTAGAATTATGGTATCCAAAGGCTCCTTATCTCTTAGCTTTCTTCTCTTTGACTTAAATTGGTGATAGTCAGGTGTGGATGGTTTGTGATTCTATCTTCTCATTCTTCCATTCATTCCATCTGGCTAAAAGGGTATTTAGATAGGGAGATTTTTATGAGACCTAACCTTTGCCCATTATCTGTATATACAAAAAAATATCTTACTTGTATTAGCATGTGATTATCAGAATGCCTGAGCTACTTGGTATCAGAAGTTCTATATCAACTGCAATCCTTAATCTCCAATTTCTTTCTAGCTTTGGTCAGACAACCTTCCACTGAGGTCCGTCGAGCACTTATCAATTATATTCAGTTTAATTTCAATTGCTTTTTTTTCCTTATGCCGAATCCTGTGGGTGAAATGGCAATTGGTTGGTATGATTTTCAAACACATGGGTCAGTGACCATAGTAAGATTGAAATCTTGCCTTTCAACTATGCTGTAAATATTTAATAGTATTTACTATACTTATGGGAGCCATGCTAGATGCATAGGACTTAATACAAGCCGGGCAGAGTTCTTATCTTTTAAGGAATTGAAAATGGAGGTTGTAAACATATGGTCAAAACACTAGCTTTGACTGTTCTTTTAACAGTAGTAAGTGGTGTGAAAATGCAGGAAGAATTTCAGTATTTTTAGAATCCTTGGTGATAGCGTCAGTGATCCAACTTTTGAACTTAGTAAGGAAAGCTAAGTTCCAACGATAGCTACATTTAAAAAACAGTCTAAAAAACATAAACTGCTTCCATATGGATTTTTATTAATATCAGTTTCAAAATTATTGGGAACTTGTTCCTCTCATCCACCCCTATATTCCTGAAAAGTTTTGTAAGATATAGAATCTGATCTGCCCAAATTTAAGAGTGGTGGAAGAAAGGAAGCATGCCAGCAATGAGAGTAAATACACAGAGAGAGCACATTCAGACCAGATGCTCCTGGGATTTTGAATTTTGGATTCCCTAAGACAGGATGTCAATAAAGTCTGTCCTAGAGATAACCCTAGTACAGTAGTTAGTACCCTTGTAAATGCACCATAGCTCAGGATCTGATTCACATCTTTGTAGGCTATCTAAAAAGGAAAAGAAAGAGAGAGAGAAATTCCATCAAACTATACATTAGCTGAGACTGTTAAAGTGCTAGAATAATGATAGTTGATTAATTTATGAGAAATTACTATTGCAGAAACAATAGTCGCTTTTCATGGCCAAACTGCTCTACTTTGCAATTTAGCAATTACAGTGACTAATAATTGTCATGGTGACCAGAAAACTCATGTCCCCATCATGAGACTATTTCTCTCAACACAAGAAATCATGGCAGAGAGTTTGATGAGTCTAAAATCAGATGTAAAAAAGCTAGGGAAGAAATGATGCATGGTTCTCAGAAAAGAATGCTTGGTTCATCTGTTCCCTTGGGACATTTGTGACAATGGGCACAAAATGGGCATAACTTTATCATAACTTTATCACCTTACCAATAGACTCATAAAAAGAACCAAAAGAACCAAAGGCCATCAACCACAACACTACTTCCTGGACAGCCTTTTCCCTTTCTATTTCCAGCTTCTATTTAAGCAAGTCATAATCACATGTTAACCAGCTGGTGGATGGAACTATATATTCATCAAGCTTGTAAACGTACAGAAATAACCACTGACTAATTTGTAAAGAAATTACCATTGCAGAAATTTCAGTATTCATTTTCTCTATTCCCTTTCTCTTTTAAACTTTTCATTAAATAGATTTATTTTGCATGGAACTGAGTTATGTAAGGACGCTTCTACACAAGTATATACTGTATGTGGGGTATGTTATTCCCATGTTTCCCTATGCTCAACTTTCTCACCCACTCCTCTTTCTACTAGTTTCCTTTGTTTCTCTAGAGTCTAGACAGTTCGACAATGATCAGTTCTCATGACCAGCCCGCTCTATCTCCTATTGTTAATTATATGATTTCAAAGGATTCATGACGATTTTATTTGAGAGCCAACTGTGGATTCATCATGTAGATATTCCCACTTATCAGTCACATGAGAGTTTGACACTTGTTTTGTTTATTTCTCTGATTGTTTGTAAGTGTGCTCATCAAGACAATAAATGACCTATCCCAGTGAACACAGCAGTAGAGAGATAAAATGCAGATTTTACTACCTACATCGTTTCAAATGCATCTGAGACAGCCATTGGATGTTGACTTCCAATACCATCAACTTGTGAGGAAAAATCATTCACCTTTAGGCTGGAGATGATAGTGCATATTTTTCAACCCAGAAGTTGGGAAAGGCAGTCATGTCTCTGTGATTTTGAGGCCAGCTTGGTCTACATAGTGAGTTCCAGGACAGCAACAGCTACATAGTTTGACCCCATCTCAAAAGAATAATATATTCATATTTTACCAGATTACTAAAAATTCTCAGAAGCTGGGACTAGATGGGTCGGATGGTATGAACCACAAGGGTTCTCAAATGGTAGTATCATATGAGATAGGGTGAACCAAAGTTTAGGAGATGGGTGGGATTGAATTAAAAAACATTTCCTTTCCTCAAATGCTAGAGCACAGAGAGAGCAAACAAACATATGGTGTGCAAGTCACAGCCTCCTCCACAGACATAGCCGAATTATTTTGCAATAAGCCCAGATAAAACCCCAATGTCTTTCAAAACACAGCAATGTGCAACAACCTACAGTCAGTCATAATTAATGGCAATTATTATTTTTATTATTATTATTATTCATGCCTGAATTGGAAGCTAAATCTACAAGGCATTGAATAGACTCAATGAACTGATCTCTCTAGCAGGAAAAAAAATGATAAATAAAGTGAAGTAAATGTTACTACCTGGTAAAATTAATAAGAACCAATTTAAGTACTATTTTTTTAATGTTCCTACTTCCTTTCTCCTTTCTTTTCCTCTCTCCTGTCTCTTTTTTTTTCTTTCTTCATATGTATGTGATAGACATACAGACAGGTGAAAGATGATAGATGATAGACAGATAGAGGATGGATAGATTAATAGATAGATAGATAGATAGATAGATAGATAGATAGATAGATAGATAGATAGATAGATAGATAGACAGACAATTGATATATTGATACTTAGGTACATATCCAAAACATAGGTAATGGCAAATGTTTTAACCAGTAATCTTCACACACGGCAGAAGGTATGTCTTTTCAAACCCACTGTTTCCATAGCTGATGTTCTATTCCTGCTCAAAGCTAACAGCATTCACAAGTATTATTAGCAAGGAAGAGCTGCAAGAATCTGCCTAACATTCATTAAGACATAGTTCATGCTTGACTCGACCTCTACAGCCAGCAGTTCCTGAGAATAATGTGAAGGAAGTATTCTTGCTCAATCATGTTTCTACCATACCATCAACCCCACAAAGAAAGAAACAGAGGAACTTGCCCAGCTCCTTCTACCCACATATGTCTCACTTCTGAACCTAGGCAGGGAGAAGGAAGGCCGCCATCTCTTTAGTCCTTCCGTGTGAGGCTGGAGCAACCCCATGGAGGCATGACAGCCTGGTCATTTGTTGAACATCCAAGAAAAACGAAACTCACTTTATCTGTTCAAGAATCCATTTGCACGCTTAGAAATTTAGTAGCTCATTTAGCAAGCATTTGCCAAGGGCCTCTGTTTTTCCAGGCATTCTGCTAGCAACTCCGGATATAGAGAGTAAGAAAACAATTCCTACCCTCAGGGAGGGCAGTGGCCAGTTGAGCAGATGATGGCCAGAATGCTGATTGATGGTGACACAAATGACTACAGGGCAATGTGGAAGTCTGGTAAGAAAATTAGGCAAAACTGTAGCAGGGAGGAGGAACACAGAGAAAAGAGCTCACAGCTCTTGGCCAAAGGCATTTGCACGCGGGACACTTTATAAGACATGCAAACTTTGCAAACTGTGTAACTGTTTACCTCCAAATTTGTAAAGCCCTGGGAGAAATGCTGTATTCCCAGTTCAAACAGGAGTGAAGTTCTGTCCCACAGCTCTTCCCACAGTCACACTGATAGGGAGCTGCTCTGCCCTGCTGCTTAGCACCATTAAGGACAGCACTGATAGGAAAGGAAATAACGCAATGCTCAAAGTGAAGGAAGAGGCAAGATTAGAACCACTTGCCTGGATTACAATTGTGTTTATGTATCCAGTAAACTTCAAAGCATCTACTAAAGTGCTGGGCTGTTGAATAAGAGACTATAGTAAGCCCCAAGGTTTTCCTTCATACAAACAGCAGTCAGAACAAAATATGCTGTTATTTACCATAGAGTAGCAAGAAATGAAAAGGAAATGTCAGACGTACATTCTGATACTTCTGATGGTAACAACGGTGTAAGTGATTTTGAACAAACACTCTCTGTGAAAAACAAGCTTCTAAAGATGGCAAGCACTTTGCCCCATAGAACCCAATGAAGACAGTGCCCATCTCAGAGAGATATGTAGGCGAAGGATTGTCTTAAATAAATTGCATTTCTAAAGGAATTGTTACATCTGGGACTGTACAGAGACAATTTGAAATGAAAAGAAGTCTTTCAAACCTTCATGTGAAATAAATACAACTACTTTGCAGAGAAGGCAGGCGATTTCTTATGGAATATGAAAGATTATTTGTCACGTAGCAGTAAAGATCCCAATGTGTGCAAAGTAATATAGGCACGTTGAATGTAGCACGGTCTATGGTGAAAGAAACAAACACAGAAAAAATGTTCATCCCCTCAGTAATATAAATTGTAATACACGAATACAATGGAATTCTATGTGACTTCTGTAATATACCTTTTATCTGTATGTCTTAATATGAAAGTAAGAATTAATAAGCATAATGTCTTATTTTAATTACTAATTTGTACATGTATTTCTGGGCAATAAACACAATGATAATACAGATATTTATCTATATGTCTATGTATCTATCTATCATCTATCTATCTATGTATCCCTCCTTTCTCTTTGTTCTCTCTGCTGCATCCTCAGTAAACCGAACAATGCTTGGGAGGTAGTCAGTGCACAGGATGAATATCGTCAGTGAATGAATTAATTTAAAACTCCACCTTGTGTCCAGCGCATAGTAAATTCTTATTGTTACACACACGATTAAGGGGGCAGTGAGAAAAAGAGGAAAAGTCATACAAAACAAGAAGAGAGAGATTCTGCAGCCTGTGCTGTCACAATCCACCAGAATAACCGCTTTTCAAGCCCACTGCTGAAGTGCTTCAGGGCCCGGAGTGAACTTCCCTCCTCCAATGCCCTTTCCTAGAATATGGCTCTATTAAAAGACCTAGCGAGTCAGCACCACAGCGGATACTCCATTTCCTCCCTGGGCCCCATTCTTGAGAGGTCAGGCCCCACTGACTTCCCATTTCCCATCTATGGTCACAGTTCACTGTTCTTCCCCCCCCCCCCATCACAAGGAGTGACCAGGACGATTACATCACTTGCCTCCTACCCCTTCTGCCAGTTTTGCAACAGAGAAAGATCACACTCTCTGCTCATGTGTGAATCTGTCAGACAGCTAGCCTGGCACAAAGAAATTACTCTGGATTTTCTTTTGAGGGTTTGTTTCTTTGTTTTTTGTAGATAAACGATAGGTTTTTTTTATAAAGCTGCCGATTTCTCATGACAACACTGTAAAATGGACAGTAAAGAAACTGACTTCTGAATGAAGCCCCTGGGGACAAAAAGTTTAGAGCGTAACAGACAAGAGCTCAAACCCCAGTCAAGTTAACTCCAAAGTTTGGTCTTTAAATTTGAGCCAGAGTTTATTCCAGACTTGCAGTTTCAGTATAGTTCTTTTCTCATTGCTGATGGTAACACCCCAAATCTCCTTCCTGGAGAAGGCAGGGGTGAGAATATAAGACACAGTGGGTATGTGTTTTCACATGTGACAGAGAAAATCCCAACTTCCTGATTGGGACAGACTTCTGCAAACTTATTCCTAGGAGGCTATGTAAAAGAAAGACATCTAGAGAAATCTTGTGTGTTCAAGCCATAATGTGATAAGAAAAGTCCCTTTATTTATTCAGAACAGCAAGACTGATGGATGATGCAGCAAAAGTAAGAATGAGAAATGACCGAGGGAACTCACTAACCAAAATGCGGAGGTCATTGGTGCCTTGAAACTTCCACTTGCCTTTGGAAATTAAAAGTTATCACAATAATTTCATTTTCTTCTAGTTGTGAATTACTGTATCTAACAAAGTCTCCATAGATTCATATATATAAAGCACTTGGAATCACTCAAGTCAAATCATAAAGCCTTGATAGCTAAGTAAATATAAATTTAAAATTCAGAAACTTGTTGAAAATGTTCTTATCCCCAAAATAAAAAGTGTGCTCACTCTTTTGTAGTCAGAAGGATACAAGTCAAAATTAAAATGGCATGGCTTTGTCTTAATTAGATTGGCTTTAAGGTAGTCTAAAAGACACACTCCTATTCAGAGCAAAGAATTCTTAAAATGGCTTTTACTGGGTGTTCAGTGGGTCGTGTGAGCCACTCTAAATGTCCTGCATTTGTTCTCACAGTTTAATCTCCCTGCAGATTTGTGAAATAGCTATAGTTTACAAAGCTGGCTTCAAGATAAAGAAAAAAAATTACCTAAGGGCAGATGTTATTAAGTAACTTGCTTAGGGTCATGTTGTAGGGGGCTGTCTGTTGGTTTCCCGGCTGTCCAAACTCCCAAAATAACCACACAAAAACTATATAATTTGCAATACTGTTTGGCCATTAGCTTAAGCGCACTTCCTGCTAACTCTTATATCCTAGACTAACCCATGTCTATTAATCTGTGTATTGCCATGTGGCTGTTGCTTATCAGCAAAATTTCAGCATGTCTGTCTCTAGCAGCGGCTTCATGGTTGCTCCATGGCTCTGCCTTCTTTCTCCCAGCATTCAGTTTAGTTTTGCCCGCCTACCTAAGTTCTGCCTTGCTCAGGCATAAGACAGTTTCTTGATTAACCAGTGGTATTTACAGCAAACAGAGGGGAATCCCACAGTGTCAAATGGCTTTATAAGATGCCTAGCACATTAAACAGCGTAAGTTTTAAAATGCAAGTGACTTTTGGCCCATTAATTATCATTTTAATGGTTAGGTAGTGCAGAGATAACCTATAGAAAAGACAGCTTACTTCAGCATACCCTCAAAATAGCCATTTATAATAGTAAATGTTATAAACAAAGTGTTCGAAACAATTGAGAAAATTTCTATTATTTATTTAACAAAATTATTTGAAATTTTCTAAACTGCATTAAGGAAGAGTTTTAATAACATGACAAAACACCCCATTACAAATTAAGGAGAACTAAATAGGTACCCATGATTCATCTACCATACTATGTCACACTAAACATGCCACAGTATAAAAAAAAACATAGTATTTACATGGTATGTATATTAGTCAATATTAAAATTTCAATCTATTCTATGTGATAATAAAGTATTTAAAATTATGAGGTATTAAGAAAGTCTTCAAATAGTTGTTAAACTATGTGGGCCTCTGCCAAGAATCGTGTGATGCCAGGAACAAACTTAAATGCTGAAAATCATTATAAAACTTTATATGAATCATGAAATCTATATAAACTGTTGAATTATTGATTCAGATGTAACATGAGTTGCCTTTAAGTGGTAACATAAAAGAGGATGAGTATGTCTATGTAGCTAGAGGTATTCTCCCTCCTGCTGTGATAATTGTCACCGGGAATTTCTTTTTCAAAGCTGTACTGTGCTTACGTGTGTCAAAAATAAACTGCTCAGGGTCAGACTCAAGACGTTTGAACTGATATTGGCTAAGTTGTGTTGAAGTGGATTTCCATCTTGCCTTATGCAGATCATTCCTCTGATGGCCATAGCATTTGCAGAGACCCCCTCATCCTATAATTATTTCCAACATTGTACTTCTCATTAGAATCTATGCTATAGTCTCTGCTGTGTCACTTCACTGCTTCACAGTGATCCAATGATGTGATACTTTACAAATTAATTCTCTTGATCCCGAATTTCCTGAGGAACTGCCACACTGCTTTCCAGAGTGGTTGCACAAGTTTGCATTCCCACCAGCAATGGATGAGTGTACCCCTTTCTCCACACCCTCTCCA
>NC_022017.1:38934202-38936713 GCF_000317375.1 Microtus ochrogaster | reverse complement strand
AAAAAAATAAAAAAAAACAAATTAATTCTCTTTATTTCAGTTATTTTACAAATATTATAAGCTTAATTTTTGTTGAATATGTAGCTAGATGTGGAGTTGTTGGGTTATAAAAAAAAAGAAGACTAAGCTGGGCGGTGGTGGTGCACGCCTTTAATCCCAGCACTCAGGAGGCAGAGGCAGGAGAATCTCTGGGAGTTTGAGGCCAGACTGCTCTACAGAGCTAGTTCCGGGATAGGCACCAAAGCTACAGAGAAACCCTGTTTCGAATAAACAAAACAAAACAAAACAAAAAAGGCTAGTTTGTTGTAGGGAGGCTTCTTGTTGGTTCCCGGCTGCTCAGCTCTGAAATAATCACACAGAAACCATATTATTTGCAATACTGTTCGGCCAATAGCATAAGCATATTTCTGGCTAACTCTTATATCCTAAACTAGCCCATCTCCATTAATCTGTGTATTGCCACGCGACTGTGGCTTACCAGGTAAAGTTCTGGTGTCTGTCTCTGGCAGGGCTACATGGCTTTTCCAAACTCTGCCTTCTTTTTCCCAATATTCAATTTAGTTTTCTCTGCCTACCTATATTCTGCCCTGCCCAGGCCTAAGACAGTTTCTTTATTAACCAATGGTATTCACAGCATACAGAGGGGAATCCCACATAACTTCCCCTTTTCTGTTTACATAAAAAGGAATGTTTTAACTTTAACATAATAAAATTGCATTAAACAACACATCCATTCACATCCATTCAAGGACACAGAAGCCCTCTCCATCCTCCTCACTACTCAAGATGACCCAGCATTCTATTTTGACTTTCCACGATGATCAAATTCAAAAATCCCCCACTTAAAGGCTATGCCTCTTGGTTATTACTGGATAAGGCTCTTTCCCCAAAACTTTCTTGGGATCAAGAATTAAAGCGAAGACCAGCTGGACTGTGACTGAAAAAGCATGGGATAAAACCGGACTCTCTGAACATGGTGAACAATGAGGGCTGATGAGAAGCCAAGGACAATGGCACGGGGTTTTGACCCTACTTCATGTTCTGGCTTTGTGGGAGCCTAGCCAATTTAACCTTCCTAGACATGGACAGAGGGGGGCGGACCTTGGACTTTCCACAGGGCAGGGAACCCTGACTGCTCTATGGACTGGAGAGGGAGGGGGAGAGGAGTTTGGGGGAGGGGGAGAAGGGTGGGAGGAGGGGGAGGGAAATGAGAGGCTGGGAGGAGGCGGATACTTTTTTTTTCCTTTTCTCAATAAAATAAATAAATAAATAGATAGATAGATAGAATTAAAGCGGAGGTTACTGAGGCTCAGATCTTCAGAGAAGGGGGGGGTGGAAATAAAGTTAAAATGTAGTAACAGTAATACATCTAACCTGAAAACCTCTTTCCCCAGCTAAGCAATTGTAGACAGATGGCCTTTCCAGGGTGATATATAATGTGAAAGATTTTATCTTGGAATAGGAAAAATAGGAAGTTGTTGACATGTGGCCTTTTCTAAGCCTGGTAGCCCATGTTCTAGTTTCAATGAGGGCTTGTAACAATTATGGTACTTGTCATTTTCACTGCCAACCAGTCATGAACAGAAGCCTTATTTTTCTGAATATATTTCAAGATCTAAGTTTCCAGAGGGGATACATACTAAAATGAATACAGTCACTCATGACCTCAGCATCTAGACTCAACTTTGATCCACAGAGTGACCTTAGGTAAATCAATTTTTAGCTTCCTTTTCTGTGTCTGTACAAGGACAGTTTTTCAATGACCCATGAAGCTTAAATATTTTGTATTGAAACTCAACAATACATTTTTCTAGCCAAAAGTAACCACCACCATATCTAAGAATAATGATGTTAAGAACAGTGTTGATTGGCAAGGAAGACGAGTATATATTTTATAATAATGTCTGTGTATCTATTATCTCATTTGCTCTATCAACCAGCCACCATGCAAGATAAGTATACCATTGTCTTCACTCAACACTTCAGGAAACAGAGATAGAGAGTAATGGAAGAAGAAGGATCAGAAGCCTGGTGTGAGATAGGTGTGAATAGGTGTAAACCTGGTGTGAGCAGTCTTCATCAGTCTGAGTGACAGGCTCTAGAATAACTTTAATGTGTTACTTTCTCTTATAACCATGACTCTTTTAAAACAAACCACTCATAATGCATGTTAATCTCAGTTTTAAAATGATTACAATAAGGTACTTTATGGACATGTTGAAGACAGAGTTATAATCAGTCATATCTGTTTGTCTGTTCTTTGTCCAGCCATTAAAAAGTCAAAGTAGAGCAAAGAGAACAACATTCTTCCCATTGTGATATTGCCTGTGGTTGATAGCAGGAAGAAAACAGCTCAGATGACTCATACAGATAGTACCTGTGAGTTAATCCCAGTTCTGTTACTTTAAAAGTGGTACATGCATGATTCTATTACCTTATACCATTGCCTCAGAAAGAGGCAATCTTTTCCTCTGCTAAAAGTATATTTTAATTTAATTCAGCATCTTGCTA
>NC_022017.1:38928542-38934102 GCF_000317375.1 Microtus ochrogaster | reverse complement strand
GTATACATAATAAATAAATAAATATTAAAAAAAATTATTAACTATTAGTTAATATTTGTAATTAATAAAGTTTATAAACAATATGACTTCAAAATTGCAAGCATATACCATCTTGTAGTTTATAGTCAAACATTTACATTTATTTATTTATTTACCTAGAAGCTTAGCATTGTCACTAAAATAACACTTTTCAGATGGTATGATTTATTGTTTATTAGACATAGACAAGGCAGATGCCAAGCAACTGTTTACATTCAGAATTTATGGTCCCAGTTTTTGCTGGGACTCTTTTCCTGTTTTGGATCCCATCTGAAATATATGACAAAAATTAAAGGTTTAATTGCCATTGCTTTCTTTATTGTTTGAGATTTGCTGCTGCTGCTGCTGCTGCTGCTGCTGCTGCTGCTGCTGCTGCTGCTGCTGCTGCTGCTGCTGCTGTTGCTGCTGTTGCTGCTGTTGCTGCTGTAGCTGCTGCTGCTGATGATAATGGTGATCAGGTTGGTTGGTTGGTTGGTTGGTTGGTTGGTTGGTTGGTTGGTTGGTTGGTTGGTTGGCTTTGGTTTTTGCTATGGTTTGATGCTTTGACAGGTTTCATAGGATTCAGCTGGGATAGCTCACCTCTGCTCCACTTGGTGTAGACCAGCTCATATATGTACCAGCATGCCTATGGCAGTTGATGACCTCACTTGGATGTCTAACTTGTTGGCAGAGGTGATGATCCCATTTTTTTTCCAGAGCAATAAACAAGGAATTCTCACTGCACAATCACTCATAAAATACCTTGATTTATCACACTGGATACTGCAAATTGTCCACAGTAGGTCATGATATCTAGGCTGAATCAGTCAGATGAGACTATATTTTCCTTGTTGTTCTGGGCTCATGAGGAAAACATTACTGTCTGAAAACAGGGATAATTTTACTATTTCCTTTCCAATTCGTACCCCACTTTTATTTTAGCTAAGACTTTGAGCACTATATGAAATGAGTGGAGGAAGTGGGCACCCCAACTCATGGTAGATTTCAGAGAAAACACTCTCTGAACATTGTTGTTGTTATTCTTCTCATGTAATTCCATTCTGGACACTGGACATGGAGCCATATAATCAGAACATCCTCCATGACCTTCCCGGCTTCCCTCTAAAGACATCACTTCTACAGTTGTTCCATGGCCATTTTTTTTCAGAGTTGTGAAGTAGGTAAGTAATTATTCATATTCCCTTGGTGCTTGTCTAAAATCCCTGCCCTCTGAAGGCTGAATATATTTTCTTTGACTACTTCTCTTCTACTAATTTATGTCTTCTGCTGAACTCCTAATTATTGCATCTCACTGGCTAACAATTTGATACATAACAGCACTTTCACTAAAATTTCAGCCCAAGCCCTCATCCTTGCTAGCTTCAGTG
Source organism: Microtus ochrogaster (assembly GCF_000317375.1). Taxonomy (NCBI): domain Eukaryota; kingdom Metazoa; phylum Chordata; class Mammalia; order Rodentia; family Cricetidae; genus Microtus; species Microtus ochrogaster. The sequence continues at coordinate 38,932,696 of NC_022017.1, read as the reverse complement.
ACAGCAAAAGTGAATTACCCAGAAACTCAGATTCTCAAATTGTTGAAACTCCATCTTAAGTTGCGTCCTGTGATGTGGTTGACTGCTAACAAGTTCAAGATTATCACCTCCCACCCTTCTAATGTAAAGCTCACTCACTTCTCTATGATCATACCTCTTGCTTTTACTGTAACTTCTTATTATGTTGTTGGTATTGAAATTGTTATAAACTGACCCCTGTTCTCCAAATTACATGCTATTTCTCCCCGCACTCAGTCTCTATTCTACACAATTCATATTTATTATCATTTAAGTAAATCTTGGATGGACCAATGCTCGCCCATGTCTGTGTTTCTTATTTGACTAGAAAAAAATAACTTGAAACTAGTTTCTCTGTCTATAACTGCAAAGGTGAACTTTTCTGGAGAGAACGGCATAATGGTGTTGATAATTAAGATATCTTTAAGATAAACATCACCAATGTCAAACTGAGTAACTAAGAAAATCTTTGATAGAGGTATTTTTTTACGAACCATTGAGAAGATCATTTGGAAACCCATAAAGGATCAAGCAGTATTAGCAATATCCAAAGCAATTTTACCACTACAAGGCCTGAAAGGAGATAAAAGATAAGGAGTTACACACATCCAAGAACACATCAACCTAAGATAATGTATGACCTTCAATTATAAGATCAGCATAGCTAGAATGAATCCCCTATGAATATGCTTCCAATTAAGGGGTTGGTTGAATAATACTATAAGCAAAAGAGATGGCTAAAATAGTCTCATAGTCAGTATCAAGGGGCTTGAGAATGGGCCATGAGGGGCACCGAAAGTACAAAGTACAGTGAATATATAGAAACTCACAGCTCAAAATTAGTGCTTACTGACATCAAATGAGCCATGAAAATACCTGCATCTTCCTCTGGTTAATAATTTCTTCAGCTGTCTCATGCTTTCCAGAATGATTTCAAAACTCCATTATTCTCTTTAAAACCCTACTCCCATCCTTTCCCCATTTCACCATTATCGTGGAGGGTCAGGAATGATAAAATCAGTAGGAACACTCTCAGCTTCCTTTATGTGAATCTGCATATGTTTTGTAAGCTTCCCCTTCTACTCTACCACACCTTAAAAGATGAGAAACTCCTCTCTTCTGAGACCATTCCCCATCCTGATGTTTGGCTCTTATCCCCTTCCTTCTCACAGGATGCGTTTACACTGTCAACAAAACAGCTTTCTCTTTCCATGAAATCTCATTCTCTGGGCTGTTTCCCATAATACTTGAATATATACTGATATACTCCATCTTTGAAAAAAATAATCTCCCAACCCCACTTGTCCTTCCAGTGAAGACTTATTATCACTCCTATTCACACAGCAGCTTTGCAAAACTGTGAATAGACTTTGTACGCACATACTCTGTGGGCATGTTGCCATCCATGCTTTTAAGATTGACAGGGCTGGGAAAAGCACAGAATGAAAAACCACCATGGCATCACCAATGGAGGAAGGAATAGGTGAGTTATGTAAATGGAACACGAATAGTTTGATGACGATCTGGAGATCCGTTTTCCTTCGTGCTTCTTGAGGTAACAGCAAACAAATGGAATTTCTGCCCTGATTGCTAGCTTTGAAAGTCACTCAATTGCTTATATTCCCATCACCTCCTCCAAGTTGCTTTTCTCTCCCAAAGGCTTCGGAATTTTCTGAATCCTGCAGGCTTTCCACATCTGAAGAGTACTGATTTTGTTGTAGGTGGAGGGATAAATTTTGCTTGTCTACCACCTTACATTTCATCACGACAGAACCAGGTGTCCCTTCCTCTAAGTACACCTCCACACAACTAGTGAGAGTTTCGGAGCAGGAGAGCTTCAGCTCTTAGCTTGACATTCAGCTTGCAAGCAGTTTCTACCAGAGCCCAGGTACGCACCACCTTGCTGGTTTTTTTTTTTTTCAAGGGAAGAATTAGTTCTAGTCTCAAAGATTTTTGTTAAAGCAGATGCTGCTACAACAAAGGTCATATGTTAGTATGCATAATGACCTAATAATATTGTCTTAAATTGTATATAACTAGCACTCTGTAGGTAACAGAAAGGTATTTAGAGGTATATTTTAAACAGTAAGTGTATCAGTCAACAGATTCGCTTACACTGAGACAGTTTTCCTGATATCAGTCATATCCCCATACAAATCTTAAGCAATGTATTTTGAACACCATCCAAGAATGTCTTTAGTAATATATATACACAGATATATATCCATGTGTATATGTGTGTGTGCCTGTGTGTATGTGATTGTGTGTTTCTGTGTCTGTGTGTATCATGCATGTGCAGGATTGGAGCAAGACAACTTAAAACTTAAGTCTTCTGTTTGCATTCAATTTGGATAGGGAGTTGAATAGGAAGCATGGAGTTATAGGACCCCATCATTTTAAAGATAAAGATTACAGAGGAGCAACGACTTGATCAAGGTCACACAGTAGTTTTATGATTTATACTACATCTGATGATTATAGGCTCATCAGTCAGGGCTTTTTCCTCTGCCTCAAGCTACCACCTTCATTTGACCCACCCCAACAGATGTAAACGTGATCACATTTAGAATGTATGCTTCATTCTCATAAATTATCCTTAATGGTTTTTATAAAAGGGAAAGGGTAGTCAGGAAAATGACCCAGGTACCATAAATCTGGGCCACATCTCAGCATCCAGGGGCACTGCAGGCAGGTTAGCAAAATGCACAGGAGCCATTCAAGCTTCATGTTTAAAGGGCGGTGCTTGCCTTCAAAATCCTTAGGTTCCTCTCTTCGTGTCTTAAGATCTACCATCGTTTAAACCATTCCTGTCTAGGCATCTTCAATCTTATTAAAATATTTGGCCATATTAAAGTCACATGATAGTAGCCCATGATAAATATTGCTATTCCTCTGGCTTGATTTATGAGAGCCAGCTAGTAAATAGTCTCTGATTCCAACAGTGATTAACCATTATTCATGAAGCAAAATGAGCCTGCCCTGTCACATCATAAATTTCATATAATCTTATCTTACTTCATTCTTCTGCTAAGCTCCATCTCCTCTCGGCCCAGCATGGACTCAGACATGGCGTTCAATGAAAGTGAAATAGAGAAAAGGCTATACTGCCAAACCATTTCTTTGTGGAATGGTGAGGATGACTCAGAAAAACACAGTTACTGACTGACACTCATATCAGAACACCCTTGGAAATGGCCTTTAGGGAAAGGCTTGAGGTTTGCCATCGATCCCCTGAATCAATTCAAAGCCAGCCCTTAAAAGGCAAAGGCCAGCAATTATGGGAAAGGAGGAATTTGGCTGTGATGTGAGCCGCGTGTTTTTTGAGACATTGGGTGGTGATTTGTAACACTTTCTACTGTACTAGTGGCAAATCCAGGAAGCGAATCATTCCCTGAGGTGATGACTATTAAGATTCATACAGTAATTCTTCCTCTGCCATGGATTTCCAGTCACTGAAGGCATCGCATTGGCCTGAAGACCCTTCAAAATAATGTGTTGCTACTGTAAAGGTCTCCTGTGACTCACAACAACCGGTATCTCATCTTACCGAGCCTCATCCCACTGTTCTCTACTAACCCTGTATGGAAAGCCACCAATACACTCTTGCCCACTGCTTTATCTTTCTGGAATTCACATCTCCTCCTTATGCTTCCCATAATTTTTAACCTCTCCAATTACATCTTTGGTATTATTCTCTATGGAAAAAAATGGCCCTAAAATATCTAAAAATATCCTTCCCTATGTCTTTTGCAGCAACTCTTCCAAGACTACATTGTTAAATACTTTCCCTGGGTTTCTTGTGAACTTGTAGGCTTGCATTTGGTAGGGCTAAGTGGGGATCTACATTTTTAAGAGCTGTCAATACACTGACCTACAGCTCATACTTTGAGTACCCTCTGGGTAAGGACACCTTTGCTGAGGTTTGATTGCACTCCTTGAGTTGAGCTGCTCAAGAATCCCTTTGAAAATTGTTCCATTACAAGGCTAACTCTACTTACTGCCAAATATGGCCCTTTCAGGTCAGAAGCAATAAATCTTTCAGTTGCAAGTAGCAGAAATTCAGCTGAATCTAGAATGAGCAGAAAAGAAGAAGAAGAAGAAGAAGAAGAAGAAGAAGAAGAAGAAGAAGAAGAAGA
>NC_022017.1:38915283-38928258 GCF_000317375.1 Microtus ochrogaster | reverse complement strand
GGTTGTTTGGGCCAGTTAATCAAAACAAGAAGTTGAGGAGGTTCTGACACAGCTGGACCCAAACATTCAAACAAAGCTTTCATTAATTTCCTCTGTTGGCTCTACTTGGTTTAGTCTCATTATTAGGAAATGAAAGCAGTAAGCTTCACTACCTCGAGGAAAGACATAACTTCTTTCCCAGAGGAATACACATTGATCACGAAGACAGATTAAACCAACAATTACTCATCAGGGCCAGGGAGAGGACTTGGCAGGTCAAAGCACATGCCACCAAGCCTGACCACCTGAGTTCGATCCCCCGGCCCTACACATTAGGAGATGAAAATCAGTTCTTACAAATTATCCTCTAATCTCCACCTGCATGTGACATGTGATTCCCTAACTTGCAAAATGCACACATGTACACATCAATCAATCAATCAATAGTCTTTTTAAAATATTAGTAATAAAAACATGAATCCAGGTTGTCTCCATGTTTTGGCTATTAGGAATAATGTTGCTATGAAGACAGTTGAGTTGAATGTCCTTGTGGCATGAGTGTGAATTCTTTGAGTATATGCCCAAGAGTGGTATTGCTGGGTCCTGAGGTAGGTTGTTTCCCAAGTTTCTGTGAAACCACCATGCTCATTTCCAAAGTGGCTGTACAAGTTTGTACTCCCACTAGCAATTGGAAGTGTTTCCCTTACTCTCCATCCTCTCCAACATAAGCTATCATTGATTGGTGTTTAGATCTTAGCCAATCTGACTGGTGTAAGACAGAATCACAATGTCATTTTGATTTGCATTTCACTGATGGCTAAGGATGTTGAGCATTTCCTTTAGTGTCTTTCAGCCAGTTGGTGGTGTATGCCTTTAATCCCAGCACTTGGGAGGCAGAGGCAGGCGGATCTCTGTGGGTTTGAGGTCTGCCTGGGCTATAGTAAGAGGCTCATTATAGAGTTTGTTGGCCAAACTTAAGCAAGAGACTGCTTTTGCCTGGACTGCTTGATGTTATGCTGTGTGAGCTTGACATGTGGGACTCAAAGAGAAAAGACTGTTGAACTTGCCTAAAGGTGAGGCAGTACTTTGGGGTTCTTGTTTCATGAAAGAAACTGCCAGGCATTCTGCAGGACACAGAAGAAAGTAACTGGCAAACTGCCAATATAAGTGGAATTGTCTTTGAAATTTCTTGCTTCGTGGAAAAGTCTTCCAGATACTATGGGGCAGTAGGTGAAAGATGGGTGCCTGCAATGGTATAGAAGAGGCTTACAATGCACTTCCTTTTTACTTAGGAGTCTTTAATGGAGTTAAAGAATACATAGTTATAATTATAGTTTTCCTTAGTTATGATCAAAGATAAAGTATATATAAATATGGCAACTGTAATTCTTGCTTGATACCTGTTTGTTATATGTAATTTTACTGTTAAAGTCAAAACCTTCCTTTTTATTTAAACAGAAAAGTCCTTCTGTATATGTGTTGCTTTTGTTGGTTAATAAAGAAGCTGCTTTTGGCCAATGGCTTAACGGAATATAGCCAGCCTGGAAGATAGATAGATAGATGATAGATAGATAGATAGATAGATAGATAGATAGATAGATAGATAGATAGATAGATAGATAGAGAAAGTAGGCAGAGCCAGGGAGAAGCCATGTAGCTGCCTTCAGGAGACAGGTGCCTCCACCAGGGTCCACAGAAACCTTGCTGGTAGGCCACAGCCACATGACAATACAGATTAATAGAAAAGGGTTAATTTGAGATATAAGAATAAGCCAGGAATATGCTTAAGCTATTGGCCAAGCAGTGATTCAAATAATATAGTTTCTGAGTGATTATTTCTGATCTAAGCAGCCAAGAACAAACAAACAGCCTCCCCTAACAACATGCAGTGCTAGGGCCAGGACAGGTCCAAACCCACACAGAGAAACCCTATCTTGAAAGAAAAAAAAAGATTCTGTTGAGAATTCTCTATTTAGATGTGTCCAATTTTTTAATCAGATTATTTGGTATTCTGCTGTCTAGTTTCTTGAATTCTTTATATTTATTAGAGATCAATCAACTATCCAATGTGGGTTGGTGAAGATCTCTTCCCATTCAGTTGGCTAGTGAACTGCTGTTTTGTCTTATTGACTATTTGACTGTGTCCTTTGCCTTACAGAAGCATCTCAGTTTCAAGAGGTCCCATTTACTTATTGTGTCTGTGCTACTGATGTTATATTTAGTAATTGGTCTCCTGTGCCCATGACTTGAAGGTTATTTCTTACTTTCTCTTCTGTAAGGTTCAGTGTGGCTAGATTTATGTTGACGTCTTTGATCCATTTTGACTTGAGTTTTGGGTATGGGGATAGATATGGACCTATTTGTATTCTTTTATATGTTGACATCCAGTTATGCCAACACCATTTGTTGAAGATGCTTCCTTTTGTCCATTGTATCTTTGTCAAACATCAGATGTTCATAGGTGTGTGGATTAATATTGGGTTCTTCAATTCAATTCATTTGCTCCACCTGTTTTTATGCTAAGACCAAGCTGCTTTCATTAATGTAGCTCTATAATAAAGATTCATATCAGGGATTGTGATGCCTCCAGAAGTTCCTTTATGTACAGGACTGGTTTTGGATATCCTGGAATTTTTTTTTTACATATGAAGTTTTAAAAAAATAAATAAATAAAACTTGAGTCCAAAAATAAAGTCATTGTTGAGAGCACTGGGACTTGACATGATAAGAAATCTACTCTACACGAAGAATCCAAGGAGGGGTATATGGAGTTATGGAGAGAGCAATAGGAGGAACCTTCCAGGGCAGGTGACATCAGACCCAGACCTCGAAGAACAATTGTCAGTCTGCATCCAGATAGAAGACACATTGGAAGCCTCTTTAGATAGCAATGTCATTCATAATGCATGTAAAAATAGGGAAAGCCTATGTTTGATGCCCAAATCATTGAGCTTCATGATACCAAAACTGGGTGTGACTAAAGGCCTATATGAACTAAGATTATGAAATCTTATTGCTAGTAAGTACAGTGTCATTTTATCTAAATTTCTCATTTTACCCAAAAGAAAGTGAATTGAGACCTCGATATCTTAAGTGATGATAGATTTAATTTTTCTGACAGCATTCAGAAAATCAGTTAATCTGCTTATCCCAAAATGCCTTGTGCTACCCAGTGATAGCAGTGCCATAATATCAAAGATCATGTAAGTATCTGCTCTAAAGGAGACTAGATTTTTCCTAACCAAGCTTGTTGCCAACAAATGAGGCATGTCAGAAATGTATCTGTAAACTTTCTGTGAAGGTTGGGGGGCAGAACTGACATTAGAAAAACAATGTCAGAAATTCCACAAATCCTGTGGGCACACAACCTATAAGGAATTGACAGGATTGAAAAGGTAAATAAGAGTTCACTTTGGTTTGTAGTGGGAATGACTGTACAGAAATTACCTTCAGAGAGATTCACAGATCCCAAAAATTATTTGAATTGGGAAATAATAGGATTCATGACAAAATTATATTTGACGTTCATCAAATTTGTTAAATTCAAACATGCTAGGGATGGATCTCTCAAGCATGCACACATGTATGTGCATATGCGTATGCAGCACCCATGCACAATAATCCTGAATCCAGATGTTTTTGGATTGAAATCCAGCCCATGTATGTGCTTGCCAGCTGTGTGACATGTGGCAATCATTTAACTTCTTCTGCCTCAACCCCTCATATAAACAACCAAATTCATATATTTAGGAATGGCTGTGATGATTAAATGAGACAGTGTATGCAGACTTGTTTAGAGCAGCGAAGACCTCTAAGTGTTTGCTCTCATAATTGTCCTGCCTTTCGTTCTACTCCAATAGCTCGTTCCCTTGAGTGAGGACAGTGTAGGCTACAGGAATCTGTAGTTTCCTAAGTCTTTCTGCTCCAGCTTGTCTCCTGGCATAGGGATGCAAACCCCTGGGACTGCAATCTTCTGGCCCAAAGATAAACTGCGCATGCAAATGCAAACTTGAGAAGATCAAGGTTCCCTGAAATACAAATGACTTTTCCAGTAAAGGCTCACCTTGAAATCATAACTTCCATAAGCTGTCTGGGAAGCATCATGATTGTTGAGAAGGACCCTGGACCGGGAGTCAGAAATTGATAGTCTTGTTCCAACTTGGCCAAGGCCACCACCTATGATCTGAGACAAATCACTCATCACTATAACTCATTTTCCTCTCCTATAAAAAAGGAAGACACTGTCACCTACAATTCCTCTCTGCTGGGGCTATCACTAGGGTCAAATTAATATGCAATGACTTTGAAAAGAAAAAAGAAATAGACAAGAGAATGGAGGTAGGAAGGAAAGAAGGAAGGAACAAAAAGGAAGGATTCGGAGAAAGGGAAGAAGGCAGGAAGAGAAAAAGGGACGGATGTGAAGGAGGGGATGTTGTCCAGGGCCAGGTCACCAAAACTGATGGCGTAGGGAGTTATAATTGGCCATGAAACCAATTCCAAACATGATTATTAGAATGCAAAGAGAAGAGTTTTAAAAAACTGTTTATCTAACATTGGCAGAGGTGGGGGTGGGGGAGGGATAATGCAAGTTCTATTTTTCTATGAGCTTCAGTGAGTAAGGATAGCTGTGTGATGGCCCTGCTCTTTGTCCACTCTTCTTGCTATTCCCACCAACCTAATAAGAGGAGAGAATTTAGGAGAATCAGGCTTACGTTTTTCCTATATAGAGCCACTGCTTGTCATTGCTTCCATAGCCTTTAAGGAAAGCCTTCACCAAGTCAGAGTTGGTATGAGATAGCCCAAGAACCTCCACATATAGACCATATTCTCCAACACCCTCATGTTCTTCGTTAGGAACAAACACTCTCCTCCTCTTTCTGGAATCAGGGACACCTCCCTGAAAGGACTGCTAGGAAATAGTAGAAGGAAGAAAGCTGTAATCTTCTGCTCTCTTACATGATAATTAAGGATTAAAATTGGTAAACATTGACGATTATAGTATTCTACCACATTGCTATTAATTAGCAATAACATAATCATTTTATTATGTATAAATTATAATTTTAATAATCATTAAAAACAAGTGTAAAATTTTAGGGTATTACTTTAGTATTATAAAATGGTACCCATTCATTAACTTATTCCAATCTCAAAATGGCTTTGTTTGGTGTTCAGGGAAGTTAGGATCCTTGGGATAGAGGAAGAAGTTAATGTCTGGAGAGGTAGAATCATCTTTGAGACCTGCATGACTTAAAAGATATTAAATAAGTCTCTAGCCTTTGTTTGAAATCTTCTTTCACAAATGGCAAATTCATTCCGTTATCTCTGTCTGTACTGAACCAACCCTGTGCCACTGTAAATCACCCTTACACTATAGAATCCTAATTTTGAAATTTTGGAAGTGTTAAAGGTTACCAACAACTTTAAAATGAGAACACACTAGAGAAAACACACCTTACTATCCTGTCAAATGACTTACGCTCCCAGGATACAGCACAAGTCTCACTATGCTGGAAGAGTCTAAGCTCACTGAGGCATTGTTCAACCATAGATTTCACATTTGTCTAGTAAGAGAAAAGCCAGGTTTCATGAAAAATTAAGTAATCACAAGACAGGTCAGAGAAGTTGTCTTTCTGGGAGCAACAGAAGCCAGGCACACCCAGCTCTGTAAATTATCACTGTGCTTGCCTCGGGGTCTATACCGCTACCACAACCTTTTTCTGTTGGGCTTGACCTTAACCCTTAGACTAGGCTCCGCCTTAGGCTAATAATCTTCAGGTCCACCTTCATGTCCACCTTCCTCACTTTGGAACATTACTTTTTTTACTTCCTTCCATCAACACAAACCTCCAAAGAGATTCTGTGGGCTGTTTATAGATAATACTGAGAGATGATAGATAGATAGATAGATAGATAGATAGATAGATAGATAGATAGATAGATAGATAGATAGATAGATTTAAGATTGAGCTTGAGCACTGGGCTGAGCCATGGGAATCCTGTTTAGAAGAGGGAGGAGGTGTGCAAGCCAGGGGTTCGGCGTCATCATAAGGGAACCCACAGAAGCAACTGGCCTGCTCATAGAGCTCACAGATTATGGACTAGGGAGCCTACATGGAACTGACCTAGGTCCTCTGCATTTGTGTGATAGTTGTGTGACTTAGGACTCCTGGCAATAGGAGCAGGGCCTGTCTCAAATGCTTTGGCTTGCTTTTGGGAACCTGTTCCTAGTGCTGAGTTGCCTTGACCAGCCTTACTACAAAGGAGAGAAGAGTAGTCCTATCTCAACTTGATATGACATGCTTTGTTGGTACCCATGGGAGACCTGCGCCTTTCTGAACAGAGGTGGAGTAGGGGTGGCTTGGGAGGGAGGCAAAAGGGAGGTGAGGAAGGGGATGGGAGGAGTGGAAACAGAAACCTGTGGTCAGGATGCAAAATAAAAGAAAAAATTAATTAATAAAAAAGATTGAGCTTCAATATTGTAGCTTATTAATATATCCCATGCTGTGTGATGATAAATTAAAGAAAACTTGTATCATTGATTAAACACATGGAGTGTTTTGCATGGCCTAGTATCACTCATCAAAAGGCTAGGTACTTACCACTGGACACTTAATCCAACTTGTGCTTGTCCCTGCCCCCAGCTAGCCAGGTGTTCCCATCACCCTCCCCAGAATGAGCTAAGGGAGTCTCTCCTCCCCTCTTCTACTTAAGAGAGGAAGAAACACTTTCCTGGAGATGTCAGCAGGCATCACTTCATTTGTGGCAGTTGCTGTGGATTCTGTTCCCCTCACGTGTTCTCATTTCCAGAATCTGGAATCTAGCTTCTTGCTTCCTGTTTGTTACTTGGCCATTGTATCATTCGTCTCCCTCTGCTCCACAGCTGTCTTCCCTTAGTGCACTTGATCTCCACACTCCCCCATCTTGCCAGTTGCCTGCTCATCACTATTCCAAAACTTTTCCCCCTTTCTTCGGCCTGTATCTCTATTTGCTTGCACTGACATGCCAAGCATCCTGCCCTTCTCTCTCCTCAAAGACTCGTTTGCCCATAAGGAACACATACACAGACACCATGGCACCAAACGATGACAGTTAAATTTGCACATTTTTTTTCTTATTCTCCAAGCTCCATTAGTCTCCCAGAAGCTGGTTAGAGGCTTATGGCTTTAAAGGCTCACATAACATATTGTCTTGCCTACTAGGCTTTATGGTTTACTACTACTCAAAGGCAGGAACCCTCCTTCCCTGTGAATCCCTAGAGTCTACCACACAAATTATCAAGTAAGAGACCAGAAAAGACTTATCTCGGGGCTAGAATGGCAGTTCAGTGGGTGAAATATTTTCTTGCAAACATGCGGATCTGAATTTAGTCCTCCAAAATTCATGCTTTAAAAAGAAAGAGTGTGTGGTACATTTATAATCCCAGCATAGGGGGTGGGGGAAGAGATAGGTTAACCAGTGATTCTCACTAACTAGTCAATCTAGCCTATTTGTCAAGTCATAGGCCCATGATAAACCCTATCTCAAAAACAAGGTGAACAACAACACATGAAAAACAACATCCATGGTTGACCTGTGGTCTCCACACATGCATGCATGCACCTACACATGCACAACACACACACACACACACACACACACACACACACATGACTTATCTAAATCCAATTCTGTAGCATGGAATAATTTTGAATACCAAAACGAATTACATTTTACAGAAGGTAGAAGTTAGAGCTTACGCCCATCAATCATGTCAATTATTTGTCCTTGATGTATTATTCAGAACCTTTAGACATGCATTTGTTCATCAGGGCCCACCAAACAGTATCTAAAGATTAGATGGTTTTCAGAAAGCAATTCCTGTCATTCCACTTTCTCCCAAGAACAATCCCATGACTAGAGTCAAGAGAGTAAGAGTTTGGACTTTATTTTCAAATGAGTAAATCGCTTTTCAACGTGCCATTGTCATAGGACTCTTGCTTTCATCTCTCATTTCAGAGAGAATGTGGAAAGAGGAGTAGGAAGGAAGCCACATGCTACTTGGAAGATGGTAGGTTCTTAGATATTGCACATTCAATAGATAACGCATAGATGATTCTGTGATATCTCGCAATTCAATGTCATTGTAATCATTACTGATGCCCACTGTTGGGGGTGGCATGATTTAGTGTCTTTAGAGGCTAAGAACAGTCAAGATCTGACTTTCCAACTTATTTCTGATTTCTGACCAGCTCTGCATTTCTAGAAACTTAATCTCCTTGAACACAAGCTTATGAAAAACTACTGATGCTTTCTCTTCCACCACTCTCGACCCCTGGTTGCTTTAGTACTTTCTAGCTTGCCTAGAGCTGAAGACAGTTACCAGTTATATAATACAGAAAGGACAGTGTTTGGGGCATCGGGGCAAGTTCTTTTTCAGTTGTATGTCTGCTGGTATCAGTATGTCAATCCCACAGCCACTGTTTCTTCAAGGACTGTAAGAATATAATAACCTCTTCTCTCACATGGTTTGGTGGAAGTCATATGGGATCACATTTAGCTTCACAAATATTATTGTTACCTATTTAAACACTATAAGGAGCTGCAACATCAAAGTGTTAGAAATATTGACATATCAGGAGAAATAAGAGCATAAACCTAAAGTCAAAAACTGGCGGGAAAAAAAAAGGCGCATGGGAACCACCCAGCTAGAAGATGTGTTTAATTTGGCCTGCATAGTGTTTTTATGTATCGGGGCCAGCACTTAAAAATAAAATAAAGATATCTTTTTTTTTAGAAGAAAGAATTAAAAAAAAAAACAGAATTCCAGTGTCTCTTGGAATCTAGAGTTTTGCAACAGAAGTTTGCTCCCCTAAGCAGGGACACTTGGCTGGAGTGGAGGAACACCTGCCCTTTCCCACGAGGCATGAGCTGTGCAGTTTGCTGCCACCCACCTCTCATAGGTGAGTGTCCATTCACACATACCCAGTCACTCACTTTACTCACTGGGGTGGGTCCAGACACTAACTTTCTCACGACCTTCCTGCTGTAGCTGGAGTAGTCACAGTGAGAAAAATTCCACCTTCTCCATTAAATGCCTATGGAACTAGACATACAACTAGCCTCTCTGAAACTCTCAATATTCATGCTTCCTGATATTAATACAAAATAATCTGTAATGCAGATATGTAGATTTTTATGAGTTATATATATTTGTACAATATATGTGTGTATTAGACATATATATGTATATAGAGATATTTAGAGATACCATATTGCTTGAATTGGTATCTATATCAGAAAATTGTTTAAAGGAAGGTAATAGCTAGCAAGAGAAAAGTAGGCAGTGGGAAAAAGTTATTTTCTGATGAGCAATTTCAATACAACCAGCATTAGCTGGATGTAAAATAACTTACTTGCTCCTAGAGTTTAAAAAAGTAACAAAAAATAAATAACAGCACATCCCAATAGACAGGCTGTCTTTGGAAACGTTCAACTTTTGATGGGTGATTACAGTGTGCGCATGTGTCTGTGCTTGCATGCTCAAGTGTGTGTATGTATGTGTGCTTTCCACATCAGTTCTTTTCATTTTCTCCTCATGTTGTTTTACTCAACCTAATAAAAACTGTATATGCTTCAGCATTCGGGATCAGTTGGATCTTACTTCCTATGATATCCCCTCTGTCATCCTCAAATTGGTTTCCTCTTTCCCACTTCCTCTGCCTGAAATTCCCCTGTACCATTGACAGCAGGCCCATGAAGCAGTAAGCTATTGTACTTACATATCTCTTTGCCAGATTGTGAAGCCTCCAGGGTCAAGGTGGTGCCTGAGAGTGATTGTATGCCTAGGCCACAGTAACAAGGTTTTTGGTCAATAATTATTTTGTATGTTCTTATGAGAGTAGTCTTTGGGTTAGATTAAAATATTTGGACAAAGCAGAATACCTGCCAAGTCATGGGCAGGCCTCATTCAATTAGCTAAGGGCATAAAAAGATTGGGCCCCCCTTAGACTCGAGGCATCTGACTCGTAGGATGCTCTGTTAACTTGAGTTTCCCCCACAACTGTGACCTACAGCAAGCAATTATTAGGAGCTGAGAGAAAAGTAAACAAATAATTGGGTTATGAAATTGGAAACTTGTGATGGAACAAGATTCTCATTGCACGAACAATTAAGCGATATTACTTCTAAACTCTCCTCCATAATAACAACCTGAGACTTGATTTCCCGCTAAGAAGTAGACCGTTTTGTATCCTTCATTCATTGTAGTTATGTGTATAATTCTCTAATCTTGCTCTGAAGTTGAGCATTCTCTGTGAAGACAGCCTCTCCCATGCTCCTGTGCTATCATAGGGCCTGACGCTTCATAGAGCCACAGTAAGTACTTCAGTCACTCTGTGTTGCATTGAACCAACTTAGCTGTCTCGCTCCTCTCGAAGCATTCCAAAAGCACCTTCCATACCTCCCAGGTCTTCTAATAAATAATGAGCTGTTTCTGTCATATTTTTATAATTGTTTTTAATGCAATCTATTGATTTTTGCATAGCATTTTTAATAAAAATCCTTTCTGGAGACTCTCAGCTCCCGACACGAGTAACATTAAAATATTATAAATGGGAGATGGCTTGAGAGTGATTTTCTTTTTAACTAATTGAATAGTGATTAAATTAATGAAAGAAATCAGGACATCTAAATTGAAATTTTCAAGCTTTAAAAAATTACATGGGGTAAACTAATTTCCATTTGTTCGTTGTCTCGCTCTTCACAAAACCCTGCGCTATCTCCCAGCACTTAACAGCATGGGCTGGGTAAGACGCTGGGGTTACTCAATCTCTTTCCTTGAGCTAGCACCGGCCCACCCTCTCATCAGGTTGAGTGTTCAGGAATCGCTGCTGTGAGTTTTAAATATGTGAACTCATTAACCTTCTTCTCACCCCCAAGAACTCCCCGGGTACTATTGTTTTCTTCATTAAAGATAAGGGATGAAGACAGCTAGGATAGGCTGCCTGTGTGAAGTCAGACAGCTGAGTCATCTAGCTACCAAGTCTGAAACTAGAACGCTGAAGGGTCTGAGTGAGCCCAACATCTATGCTCCTGCACCTAGCTCTCTCTAGCACCCATTTTGTCGATTTTCACTTGCAACCCCCTTTACAGAGGTCTGGGACCATGAGTGCATTTGAATGGCATTTTAGCCTAAACTAAGCATCTTGGGGAGAGCAGATGGAAGATCCCTTCAGCCTGAGCTGAACAGCCAAGACTACCATGCAGCCAATCTCTTCACCTGCCATGCGTGTGGAAGTTTTATTGCTTTAGCAGGTAAATTCCTGAGCCCAGTAAGCGCACTGAAATTGCAGGAAAAGCAGAGGGAGGCCAGGCCAGATTTCTAACAAGACACACCAACATGTGGCCCCCAGTGCTCCCCTCACTGGGGCCTCGGATCCTCAGGCATTCGAGGCTCAACTTCAAATGATTTGGCAATTTTAATTGAAAGGTGTTTTGGTCTTTTTTCAAAAAGTACTAAAACGTAATAATGAAGAAAAGACTATAGGTTCAAGGACCATTCTATCTCTGTGAGACCATTGAAAGTCTAAAATGTTTCCCAGCAAGATCCATTTGCTCAGCTATTAATATACTTTATTATTTTTCCACTATGGCAAGCGTCTAGCATTCCTCTAGCTGGTATTTCTCTTAGGTGGAAAAAAGAAGTCATTATCATTTCAGACATCAAAAATCCTGCTTTTCCCTCACTTGAATATTTTTTTTTAAAAAGAAAGCAAAAGCAGGCTTAAGTGTATAAAAAAAATCTAAATGAAATATGTGAGTTAAATCAGGGGCCTGTTGTCACACTTACAAAACTTAATTAAAGTCAGAAAAAACAAATTTATAAAATTCCCCTACCAACTGGCCCTGAATAACAGGAATATATAAAGTACTTAGAGTGAGTGGTCTTTGTTTAATTTTAAAGCTTCATTTTTGATATAGAAATGAACAACACAAATCTTATTATAATGAGAACTTTTTAATATCTTCCCAGCCAAGACAGGCATAAAGGAACAATAAGTAATACACACACATACATGTGACAATCAACAGCTGTCTAATTGGACTTAATGACCACTCAACGGGAGGGAAATTGTACTAGTACTGGAAGCCTAGCCAGCTTCCAGAGACCGGGGGCCTTTGAACAGAATCTGTTCCCACCACTTTGCTAGACCAGCATAACTTCTTATGCATTCTAAAGCTTATCATTAGAGCCACACAGAAGTATAGCTACCGCTCTTCGTCAAAGAAGCCTGTCTTTCCAGCAAATGAAGACTATCACAGAAAACCACAACTGGTCACAATACAGATTATCAACAGACACTGAGGAGCTCGATCTCAGTAGATACATTTACACCCTAGCTCCTGCATCTGTGGTTCAGGGAACATTGAAGAAGAGGGGTAGGGAAGATTGTAAGAGCTGGAATACCGGGAAGTCTGCTGTGAAAGTCTCTCCTAGAAATAGCTGCATAAACAAGACAGGAACAATGGCAATATCAATGGAAATGCTAACACAGAAGGGGAGAGTTTTGCAGGATACCACCCCTTGACAAAGAACGACAGGACACTAATGACTTCTGGGTGAAGGAGAACCAGCCTCTCCCCTGTTGGTTGTCCCATGCAGAGCAGCCAGTCCAAAAGCCATATATACACAAGCAGCAAAAAATGGACTTAGCAGGTTGTATTTCTATGTATCTGCGCATATTTGACAATAAGTAAAAGAGGCAATCAGTGTGAGTGGGCAGACATGGAAGAGGTTCAGGGGAGGGTGTCTGGCAAAGACTGGTGGGAGGAAAAAAGAAGGAAAAAGATGATTTAATTTATTTTGGTTAAAAAAAAACATTTAAAAATGAAAGAAAACCCTCATAGCACACAGTACCTGAAATGGATTTTTTTTTATTGAGAAAAGGAAGAAAAAAAAACAAGTTTCTGCCTCCTCCCAGCCTCCCATTTCCCTCCCCCTCCTCCCACCCTTCT
>NC_022017.1:38897824-38915183 GCF_000317375.1 Microtus ochrogaster | reverse complement strand
TCTCCAGTCCAAAGAGCAGTCAGGGTGCCCTGCCCTGTGGTAAGTCTTAGGTCCTCCCCCCTCCGTCCATATCTTGGAAGGTGAACATCCAAACTGGCTAGGCGCCCACAAAGCCAGAAAATTAAGTAGGATCCCCCCTCCGTCCATATCTTGGAAGGTGAACATCCAAACTGGCTAGGGTCCCACAAAGCCAAAATGGATTCTTACAGTTGCTCTCGTTCTTCTGGCATGCGAGTTCCCTAAAGCCAACAAAATTGCTACTGACTCCACATAGTCCAGAAATTTGGAACAGTGGATCCTCAAATTGAATAAATAAATTAACAATTTCCTCTCTCTTAAAGGCTTCTCTGCCCTCTGTTTCTTCTCCTACATCCAGTAACAGTAGGGTGGAGGTGGTGCTATTTCAGTTTAGAAATATATCTCTGGATATATGAGAGTTGATTTATAGTAGCTATCAATCTCTTCTCATTGTGGGAAGAGCACTCAGAAGATGTCACGGTATCCTGATGAGATATGGGACCTCTCTAACTCAAAATTTTGAAGAAGATCATTGGAGGTCCTGGGCTGGAGTGGGGTGAAAATAAGACAGCAAGGGAGGCAGAAGGGAGTAGAGAAAAATTCTACCCACTATTTCCTTGTCCCCAACTAAAGGTCTAAGTTTATGTAATTGTTGCTATTTCCCTTACCAAGAGCAGTTGTTTTCTAAGACTTACTGTCATCTCATAGACACAGAGGTCTGTATATTCCTGCTGCTTTGGACACTCCTCAGAGCCCCACCCACATAACACAACCCAGGGCAAACTATGGTTCACCACGGTCTGCCACCACCACCTCATTCCCAGCAAGTGAAGCAGGGACTCCCAAAGTCAGGCATACTCAGCTGGTAAAGTCCCAAACTGTCACACTCAGGACTCAGTTGCCCTTTCCCTGACCCCCTGTGCCTGCGTTTGCCCTTTGATACTTGGCCTTGGTTGGGTCTTCAGCTGGTTCATGTGTCAGGGCATCCTGACCTAGCAGTCACCATAGAACTCTGTCTGACCTATCTGGGAGCATCTTGGGGCAGTAGGCTTTAAACTGACTGCCTAGCAGCCAGAGAAGCCAAACTCACAAGCAAAGCTTCTGGTGCAAAGGAAGGGCATGACCCCATCCCCAACACCCTGGAGAAGTTCAGCTTCAGTATTCACCTTTGCCTGGCTCTCAAAGAAACCTCACTCTGGGAGTCAGGGAAAAGATGATTGATTGTAGGTAGGGTACCGGGAGGCTGGGAATTGGAGAATCCAGGCAGGAATGAAACAAACTGGTGGGAAGGAAATAGAATATTTTTTTAAAGAAAAGAAGTCACAAAAAAGAAAAAACGGAAAGACTGCAGGCAGCTTCCAGCATCAACCAGATGATTCTAATTCCAGCTCCATTATCTCTGTCTCTATCGTTTTGCATTGGCTTCCCAGAGCACAGTATCCAACGCCTTGCTTCCCTCCCCCACAGTTTACACCCTTCCTCTGCCAAGTCACATCCCTCTGCCAGCACACCCAGCAAAAACTCTTTACCGGAAAGCTCCTTGCAGGTTCAGACCTTAGGAGCTCTTACCGATAATAAGAACTGTTAGCAAGCAAAGACGCGTGCCCAATTAAAAGACGGCTTTCATTCCAAGAGGGCTACTCTGGCAAAATCCCAAGTGCTTCAAAAGCTCCTCCCCTCGCTCTCCCACCCCAGCTTTGATGCTCTGATTATCCTATTGTCAGATCAATAGCCCATCTGCTCCTTGGTGTAGTCTAAGCCGTCCTGTGTTAAATTAAAACAGATAGGATCAATCCGTGGTTAATTTCTCCCAACCAAACAATTTATCTCTCTTTTGGATGCTCGTGGAGGGTGAATTATATAATCCTGACACACCATTAGGACTCTCTGGCCAAAGAAAGCCAGCCACAATGCCTGCCTACTCTCTTTATTAGCAGCTCAACAGTGTGACAAAGGCAGAGATTTATCTTAGCGTTATTCAGAACCGGCTTGAACCTTGCAAAGTCTGCCAGGGCCTGCCAGAGAAAAAGAATCTGGAATATCATTGCATGTTAATTATCATGGAGGAGGAAGTGGATCCAAATTTGATAAGCTGAACATAAGCTCCCATTTCTGAAGACTCAATTTCCCCACTGAAGAGCAATTCTTTTCTGTGGAAGGTAAAACCTAGGACATCTGGTATAAGACTGTCAAGGGAAACAGGATTTAAGCCCAAACTGAAGATGAGGACTTACTTTAACAATAGATGATTTTTACTGGTACTTGAATATGATAACACATGAGCACACATGCACACACACACACAAGCACATAGAATAAAAACAATAGGTGACCCCTGGAGCTGGCATAATAAGTAAACAACTAAGGTTAGTAACCACGAGGCACATGAAGTGAGTATATGGAAGCTGCAAAGCTGCTGCCCTCACCACTGTTGTATACAAACCCATTAGCATAGACATAGCTTCCCAAACCAGAAGGTATGTATAGACATTTCTATGGCGTGGTAACTCAAGGGCGAACTCCTGATACAACAAAGAACCTAGAAGTTTCTGCTTCTTGGTTTGGGCCAATGGCCATAACACTTGTTTTAAACAACATTTTAACATTGTTTCTGAGTCCAAGGAATTGGATTGAGTCCAAGGAATCCGTGACTCATGAACTTATGTTCTTTTCTAATACTGTGTTTATTTATTTGGGGAGTAGTACATACTATTTTCACTATGTAGTACATACTATATTCAAACTCATGATTCCTGTCTCAGCCTCCTACGGTGCTACATCAAGTCCAACCTAAACTACTCATACTCTTTTGCCCTGACTGTTCTGGAACTCGCTCCGTAGACCAGGCTAGCCTCAGAGATCCTCTTACTTCTGCCTCCCATGTACTCAGATTAAAGTGCACACTACCACCTGGTAGTCTTTTTTCTTAATTGAAAAAATAAAATGTTGTACAATATGTTCTTATCATGCTTTCCCCTCCCCCAACTCCTCCTTCAGCCTCCTAAGCCACCCAACTCCCTGCCCTTTTTTTATCTCTCGTTCTCTCCTAAATTTATACTCTTAACTCATTCCTGAAAGGAAAGAGGAGGAGTGGAAGACAATTTGGAAGCTTTAACAAGAGGAAGACAGATCAGGTCCATTGTCCATGAGCTAAGCCTGGTGCATAGTGACTCTGTTCACTGGAAATCATCTCTGCTATAGGGTGAAAGTGATAATAACCAACCAGTGTCTATTAGTGACTTGCAATATGTCTGAAACTATATTGGGACTTAAAATTCCCTATTTCATCACAGGAACGATGCAGTTATAATGGTTGATGAAGGATAAATGATAGAAGAAACACTGTGGAAGGAAGGGATTGCTGGAAGGATCCATAAAGAAGGTAAACAACTTACCCCAAATTTCAGAGTTGACATATTGGAACCAAGATTCAAACCCAAGAAATTTAACTTCAGAGTCAAAGCTCTTGGTCATTTTACTATATTGTAAGCCAGAAAGAGGGAAAGAGAAACAGAATCTTGATGTGAAAAAGTATACACGTGAGATGTATACTTGGGGGCTTGTTCCTAGCTTGGTAGTTATCATCCCGGAGAGCACCATATCCCAGCATGCCAAACAAAGTCTCCAAGACACTGGGCTAACACTCAGATTCTCAGACATTATAACCAATACTATGGTAGACAGTAGTTGTCTTTCCCTGCACAGAACCCATCCCTCCTTATTCTTATCATGGCATCCTGGCTTCACGTTAATGAACCATCCTTCTATTATCTGTGCCATGGCCAAGGTATAGCCAATCACGGTGCTTCTTTCTGCTTAGTGTAGGGCAAGTGTACAAGAAAGGATCCTTGGAAACAATTGGAATCTCTGGATTCATCTATGCTTCAATAAAATGTTGCTAGGCATTTCAATTTTAAAAAGTCTCGCTTTTCATTGGAAAAATAGGGGAGGGATTTTGTGACTTATAACAGCAAGAGTCCGACAAGTTATAAGTAAGTAATTCATAGGTGGGAGAGTTAAGAACAGTTAACACCCATCTGTTATGATCCTGAAGATGAACAAAAGCAAGGTGGGAAAGAACACAACTCATGAAACGTCCCAAGGAATTGTGGCCTCATTCAATACATCTTCTAGGACAAGAAAGCACTTCCTAACTGTCAGTAATGGTAAAAATATACTTACATGATCTACTCTGGAAAAAGGTTAGCAGTAAAAGTGACAGCAACTTTGCTGTGGGTAGGAAGGACAGGAGGGTGGCATAGAAGGATGTCATGGGTTAGGGTCAGAAGGCAACTGGTTGCCAAAGCCCAAGGAACACAACTGCTCAAAGATGCCTTCTTGGGATGCAGTTCAGTCCTGATAAGTTAGGTCACCAGGGAAACACACCCACACTAGTTTTTTAAAGGGAGAAATTTAGTGTGGCTTAAAAATTAGTTTACAAGTAATCCTGCATTTAGGAGAAAGAAACAGGAGGACTATAAATGCAGGTCTCATCTAGAAAACATAACAAGGCCCGGTGGCAAAAAAAAAAAAATACTTTAGCAAATACATAGGGATGATCAGATAATACAAAGGAAATATGATAGACAAAAACATCTATTCTGGGGCTGGACAAAGGTAAGAATTTGGGATTGTTGGAGTGAGTATCATTGAAGAGTGACTCTAAAAAGTGAGACCTAGACCTTGTGAGAAAGGGAAGTTGTTGAGCTTCAGGGTCCTAGAGGAAGAGACCCTTCAGACTGAACTCCACTCCTCTGTGGAAGCCTGTGTCCTCTGGTAATAAAAATAGAAACTTGGAAAGAGCTAGAAACTAGAATTTCAGTAAGTATCGCTGAGAGGAACAAGACTATGTGGAAAGAAAGGAATACCTGACTCTGTGTTCTTGCCCTCTGGTTGCTCTCTCAGCCCTTGTAAGCAGAAATTGACAGGAAGTCACTAGCAAAGAAGAAGTGGGGGTGAAGGCTGTAAAGCTGAACCCCACAGCACTGCCAAGCAGAATATCAACCTGTGGCTTTGGAGCTGAGAAACAAAAGCTTCAAAACCAGAGTACACCTTCCCATCCAATGTAGCATGCAAGCGAGGTCATCTAATTGTTCTGAAAGCCAACGCATGGGCTAAAATAATAGTACTGTTGATAGCTCACATTTATTGAATACGTGATCTCTGCACAGCATAGTCTACCAGTTCTCACAGCACCAAAGGCAGATAGCATCATTATCTTAGCTTTTGTAGATGAGAAAAACTGAGATCAGAATCTCTTCACAGTAACACAGCCTTCAACCCCTTGGGCTTTATCCTTTATGTGTAATTATTAACTACAACTCATCTAATTTGCCTCTTTTAATATTTTTCAAGGTCTCATTCACTGTGAATATGATTCTCCCGCTTCCATGCTACTCCTATTACAACTGTAGGTCACTGTGTCTGTCACACCACGCCTACACAATCTTTGAAAATCTAGATGCTCCAGGCTCCCTCCTGAGAGCCTATATTTGTGTGTGCACAAACTCTTTTAGTCATGCTCTAAAGGTTTTTATTTCATGAAACCTCTTTTGTCTCTATTGCTATTCAGTATATAGTAGGTGGTCCTAAGTATAAATCATTTGGATCAATGAAGATACATATTTGAGCTTGAAGATGTTAAAGAGCCGCTCAAATCTCTTCTTTGGTCTATAAACAAAGCCAGTGACCCTGGGTTCTTTGTCTATCTGGAATACTCTCAGATTAACCAAAGCATGCACCTAGTCATTCCAATCCTATGACAAGTCATAGATCAACTTTACCCAAATTCCTGGAGGAAACGTCCTTTAACTCTATCATTTCTTTCTTATGCATATCACAAAGCATTCTATCACTAAGATAAGAACTAGAGGTATGAGGGGCTTGAGTGGCCAATGTCAGGTTTACCAATGTTGTAAGCATGGGCTGCCACATGTAGCATCCATGTATACAAAGATGATCTCAGCATGAGATGCCTAGAGTTCGGGTATCTTGAGATGCCTGGAGGTTGGGTATTCCCAATAATTCGTGCAATGGGTGCATGTCTAGTACACATGGTGAGTTGGCCTCATGATGAGCCATAAAATGACCATAGGAAAAAAAGACCAATAGGTCACAAACCACAGCCAATTCACTCAAGGTCACAGAGACCAATGCATCATTTAGACAAGCCATTTGACCTCTGTGCATCTCATTTTGACTGCTTCCAGGACAATTCCCTATTATTGATGATCGTTATGGAAATGAGCCTAGATAATCTTGTAGTGAAAAATAGAAACCTGGGTTTTAGGCCTGCCTCCAAATCTTCCCCTTGACTTGATACAACCGATGTTATGTCTGAACTTTTCCACGAAAATAAGAGTCTTTGGGCCAGTTCTAATCACATGTATTTCATCAAGTCCAACACCACAGGAGACGTAAATGCAAATGTGAATGTGAATGTTTCCATCCCTTAAAAATACCATACAAAAAACCCACCTCACCTCACTGCCTTGACAGCAGCTGTGTACAGAGAACTGAAGACAGGATTATGGAGTCTCAGACTGGAGGAACTCTTACTAAAAGTGAGAAGTCTGGTCTTCAACAGCTGTAGGAAGCCCTGAGGAACACCACAGAAAATAAAGAGCTTCAAAGAAACTTCCAGAGGCATATCCTGCTGTTGAACCTCTTCTCTTACTTCATGTCTGGGCCTATCATGATCCGTCATTTACCAAGCCCCCTACATAAAAATAGAGACACATAGGGAAATAAACATACAACACTCTGCTAGTTATTAACTTTTCCCAGAGTTTTATAATCCATGTTTTAATTCAATTCCAAATATTCTACAAAAACCTAAGTTAGGTGATGATATAGTCTATGTGGACTAATGAACAAATACAGAGTTGAGTCGATCTAGTTATTAGATCAACCACTGTGTTTTGCAATGAGGATAGAGCTGCCTGTAAGAACACTTGGTAACCCTCATGGCCCACACAGTACACAGAAATAACTCAACTTAACATATGCCCATCACTCCATTTTTTTAAATCAAAGTCATTCATATATTTACTCATTCAACAAAATATTGAGTGTCTCTTACACGCTAAGGGCTGTTCTAGATGTGGAAATATTGTGCAGCAATAAGAGATTATCTCCCATGCCCATGGACTTTATGGCTTCATATTAGAGTACAATATCCACAGAAAACCCTGCATCTCAGTAGAAAGATCGTCCTTTCTGTGATGTGACATTTCCTAGAAAGGCATGAATAAGTGTATATTCTCTCCACATATGTATTCACCTCTAACTTGGTGAGCCAATTAATGTTTTAGCATTGCTTACAGGAGCGTGGAAGAGGAGTTCTTTACAGGAGCACTGAAAACCCGAGGGCTGCTTCATCAACAAGATAACAAGTGGCAGCTGTGACACCCACAATGCTGCATCCGTGGCCTCACTGCCCAGTTTGTATAGAGCTTCACCAGAGAATCCCCTGTCCTCTAGGAATTGTTACCCGATTGTATAATCTTTGGAAGGGGTCTTGTGAATCATATACTTTTTGAGTTTCCTGAGTCTAGGGAGTTTTATGAGTTTTCTAAGCTTTGTGTATCATATTAGCTTCTTGAGTTTTAGGAACTTTATTCTTTTCTTCAATAGATAATTTCTTCAATGACCCAGAAGTTCCATGCTCAGGTCCCTTCTGATGCTGTGTTTCATACTTTGGACAGCCCTTCCCATGTCTCGTTTTTGTTAGGTATGCTACATGTAGTCTCTCCAAATTGGGATTCTTCTAACTGGGACATAATAGCAATATAAATTTTCTCCACACCCCTGTGCCTAGCATAAAATCTGGTACATAACACAATTCTTGCCCGGTTTACCTATGGATTTTATTTATTCTTCCAGCTGTGCTCAGACTGACCTACACTTTTCCTATCACTTTATGTACGTACCCTCATAATTAGGAACTTCACCATGAAGTAAAAAAAATGGTAATTTTGCAATAGTAGAAGCACATAAGCTTCACAGTTTATATGTACAATTCATGTGTCTTATTTTACTCTGTTTTCTTGGAGCATATAAAAGACAATTGCACAATGGGAAAGATATAAGTCTCAGTGGGGACAAGATGTTTACTATCCTTCAATTAAAGTGAGGAGAGAGTGAAAGTAAGAGAGAGAGAGAATGGCTACAGCACATAAGAGTCACCCCCCCACTCCCTCCAATGGACTGTTATGGTATCTTATCTGCCTAGATAGAAACAGCTTTATGTGCAGCCCTTTCTCAGAGGGTAAGAGCCAAAATACCTTAACAACTAGGCATGGAAGAAATAGAGATAAGGCAAAGGTGACTAATTATTACGTCAAAGATTTCTCAAGAGAGAAATACAGGAAACTGAAGGTCTGTGTCACGTTCCAACCCTCTTGGAAGAAGGGTTGACTAGCCTGACATATGGGATATACAAATATTCTCAGGGCCCAAATGGAATCAATATACATAATATTGAATGTAATAATCATATAGAATTCTAGATAAATTCTTGGTTATATCACTGATGTGTGTGTGTGTGTGTGTGTGTGTGTGTGTGTGTGTGTGTGTGTTCCTTGTTTCAGATAATTCTATTTAGGCTAATGTATTAGTCATCTTTCCATTTGCCATGATAACTTCTGAAATAAATTATTTAAAAGGAGATATCTTTACTTGAGCTCCTGGTTTCAATTGTTTTACTGTACCTGGCTGGATCTATTGGTTTGAAGAATATATGAACACAGAACATCATGTCAGGAGCTCTTGGCAGAAGATGCTTGGTGACATTTGTTTGGCTGTAACAAATAAATGTTGCCTGGAGATCAGAGTGTGGAGCTAACCAAGCTAGTTAATCAAAGAGGTCAGGTAGTGGTGTTACACACCTTTATTCTTAGCGCTCTGGAAACAGAGACAGACTGATCTCTGTGAGTTCAAGGCCACACTGGGCTATATGAGATTGAATTGGTCTAAACTAGAAATAGAACCAAGTGGTGGGGGCTCACACCTTTAATCCGAGCACCAGGGAGGTGAAGACAAGAAGTGGATATGACTAGGTGGAGAGAGGAATATAAGATGGGAAGAGATAGGAGCTCAGGATCCGGACTGAGGTTTCATAGAGATGGCATTCAGTCTGTAGATTCATAGGAACAAAATACCTTTGATCTGAGGATTCCGTAGAGGTAAGAACTAGCGACTGGCTGCTCTGCTTCGCTGATCTTTCAGAATTTACCCTGATATCTGACTGCAGGGTTTTATTATTAAGAACAAGTAGCATTCGTAATACAGATGCAACTCAACACCTGGAGGCAAAAAGCAAAGGAAAAAGACAAGAACCTGGGACCCCAAAACAGACTTCAAAAATGTATCCCCAGTAACTTAAAAGTCCTTCAACTGGATTCTACGTCCTAGTAGCATAGTAACATGGAGACCAAGACTTTAACACATGAAACTTTTGGGAAAACTACAGATCCAATCCATAGCAACTGACAAGAAGTATATAGTCTTAACAACAGCCCATGGATTCTGTAACATAGAATCAGAGAGCAGTGGAGAGACAGAAGGGCAAAATGCTTAAGTGCTAGATAAGGTAGATATTGAATCAATGGTCTTACCCAGCTGTGGACCGTACATGCTGTATAATACCACTCTGCAAGAAAAAATATACCCACTGGTAATACATTTGTCATATTATAGTGGTAACCAACTATGTTCTGACAGGATGTGTTGTGCTCCAGAGGAAGTAGTTCAGATGTGGTGCCATGGACCTAGTCAAAGACTCATAGCTGGGAGTTCATAGCCTATAAGGGTAAGCCTACTGCTTCTGTTTTGCTAACTGGGCACATTTGTCAAGCTTCCTCTCAAATATTAATGTTTATACCCACAAACTAGGTCTTTCTTAGGGCTTTCTAAGAAAAGTTACTTGTTGCAGTGAACAGTGGTCAATGCCTAGACTTATGTCACAAGTGTTCAAGGTGCTGAGAATAAGTAACTATTCAGTGTTCAACCATAAACAAGACATTCATATGATCCACCTCCCAAGGCTTGGTGAACATCTTGGAAGAAAGATCAGTAAGAATATAAAAACTGTACAATGAGGAGGAGAAGTCCAATGAGACGAGGCATAACATGGCTATTGTTCTCATGAACACAAAGCAGCTTTGTTTGTCTGGAGAAAACCTGTCATAGACAGGCCATCGACATTCATATATAGATGGGAGAGGGGCTCATGGATCCTGCCTCTCCCTACTGGGGTCTTGTCTTTACTGGTACAGCCACATAGTAACATGTGTTATTCATGTTCCAGTTGATATAGATTCACATCCATAGTCACATGGGTGGCCCAGGTTAAACTTAGTGGCTCAAAAAAGAAAAACAAAAGCAAAAACAAAAAAAAGCAAAAAGAAATATTTAAAAAAAACGTTTTGTGCAAAGACTGGGGTGCAAAGGGGTGGATATGGGAGTGCATGGTATAGGGGGAGTATTAAAAGAATTGTTGTATGATCATATGAAATCACCAAAGAATAAATTTTAAAAATACATACATGAAAATAAAAATAAAGTGGAAATGTTAGCATCTCTTGCCCAAGTGAATGCAGTCTATAAACAATAAAGCCAGCAAACAGAGAGGGCAATCAAAATCTCACCTTCCTCTCTCTCATCATCCCAGGGCAATCCACATTACCTCGTGTGTTCAATAAGCATTTCCCACGACATGGCTTTATGAAACGTCAAGGCTGGGAGCTTAAGAGGAAACAAAAGGCCATGGCTGCCCCTACCTGCTTGACAAGTTAACACAGGCAGGATCTAATCCTGTCCCTCCCTAATGATTAAACTCCCCAGGCAGGGACATTCACAGTCAGAGAAAGATTGATATGATACATCCAAAAAATAAAAAAGGCTTCAATTGGCTGTCAGAACTTTAATTAAAACACTTATAGATCAACTTCAGAGCAGCAAATTGTCTGTGCCACTATTACTACAGCAAGATGGATGGTCGCTGGGAAAACAGACAAGAACTCTCCCCTGGACTAATGTGTAATTTCATAGCCATTGATTTTTTTTCTTTAAAATTTCTTCCCTGACTCTTAGAACTTGTTCTGAGTGACCTGGAAGCAATGTTACCTTTTTTTTTTTTTTTTTTTGCAAAAGGAGGAAACCATTTCCTAAGCCCATTCATATTTTATCTTCATTGCCGTGATCCAAGATGAAGCTTAAGTTGTGTAGTAAGAATATTGAGAGTCTCGGAAAGTAGCTACTGCAGGCAATAAATGGGGAGGAATGGGTTGAGTATGGAGGAGCGGAACACGCAATGAGATGGAAAGGTCAAAAGACAGGAATGAATAAGAAATGAGCAAGAGAACTGGGAAATAAAACTTACCTTCCTATGATTGCCAGTAGAATCTGAAAACAGACTAACTGACAATTTCAGGTAAAAATTACAGATTTATAGGGGGAGTTATGTTTAATCATTTATTTGATTCACTGAGCAAAATCTTATTTAATAATTCTGATGTGTTTAGCCATTAGGTTCCCATTATAAACCTGTGGATGCAGTGGATCGCTACTACAAGGAAACAGTGTCTTTTAGCTATAGCACAGCAGCCGCACATAGAAATTTGTAACAGTTTGAACAGCATACACAAGACATGTGTATGTCTAAGCCAGACCAAATCCCAGCATAGAGATGGAGTTGGGAATGAGCTCAGGACTCCTGGCAATTCTTAACTGCCAGGAAACAAAGGATCAGTTTTCACTAAGAGTAGAGCCACTGGCAAGTCAACCTCTCTCCAGCAGAAGAACGCACATATTTGTGCAGAATATTTGTGCAGCACAGATTGATCTTGATGAAGGTAAAAAGGGACACAAATATTCCTGGATGTGTTGTCTTCTGCTGGAGTCTGATTCACTTGTCAGTGGGGGTGACCACTCTAACTGTCATCATAGAACCTTCACCCAGTAACTGATGGAAACAGATGCAGAGATCCACACCTGAGCACCCGGCTGAGCCAGGCGAAGAGAGGGAGGAGGGATTATATGAGCGGGGCAGGGGGGGCAAGATCATGACAGGAAATCTCCAGAGACAGCTGAACCAAGCTCGTGGGAACTCACAAATTCTGGGACCAAACTAGGCTTTCTGCAAGTAAGCAACAGTTGTGTACCTTGGTCTATTTGAAGGAACCCTGGCAGTGGGACCAGAATCCATCCTTGATACATGAGCTGGCTTTTTGGACCCCATACCCTATCATGGGATGCCTTGCTCAGCTTTGATGCAGGGGCAGGGGCTTGATCCTGCCTCAGTTGAATATGTTAGGCTTTGTTGACTCCCCATGGGAGGCCTTACCCTTTCAGAGGAGAGGATGGGGTGGGGGGGAATTAGGACAAAGGTGAGAAGGAGCAGTAGAATAGGAGGGAGGGGGCTGAGATTGGTTCATAAAATGAATAAAAAAAATTTAAAATTAAAAACATACTATATGCATTTCTCAAAGGAATAATAAAGAAATAAAAATGAATAAACCTGGAGGCAAATTTTCTCCACACACTTATTTTCTGTGTATGACTTTTTCATCACTGTGGAATGTACCTAATTGCTCAGTTTCAGAGGTTAGAGTCCACATTGGCTTCATTGGCTATGGTGAGGCAGAAAATCACGGTGGCAGAAGCATGCAGCAGGGGCCACTCACTGCATGACAGTAAAGAAGCAGAAAAAAAAAAGAAGGGAGAGATGAGATAGAGCCCTCAAGGGCTAACCCCCAATGACCCACAGCAAGGTCCCCTGAAAACTGTGTCACCAATCAGCAATGAACCTCTTAATACATGAGACTTCCAAGAGGATACCTAATAGCCAAAGCCTAACATTCACAGTACAGAAAAAAAAAATGTAAAAAAATTTTCAGGTTCTATAAGCAAATATACAGCTCTATAGTTGGCTGTATCTACATCTTTGTCTATAGACAAATACGCATATACATAGTTGCAAATAGATGTGCTTGTCATAAGTAGCGTACACAGAAGCTTTGGATTCAAGGTAGAATAAGAGAGAATCTTTCTTTGCTCTTATCCATGGGCACTTCAAAACAGTTTCTCATCTCTGTGTCTGAGATGACTCATCCTGTTGTAGCCAAAATAATAATACCATATTTCAAAGTACCTGAGACACATCATTTTTGATGCTATCCAATTCAAAAATTATGAGGTACTAAGAAACAGACGAAATCAAGCACTGTGTCACTATAGAACTGACAAAATAAGGGAAACAAAATTGAAGACAGACACCGATAATCTTTGCCAATTTCTAAACATCAAATGTGTTTCAAATGCTTCTCATCAAAAGTGTTTTGTGTGCAACATAGGAGCATCACAGATATCCTCTCTGTTGGGTGACATTATGGTCACTCATTTATAAACAAGTAAAATGAGGCACATACAAATCACCTATAAAGACATAACTTATCACAATTGTAGTGGGCAAAATAATGCCCATTGTCCCAAAGATTCCCTTATCCTCATACTCAGAAAAGACAAATCTGTTGAGTTAAATGACATAGGGAATTAAGATTTCAAATGGACAAAATTAATTAGCTGCCTTTAAGAAAAGATTTGAGCTGGAGAGATGGCTTAGTGTGTAAAGTGCTTGGGGCACAAGCATAAGGACTTGCGTTCAGATCCCCAGAACACACATAAAAACAAGGCATGAGGAATGCTGGGAGGTAAGGGAAGTGGACCCTGGGATCTTGCTAGCCAATCAGTCAGGAGAGCCTCTACCTCAAGAAATAAGGTAGAGAAGCAACTTAGGAAGACTCTGGCCTCCACATATGCCTGCTTGGACAAGCGCATACATGCATGCATGTACAGACACACACTGAGGGTGGTGGGCATATGTGCAGAGATTTTTCCTGAAATATCCAGGAGAAATCAAAGTTAACTAAAAGTCCTTAAATGTGGGAGAGAATGACAGAGCGATGTGATATGAGATTTTGTTAGAGACATGGAATGGTGGAAGAGGTGCATAAGGAAAAGGATGTAAAGACCTTGAGAAGGTAGGAAACTCAAAAATCCAGGCTCTAGATCATGTGTTGAAGACTTGTTCCAGAATTCATCAGTAGTCAATAGTGATGTCTTGGACCATGAGGTCTCTGTTTTCTGGAATGAACTAGTGCATTTATGGATTCTCCTCTTAATAGGCTTGGGGGAGGGGTTTGCTATAGAATGATTCTCCTCTTGAGGCACGGCTGCCATGAGGTGGGTGAGAAGCTTCTTCTCCAGCACAGGCACCCTCCCTACCATGACACTCTGCCTCTGCATAGGGCAGTGAACAGCAACCCACGTGACTGTGGTCTAAAACCCTGAGTCATAACAAATCTTCCATCACCCTAAATTCATTTCTCTCAGGTGTCCTGTCCAGTGGACAGAAGACTGGCATGCATGCCTGGTAAGACCTCTCAGACTTCAGATTTATAGAACTGTGAGGCGATAATTCCAAGTTGTTTTGCCATAAAAACATAACACAGTAATGTCCGATTGCTCATGGAAACTGACCCCAGTCATAGGTCAGTAAGTGGTTAATCCAAGAAACCAGAAGCCTCAGAACAAGAGGGATCTATTGTTCATCCAAGCCTAAGGCCGGGAAGCCCCATGGAGAACTGTGAAGACAAGTTTGTATTTGAAGCCTGGAGAATCAAGAGTCTGATGTCCCTAGCAATGGAAGCCACTTCCTCAAGGAAAACTGAACAGGTAGGCAAGGAAACAAACTTACCTCTTCTCCCCATTTTTGTTTCCTGAGGGCAGGTATTCTCCAATCAAATCTCTAACCCACATGCCAGTTATCTCAGAAAGCATTCTCAAATACACATCTAAAAGTATTTCTTGGTCAAGCTGGCAAGCTGGAAACCCAGAAAATTACTGGAGTTCAAACCTTTCTTCCCTTGGGAAGTCTCAGTCCTTTTTCTTAAGGCCTTCAAACGATTGGATGAGCTCTGTCCATATTGTAGAGGCATCTGCTCTTCTGAAAGCCTAGTTATTTGGAGAGTACTTCTATCTGAAAGAAATACCTTCATTTAACCTAGGCTAGTAATTTACCGAAAACTGGATATCATGCTCTAGCCTAACTGACACTCAGATTAGCTATCACGCGGCATTTTATATATTCATTTGCAGCCTCTCCAGCAGAAGGTAAGCTCCACAGGAATAGAAATTTATGTCATAGTCACTGTGATTTCTCTAATATCTGGAACAAAGTCTGCATAAAACTGGCACTCAGTAAATATGTTAAATACACAGTGACAAATTGCTTATCCTCAGAAAGCCAGCTTTCCTGATAGACTTCACACTGAATACATGATGGAAACAAATAAGTCAGTGCTCAAGCTAAGCTGATGTAGAGGAGCCACTTTAGTTTTCATAATCTGAGAGGCATAAATTGCAAATCCCACCTTCGCCACTCCCATGCTCGCCAACGTCATCATGATAACCTTACTGTTGCAGATGTCAGAGAGGAACCCAGTGGCACCAGTGGACTCCTAGGTGCTTGAACCAATGAAGCAATGAAGAGACGAAACATAGCATGAGGACAGCAAAGAGGAATTTGCTCTTCCTGAAGCAGGGGCCATGGAAGAAGAAGAACACTGAGCATAAATCCATTGACTGTGATGAAAATCCTGCCACTCATCAGGGCTAGCTCAGGGGTACTGTCCGTGGAGGTGGGTGCATATCCTGTACATTGACAAATACAACCACCAGAAAGCACAAAGAATTTTTAAAAGCCATCTAGTTGATGTCCAAAGGTGCATACACCACATAAAACCACACAGACACATACAGCCTCAATTTGCCCAGTACTCTTCCTATCCCTGAGCACGTGTTGGATAGCAAGAGTAATAATAACTCATGTGTACTCTATGACATCATTCTTCCATACTTCAGCTCCATTTGGAATGTCAACTGGTATAGCTCAGGGGCTCAGTGAGCATGTCACACTGCTCTGAAACAAATCTGTCTCTAGGACACACAACATCTCTGCAATCATCCACCTGTTTCAGGTGTTCCCACCTAAGCTACTAGGAGTAGAATATCCCTAGGAAGACTCACTGTTACACCTGTAGCCAGTGTTCTAGAAGAGAGAAGTGCTACCCTCAATCAGAGGCTCCCTGAAGCTTCCAGAGTTCAATGAGTGGAGGAGAACTTTGTTCCATCTCCTAATGGATCACCAGCCCCAAAATGACTAAGCTCACATTTCCACTACTGGGAGTATCACAGGGGCTATTGTATATCTTCGACATGTTCTAATTAAAATGAGGATGAGAAAATACACCTCACTGAATCAAAAATGGGGTGATGGTGGAAAAGTACAAATGATCTAGATAAGAGATGGCACCTACACCCTACTTCATCTTCTTCTCCAGGCCTAAGAAAACTGGACATGCTGAAACCAAGGTCCCCAGAGTATGAAGATCTGAAAGTGAGGGCTTTTGGTCACGACTGTAAGTAATGCTCTTCTAAGAACATACAAGAGGAAGATGACAAGCCTGTGGGCCACACAACGAAAGGCAAGGATGTGGCCATCAGGAGAATAAGAAAACAATTGTGTTGTAACCTTCCATGTTTTCCTAGTTATAAGAAATACACTGCTGTAGTTTAACAGCGTGATCATCTGCTAAAGCAGCCCATGCTGGCTTCACATGGTGTTTCTTTATGGGACTCAGTGCTGGAGCAGAGACTGGTTCCCACAGTGCTGTCCCATTCATCCCAGGTCTCCTTCCCAGTCAGGCTAGGGACATTCACAGACACATAAAATATACCACCTTGCTCTCCTAGTTCACCTAAAGAACCAAGAGAAAGGAATATAAATAATAAAACGAAGCAACCTGTGGTAAGAATTACTCCCCATCTGCACCCACAGAAACGCTCAGAATATTCCCCCCCCAGTTCAGGCTTGCCAGTTCCTGCTGGACAAATGAGCCTTGTGTCCCCTCACCATAACTGAGCCCATCAAGCTAGATCCAGGCTGCTCATCTGTGGATCTCTAGAGATAACCAGTTTCACATAGGCAGCACCTCATCCAACCAGGAATAATGGTTACTAACACCTGCCCTATACATCTAACACACGGAAAGGCGGCAAAAGGCATGCTGGAGAGGATCCAAAGCAGACAAACGGAGTGAGAGGAACATTAACCTGGAAACCATACAAACTGGGGGCGACCAGTCCTGCAGACTCAAATCTCCAGGATTTTCACAACACAGGGCAACATCAAGATAACCAAGAGGAATTCCATTGAGGGTTCAGCATCAGTAACGTAGCACAAACCAGAGGCCTCAAGCCAGACCAATGACTCTGCAAT
>NC_022017.1:38875287-38897574 GCF_000317375.1 Microtus ochrogaster | reverse complement strand
ACCAGTGCTGGCTTGATCTGGAGGTCTCTAACCTCTAACTTTCTCACTGAGATATATTTAACAGCCTTAAAACAGAAGTTTAGTGGCATAGAGTGTAGGCACCTGCTCCAACTGCTTTTCTTGCCTATTGAATTTGATACTCTAATCAATTGGTTTCATGTTCTTCAAATGCCCAGATCTATATACTCTGGTGTGCCCCGTAGAGTATCACAGAAGAACTTTGAGTCTTTCTTTTACTGAAAGATTTTTTAATAGGTTGGTTGCAGTAAGCTGAGGGCCCCCTCCTTCTCTTCACTCATGGAAACATCATCATGACTTGCTGGTTCTTCTGGAAATAGCCACTTGCCATAGTGATAAATCTTGGGCTTGCTCTATAACCTCTGATGCATTTTGCATTTTCCCACCAAATTCCACTGTCCAAATTTGGACTCCCAGCTTGACCACAAGCAGATACGATTTCAGTTTGTGGGATTTTCCCAGATTTTCTCTGCATTATGGCTGCAAAGCCTGTACCACCAGCTGAGTATGAGCCAGCCCTCCAAAAAAGGCAATTGTGCTCTCTGATAGAATCACTCCTCGCTCCGCTTGGACTCTGCTGCCAGCTCTGCTCCTCCAGCAGCCCTTTTCAGGATTCTGGAGCTGCTTCCAGCATCTCCGCCCACTCACCAGTTAATGATGTAGGCCCCAGGAGCAGCTCTCAATCCTTTAAAAGCCCCAAGGAACAAAGGGGAGGAAACGAGGCATCCCCTTCTTCCCTAGTTCCCTGATACTCTGGTTTTATTTTCATCATCACCCAGGCTCTGCCACTCTCCCATTCATTTACTCCATAGTCATTTTCAAATTACCTAGCGTGTCTCGGACATTTATTTTAGATACTGGAGAAAGGTTTATTTAAAGACAGGTGGCTTCTACAGGAACACTTCAAACATCAGGGAAACGGATAAAAGGACAACATGGATCATCCACAGCCCTCTTATCCACAATCGTTAAGGCTGGAGGAGTTTGGAAAGTTAGCAGTTTTCAAACCATGGAGACCTTGCATGATATCATGATATATGTATATGTGTATTTGAATACGTATAGGATTTATGTGTTTTTATATGTACATATGTTACAAAACTCCAAAGTCAAGATTAACTTGGAAATTACACAAGTAACCCCAGACCAACTCAGATAATTTTGAGTCAAAATTCATTCTGGCAGTAAATATTCAGTCCCAGATTCTTCTAGATTTGGGATGGTAGACTTGGGACTGTAGAATTCTCTTATTTTCATTTATTGTCTCCTGTCTCCCAACCAGCTGACACAGTACAGCCCCCTTGACCTTCCAAAACGCCCTTCAAAGTGAACTATTCCTCTGATTATCACTGGACACCTTGCAGTGTGCTTTCCTTTCCTACACACGCCATTCTAAGTGAGCGTTACACTGCTGCCGCAGGATCCTGTTCTGTTTTAAGGAAAGGAAGCTGAAGTTCGCAGAGGTTAAGTGACTCTCACAAGGTTGTAGGGAAAGTGAATGGCAAGGCTGACCCACCTCCGTTAGTACCGGAAGCTGTGTTGTTTCCATGATGCAAAACTTCTGCCTTCCCTGGGAGACAATTTGACTCCATGCATACCCTTCCTCCCTTTTCCCTGGCTATAAGGCCTTGCTATTCTCCATGAGAGATCTCATGACCTGCCTCAAAGATGTGTACCAATGGTTTTCAAGTTTTTCTGTTTCACTGGGGAAAAAAAATACTTCAGGATCAGGCTTGTCTGAGATTTATCCTGACTCTGAGACAAGTTTAAGGATGTCAATATTTCCAAGGGGCTTTACCCTGCTGAGGGACTAGAAGAGTCTACAAGATGACATTCATTTGGGGACTGAAATAATTTATTGGTGTAAAGTGTTTGATAGTCTTTCTGGAAAACAGTAAGTGCTAGACAAAAGGTAACCATTGCTGTTGATATGAAGGCATCCTCTCTCTCGCAGTAGACAAGAGAATGAAACACAGTAGTATGGAGAAATCTACTGTGCTACAAGTACCTTTTCTGAAGAAGGCACATGATCAGTAACATTGTGAACATAGCACAGTGGCCCAAGATTCAGAATTATTACCCTTGAACTGTTACCTGTAGTGACTTCTGGATTCTGAGTCCTCCTGATAGCAAAAAATCTGTGCAAAGGAGATAATGTAATAACTTACTGGGTCTACCAGAAAGAGAGTTTGGACTTTCTGAAGCCAAAGCATGTGCTTGGTAAGAAGCAAGCCAGTAGGACAGCAATGCCAGGATCTAAACAGAAGATCCAAATAGACATGAGCAGTGTGGAAGGAAGAGCAGAGTTACAGAGGCAGAGAAAGAGAAGAAAGAAGAGGACAATAAAAAGGAGGTAAAAATAAGAGAAAGATGAAGAGGAAGAAAAGGAGGAGGAAGAGGACAAGGAGGACTAAATGGGACATAGAAGAAGGAGAAGAGAGGGAGGAAAGTATCTGTGGCATCTGGAGCAATAATTGTAGAGAAAAGAGCTACAGTGAAATCTCTGTGCTGGGACTTGAACCACAGATTCTGTGCTCTTGACCTCCACATTGGCAGCCACCGATCCCACTGCCTCCTGAACTACAGTGAAATCGCTGTGCTGGGACTTGAACCACAGATTCTGTGCTCTTGACCTCCAAGTTGGCAGCCTCAGATCCCACTGCCTTCTGGGACCAAGCAAGTAACAGAAATGAAAGCTGAGTGGGTGGAGAAGCCTGTATCAAGGTAGACAGCATATACCTGCTTAAAAAGACACAGCTGCGAATGTATTTTAGGCAAGTGATATTGTGTGGGAACATGAGCCAAACATGTCTGGTCTTCTGACTTTTCAAGAGAAACCAGAAATCCAGATATCCATGGGAAAATTCCAGTGTTTTAATGTTGAGCGATAATTCCATTTATTTAAAGTCTCTGTACAGGCAAACACACACACACACACACACACACACACACACCACCACCACCACCACCACCACACCACACCATGTATGGGGTGGATTTAGTCTACAGGCCTCCAGTTTGGAATATGAACTTAATGGAAGAGAAGGGGTGTTTTCAGGGCAATGTCAAAACTGCTTTCTAGCAGAGACGGGAAAGCAGAGAGGTGTGCTATCAGCATTTCAGAGATGAGCATTTAGAGGCAATTTCTAGGAGCAAGCTCTGAAGGAAGGAGGTCATCGGGAGGTATAAACCACTTCATAAATCCAAGAAAGAAGACACGTATGTCTCTAATTAAAATGGGATAATAAGAACCAAGTTTACCTTCCCTGCTGAAACAACTGAAAAGCAATAGATGAGCTGGAGGCAGGGAGGAGGTACAGGGGAGACCAGGAGGGAAGGGAAACAAATGGAAACAAAGCTCAATGACGTAATACATATGAAGATGCTGTGTGTGTGTGTGTGTGTGTGTGTGTGTGTGTGTGTGTGTGTACATTTACATCCGTATAAAGGTGATGAAACCCATTACTTTATACAGCAGCATGATACCGTCATTTTAAGGTAATAGATTGCAGACAGCCTGTTCTGT
Source organism: Microtus ochrogaster (assembly GCF_000317375.1). Classification (NCBI taxonomy): domain Eukaryota; kingdom Metazoa; phylum Chordata; class Mammalia; order Rodentia; family Cricetidae; genus Microtus; species Microtus ochrogaster. The sequence goes on along the minus strand of NC_022017.1, from coordinate 38,894,030 downwards.
TGTCTACTTCTTGCTCAATCATGAACTGAACAGCTCTATACCGGGTATCCACCCATCATAGTGTTTTGCCCAAGTACTTGGGACAAGATGACTACAGACCAACCCCCTCTAAAACCATGAGTCAAAACAAGCCTTTTTCACTCAAATCATTTCTGTAGGGTATTAATTTTGTCATAGAGATACAAAAGGAATTAAGACATAGGAGGGCTAGACTTCAGCTGTGGATACGATAGGTGTTAAAGATTGACAGCACGGACTCCCCTTGTTTCCCGTTCTTGCCCAAAGCAGTTCTCCAGTTGCAGGCTGAGGAAACGTATTCACTCCTACTCTGAACGTGTACCTGCCTTCTGAAAGCAAGCCCTCTCTTTGCTCCCCTTTCTCGGCGCCTTTCCCTTTTCTGGAGGTGTGGGGCTAGACCCAGGGAATGATAACGCAGTTACGCACGAGACCTCTGTGACTGAGGCTTTCTGTCTGTCTGCCATTTCCCTTAGTTGGACCTCAGGGTCCACATCTATGTCATGATAAACTGTATCATCTAACGAAATTGGTTACCAGTGTTTCATGTAGCCCAGACAGGCCTCAGATTAATGACGTAGTCAAGAATGACCTTGAACTTCTGATATTCTAACTGCTGCCTCTACCTCGCAAGTACGGAGCCACAGATCTATCCCGGCGTCAGAACACAGTCCAAGAACGGGGTCAAGTGAGAATTCTGAGTGCTTTTGAGAAAACCCCAAGAAGAAAAGAGTCTCGTGACCTCAATTTCTTAAAAACACAGAATGGTTCTCGGAACGTGTTTCTGTGCTCCTCGCAAGTGAAGCAGTTACAGTCTACTTCCGCGGCTCTAATAGGAGTAATATATACTCCTATTCCTATATGGAAAAGCATGTGTTTGCCACGTGTGACTTGTCCTTGTCATTGAACACCGTACTCGTGAGACTCTTCTCAACTCCCAGAGTATAAACTGCCCAGTGCTCTGAATAAAGCAGGCTATTGCTTGAGACTTCAGTCTGCCTCATTTTCAGGTCCCACTCTCCCAGGCTCACACTGCCTACTAGAATGGTGAATGTACCACCATGCCCAGTTTAGGCAGGGCTGGGAATCAGGACATCACGCGCATATAAGGCAGTCACTCTGTCCGCTGAGACACATTTCCCAGCCCAAATAAATGGCTGTGAGAAAGACAAAAGGATTTTTGTCTATCCTGCTGTTTCCTTATAGCAAACTTCTTCTAGGAACACTAAAGGTCATTAATTTAATAATTCACTTTTTATAATGATTACTCTTCAACCATATTAGTTCTGATCTGCACAAGGTGATTTAACACATTGCAAGGACAAGGAAAATTGCTTTTGACCTCTGGGAAGTGAAATTTAGGGCTTATTGTTTCAAATCTCCCAGGTAAATAATGATTTAGAGTGATAAATTGCACGATTGCATTTAATCTGTGCCCGAGGCCAGGGTATACGACAGAACAAAAGCTTCTAGATAAAACTATGATTGTGCTCAGCAGCAGGAATAGCCAGTAAGGAACAGCTCTTAGGAAAGCAAGCCTTTCTCTCCAGAGCTCAAGATGGTGCAGAGGCCTGGGGTTTGGTCCCCTTTCCACCTACTTTAAGTGATGGGGAGGATGCAGCCTCTTACCAGAGGCTTCAAAGTAGAAGAGCTGGGGATTCAGGTCTGTATCCAAGGAGCGTGTGCTCAAATCCACCTAATAGCATGAGTTAAATAGAGCTCAACTTTACTGGGAGTAAATGAAGGTGGTAAGGTGGTGTTCCATTTTGCAGCCTACAGCTAGACGTGTAACTTCAATGAAGCAATGCTCTTGCTGGGCAAGGTACAGGAAAATAGAATCATAAGGCCTGGGCTCGAATCCAAGCTGTGGGATGCCCTCTGTTCCTGACCTTGATTTCTTCCTCTCTTTGTCACACTGCCTTCCTGAAGAGACTATAGGGAATCCATGAAGAGACGCATTGAAAGTACTACAATAGTATTAATTATGACGTATCATGACCAGAAATTAGGTCATCTGCACAAATGTGTTCCTCAGACAGCAAAAGCTGATTTTCATATTTTCATGAAAGCTTTCAAAAACACAGCCTATGCGAAAACACTCCACACAGAGGAACTGGATGTAAGAACACAGAATCTAGGATAAGAAAGCACAAGGCTTTGGTCAAACTGCACCAATCAGTAGCCAGGGTGTCTGAGCAAATCTCAGGATGTCTCTAGGTACAGTTTGCTGCCATTTAAAATTATGCATACACTTCTCAAAGCTGACAGAGGAAATATTTGTGGAAAATGCTCTGCAAACTCATCTACAAACAAAAAAATCACCATTGTTCACTTTTTTTTTTTTTGGTGATTTAAAACTACTGTTACGAAGGTAGAGTCATATGTCATAGTATGATAAAAGTTTACCACACGGGGGCAAATGTGAAACATAACATTACTCCTTAGCTGGAGGTGGCTTCATGCCCATCTCCCCATTTCAATGGTGGAATTTTGTCTGCCTTGAATTTGAGCATGAAGTTTTTGGTTTGCTTTGTTTTTAATCATCCAACCTCACATCTTCCAAAAATAAGACATGTTTTTGAGCCTTTGTTTTTTGCAGTGATAGAGGTTGGTCCCAGGCCTTGAACATGACTGAAAAGTGCTCTGTCCCAGAACTACATCCTTTGCCCTTAACATGGTGGTTCTAGGTAACCAACGAAACAGAACCCTAGAGGACCTAACTACTGTTACTGCTTTTCCAAATCAGTATAAATCCATAACTGTGTTCCAAACTCTCCCGCTTACACCCACTGATAACTGTCATTCACACTGTCATCAAAGAGGCCATCACAGAACGTTGCAACTGAACAAATGCTGGGAACAATGTTGGGGTGCCCAGCCCCAGCGGATACATCTGCAAAACCACGCTTACACCTACGGCTCAGGGAGCATCCGGGAAGAAGACAGAGAGTAAGAGCCAGTTGTGAGGCTGTACCTTAATACACAATGGGGAGGCTGTACCCATGAGACCTCAACAATATGATCACCTAAGTAAGACCTAAACAATGACAGCACCCGCTGATGTGCCAACATAATGGAGTAAATTTCACAAGGTCCTACCCCTGGATGAAGAGTTATAGACAACAGCTGCAGAGGGAGGCTCAGTCTTCTTTCTGTGAATGAGCCCTCTGACAGGTTATTCAGTCCTAAATTGTCAGTTGTAAGTACATACATACACACACGCACATACACACATGCATACATATGACCAACACTAAATGGACTCAGCAGGTTGTGTTGGTATGTGTGTGTGTTTATATGTATGTATGTCTGTGTGTGTGTGTATGTGTGTCCATGTGTGTAAAAGAAGAGGCTATAAGTTGGAGGTGGGGGCAGAAAGAGTTGGAATAGAGAGAGGAATGGCAATAGTGTAAAAACAGTACTCATGTCTGAAATTCTCAGATAAAAGTTTAAGTTTTTTAAATTAAAAAACATTAAGTAAACAAACAGTAAGAGGGCTATCTGGCTTACAGATGTAGATATAATGATAGAAAGTAATTAAAATATAGGAATCATTTGGGTAGAAAAAGCATTGCATTTAAATTTATGTAAATTTAATACAATAAACTAAGGAGAATGGAAATAAACAATTGAAACTAGATGCTTCTTACCTGCAGGATTTGTTAATCCATGAGAGATTTGTCTAAATTTTGAAAAAAAAACAAAGAAGGATTACAAAATACACTGAAAGAAACCCTTTTTGAACATTTTGCAATCTTTTGTATAACAGAAGATTAGCATAATTACATTTTTCTCAACTCACAACCTCCTTCCTCCCATATTTATTACCTACAGTATTATGATGTTTTTAATTTTCCAGGGTTTGGAGAGTTTGCAAGTTATTCTAAAACAATAGTTACAATCATATATGATATTAGTACTGTAAAACATAAATGACTAGTATCTTTTTGCATGTGTATACAAGTATAAGTGTCTGCATGTATGAAGGCACATATGCATATATAGGTGCACCGTGTGAGTGTGTGTGTGTGTGTGTGTGTCTGTGTCTGTGTCTGTGTCTGTGTGTCTGTGTTTGTATTCTTGTCTGCCTCTGTTCTCTGTGTGTCTGTAGTTGTTCATGGGGAAGCCCCGGCTGCCATTGGGAGTCTCACTATATATGCTAATCAAAGAGCTCGGGGTCAGAGCCTATTCTTGATACCCAGCTTGTTTGGGGGATCCCCTATCTCAGCCTTCAGAGTATTGGAATTATAGGTGAGCTGTCATATTCACTCACCATTTCTGTTGGTTTTTCAAATTTGAAGTCGGGTCCCCCAAGCTTTGTGAGGCCAGCACAAATCAATCTCCCTAGTCCCTAAGCAATATCTTGAGCACTCACTACATATTGGGTAATCCTGTCAGTGGACATGTTGGTGAATGAAACAGAAAGTAGCGAAGATTGTCTGCGTGGATGGTTGCTTCGGAAAGGGTGAGCTGTGAAAAGGGTGAGCTGTGAGGTGTTCAGGTTTCTGGGAAGTAAGGACAACTAAAAAAGCCGTATGAGTCCCTGATTCTTGCTCTCTGGAACCTTTTGTTTGGATTGTCCTCAAAAAAACAAAGACTTGCAAGAGCCTTTTCCAGAAATTCTCCTTGATATTGCCTTCTAAGCACTGCTAGCCCTGAGGGGTTCTGCCTCTTATTATGAAAAGGAGCAAGTTGGTAATCTTCTTGCTTTGATATTCATTTCCTCAGACTTTGTTGCAGAATTATCTGGCACTCACTGTTGGGACTTTTGTTTTCACAAAGAGTGGAAAATGATGTGTCTGGAGACAGGGAAATCAGTAAATATAAACTTATTTATAAACCTTTACAAAAAAAAATAAGTTTTACTATCCCTGATGTGAGACGGTGAAGGAGGAAGAAGGCAGTGACGGCAAAGAGGGACGAGGACACCAAGTGAGCCCAGATCTTCCAATAATCTCTGTGCCTTCATCATGGTGTTGGACAAAGGAGATATGGATTTTACATTAAGGATCAGAAAAATGTAGATTTCAATCCATTGTGTGGCCCTGACTCTTGGGAGGGTTGTGGTCCTTTTCTGCCTCTGTTTACTCATGTATATTATAGCCATCTGAATTGCAGTGCCAGGGTCTACAAACTAAGTCAACACACACAGTGTTTGTGGATCACTGTTGACTACTCAACAAGAAGTACACGCTAAATAAGGAAAGCTATTATTTCCACACACTTAGGTTTCTTAGAGAATCTAGCTTGCTTCATTAACCAGGTTGATTTATCAGTTAATAGATTAACATTAACTGCTACATAAAAAAACAATCTGAATTTTCAGGAGATTTGAACGTTCAAGTTCAGGACAATGGGAATATACATACAGAAACCAGGTAGGTCATCTAATTTAAGTGAATGACTTTCATGGGGGAGAGATTGTTATGTGGAAGGGAGCACTCATTTAGTGGTCCCTAAAGTGATTCCCCAAACTTTGGACATCATTATATTCAATCAGAAACCTTGCTAAACATACACTTGGGGACCCCAACTCATATGGTTTATTCTGGATGTAGAGAGACATGTAATTGTGCATTCATTACAAGTTTCCATGTTAGTTTAATGCCACTGGCTGGGGAAACATACACTGAGAACCTCTGGTCTAGAAGAATGGCTCTTTGTTGCAGGAAGTCCTTCCGCTCCTCCAGCCTATAGCCGCTGAGATACCAGCCCATTGGGGCATGGTCTCTCTCCCTTTAAAAAAGCGGCCACTTCCCTCTCCTCTCTCTCTTCACTTCCTGCTTCACCAGCGACTAGACTCCCTTCCTGGTTGCACAGAGGGCTGACGGTGATCTGTAAGTTTTTTCCCCTTTAAATAAATACCACCCTATTAATCATAATTCCAAACTGGTGTGGCATTGTTTGTGACTTATGCCTTCACTTCTTAATATTTGCTACCTTTGAGAATAATCTAGAGACTTGTAAAATTTTAAACACCCAAGGTACACCCCACACCAATCAAATAAGAACTTCTACAGGTAGGTTCAGCAATCCTTAGTTTTTTAGGTAGTTTAACAAACAGCCAATTTATTTTCTAAAAGAAGAATCAAGATCTTCTTGTTGATGGAGGGCAGTGTCTACATTCTGAGCCTCTCATCTTCTTCCCCTGAGGGTTCTTGATGTTTATTAATGAACACAAACACAGACTCTCAGAGAAAAAAAATGAAGTATAGAGTAAAAAGGTATGATAAGCTTCTTTATTTGGAAACACATCAAAAGCACAGTAGTTATAGCACACACACATACACACGTGCATACACACATGTGACATATAAGATAAATTTATTAGAAATCCCAATAGCTTAAAGCAAAGTTACTATCTCACAGCTTTTTTTATTTTTTTTGTTTTGTTTTGTTTTGTTTTTTATCTATTTATTAAAGATTTCTGTTTCTTCCCCGCCACCGCCTCCCATTTTCCCCTCCCCCAATCAAGTCCCCCTCCCTCGTCAGGCCAAAGAGCAATCAGGGTTCCCTGCCCTATGGGAAGTCCAAGGACCACCCACCTCCATCCAGGTCTAGTAAGGTGAGCATCCAAACTGCCTAGGCTCCCACAAAGCCAGTACGTGCAGTAGGATCAAAAACCCATTGCCATTATTCTTGAGTTCTCAGTAGTCCTCATTGTCCACTATGTTCAGCGAGTCCAGTTTTATCCCAGGCTTTTTCAGACCCAGGCCAGCTGGCCTTAGTGAGTTCCCGATAGAACATCCCCATTGTCTCAGTGTGTGGGTGCACCCCACGAGCCCAAAGTTACACCCGGGCTGCAAATGACTTTGGAGTTTGACTAGACAAATGTCCACTTCCAAGTCTACTCTGTGTTCTGTTAGCAAATATCACATCTTCATTGGTACTGTGTCCTTTTCACATATGCCTCTTTATAGGGCAGCTCTCAACATAAGACCTGGAGCCTATGAGCAAGACAGCAGGGAAGAAAGTCTCAGCTAACCCCCTTTTGTAACATCTTGGAAACGATATCTCTTCTCCTTTGTTCAGTAGAAACAGCTCACTAGGTTGATCCTACATTCAAGAAAAGAGGAATATATACAAGGACATGTGAACCAAGAGCCATGAGTCTGGGTAGGATTTTGACAGCTATCTGTCACAACAGAACTTCAGGAATTTAAAAGAAAATACTCCTAGTAAGCCACAGTGCTCTCAGCATACAAAAAATAATGTAGAAACATTAACATGAACCCAAAGCTTCAGAGAGATGATTTCCCCCTTGGTTATCCACATCACTATGGAAAGGAAGGAACTATATGGGGGTCAGAGAGCTGTGCAAGAAGAGAAGCCAGGAATAAAGGTTTTTGCCCATATTTCCCAAGGGCTCAAAGGAAAAGAACTTCTGAAAAATCATTACAAAGGTGTAACATGATGCTTTCCTGGAATGGAAGAAGCTAGTAGAGTATTGGACAAACAGAGGGCAACTGTACTATTCTTATTAAAGACATTAGGGAAAATATGTAAATATTTAATCTTATCCAGATGACTAGGCTGGCTGAATAAATGGAATAAATACAAATTCAATCTTAAATCTTGATGAAATTATACCCTACCTAGAGATTAAAATAATATGCTACAAAAGAACAAAGAGACCATTTTTATACAAGTGAGTTATTCAGTTGGTCCAGGACAAGTTCACAACTAGAACTTGGTTCTCCTGTGTTTGAGCTCAATTCCCCCTCCATAACTGTACCTATTACCCAATAATACACAAACAGTCCCTGAGTAGAGCAAGACAATGGACTCCCTCTATTTTAACTGTTTCTCCCAAAAGCACAACTGTTTTCAAAGATGAGAAACAAGTAAGTAAGTGTTTAATGCTAAACGCAACTTATTTTTCCACAAATTTCTCTACTTGGATAAAAAAATATTTTCCTAGATATACAAAACAACATCAGAATAAACCCGGCTCAATTGTAGAAAATAAAAAAAAATATTTTTCCCAATGAGCATTAACTATGGGTCAGTTATTAGCCAAGCACTGCACTAGCTACTGAGATTCCAGAGCTGGGAAGAACATGTCACCTTCTTACAAATTTCTCATAGCCAAAAAGAGACAGAGGAAATGTCACTACACTATAACGGAGGCAGATGCCTCGCTGAAATCGCATGTTCTGGAGAGCTAAGTCAGACTGAGGTTAAGGTGAGGATGGGTGAAGCTTATATGGATTGACAGACAAAGCTATCAAGAGAATTAATCGTGTATACAAAAAAAAGACTTAAAAGAATATACATGTACATGACAGGAAATAAATTCAGCATGGCTTGGATGATGGATGTATGGAGCAAAGGAACAAAAGTCTAAAAACAAAAAGGGTAGAGTTCTCATTTCCAATGCTGGAGCAAAAAAAAAAAAATTACCAGAAACTTAGAAGGTTTAAAAAGGCCCCCAAATAGTATCTTACATTTCTGAGGTCTTACACCCAGCTCAAATCGTTAGAGGCCAAAAATCAGAGCAGGTTCCTTCCAGAAGCTGCAAGATTGAGACTCCTGCAACTCCAGACTAGTAGAGATAAACTATAAAGAAAACTCTCAGAGGACAAAACTTCTCAGGCTGATTACATTCTTCCACTGCTGTTACCAGAGAGCATTCTCACCTTCAGTAAGATTCCTGCTACCTTCTTATGATAACCACAGTCAGGGCCCATCTGTGTCACTTGAAATAATCTCTTTATCTCAAGATCCCAATTTAATCACGTCTGCAAAGCCCCCTTTATCATAGACGGTAGTTATTAACAAGTTCTAAGAATTAAAATGCAGATATCTTTGGGGGTATCATTATTCCACCTATCACAAGAATTATAGATGCTAAAATGAGCATCTTTTTACTTAAAGATATTTAGAAAGGTGTGGTTATATCTGAAGCAGGGGAATGATGAAACAGATTTGAGGAGGCACATGCAGACAGCCAACTTATGGAGGATCAATCAAAAGTCAAAAGAGACAGTGGACAGCTGAGTTTTCAATAAACTCAGCTGAGTAAAAAAAATGAGGATTTAAGCCAAGGAAAAGGCCTGGAAATTGAGATGAGAAATTGATATGATGGATTTTTGATCTAAATCACAAAGACTTTAAGTCTAATGCCTTCAGACTGTTATAATCTAGGGGATAAAATGGCTTAGACATCTGAAAGGACTCACACAAACTAGTCTAATTGGCCAATGGTGAACATATCTCTTTGATGCCATCTTCAAGAGAATTCCAGCTGTTAGAATGTTGGGAGAGGGAAAGGAGTTGAAGATATTTATTCTTGTATGTAAAAGCTGGGTTTTAAATGCCTGGAAAAATATCTCATGAAGATAGCTAGCTATTAAGTCTGAAATTAATGCATAACTTGGATATTTAGCAAGAAGATCTGTCCAGAGAACTTGATCCTAATGATATCAGCACATGAGAGTATCAGCTATATAAAAAGATAGGACTACTGCCGCCTTTCTGAAGCATTTGTAGAGGCTACAAATGAGTTCCTGGGAAATCAAAATATGCAAACATGAAGGCTCTTCCAGACATTAAAACAGGGAAAGACGTCAGGAGAAATGACTGGTAAAATGGTATGAAAATCAGAAAAGAATGAGCCTTAGAAGATGAAGAAGGCTCTGTAGAAGGACTTATGGTTTCTGTGAGAGAGATACAAGTTAGGTAATGATACATCCAATAAGCATCACAATCTGAATACAGCTTTTTGATGTCAAAGAGGGACACAGTGAGGTTACACTGGTACAGGATTGAGGTTTGTGATAAAGATGAAGAAGCAGGAGAGGCTATTTATGAATGTAGAAATGGAATGTTAATCCAAAATATCATGACAAAGGTTGAGCAAGTTGGTAAGAAGGTTAAAACCAGTTGAAACTTTGGAAGGAAGTGGTAGAGTCCAAGGTCTTGGACCTTCATGATATATAAAGGGGAAAGGGAAGAAGAAAAGACCTAAAAGTAAAGGATGGGGAAAGAGATTCAGAGTTCCAAATTTAAGAAAAAAAATGGCTATGAGCAATTAGCAATGGTTTGGGTATCAGGGCAATTGTAGCCTCATAAAAAGAGTTTGACAATGTTTCTTCTAATCTACATGGGAAGTAGTAAAACAAAAGTTCTCCTGAGTAAATTGGGAGTATGGAGACCATGGGAGAGAAGGTTGAGGGGAGGGGAGATGCAGAGAGGGGAGCAGAGAAAAATGTATAGCTCAATAAAATCAATTTGTAAAAAAAGAATGAGCAATGGAGACAGTGGACAAGGTGAAATTAGAGTGAGGAACTTTTAAGGAATGTAGAATAAAACATTAACTTAAGACTCTCTTTAACCTGGGCGTTGTGTTTATATCTACAGGGCCTCCCATTGGAATCAAAGCTTCCAAGGCCTGGTAGAAATTATTGACTTAAAATATGTCCCCCAAAAGAACAGCTGGTCATGAGATGAAGGACATCCATCTAATGGATTTTAAAATATAGTCTTTCATGGTAGTGGTGTTGTATATCATCTTCCTCTAAGATTAGAGCATTCTAGCCTGCAAGGAAGCTCCTTAAGCAAGAAGACAACTCAAAATAGCTTCAGGAAGTCCCTGAAACTGAATACGTTCAGTGGGGCCCTCCCTATTAGAGTAACTCATAAAACTGAGAGTGTCTCTCAGACTAGTAGAGATAAACTATAAAGAAAACTCTCAGAGGGCAAAATCTGTGAAGAAGGCTCTAAGACCAGATCTGTTGCCTGGAAGAAGCAGAAACCAGTTGAGCTGCCTGTAAGAGGTTTAGAAAACCTGAAGCACCTGGAAAGGAGGCTCTCCAACCTCTGCCTGCAGGCTATGCAGTGTGGCCAACCTATTGATCTGCCTGCAGGCTATGCAGTGTGGCCAACCTATTGATCTGCCTGCAGGCTATGCAGTGTCTCCAACCTATTGATTTGCCTGCAGGCTATGCAGTGTCTCCAACCTATTGATCTGCCTGCAGGCTACACAATGTGCCCAAAATTTCCCAGATTTTGTGAGCTGTCACCCATGCTGGAGTGGGCCTTGATGAAGCAGTTCTCTTTGAGTCATTCCTGCTCTTCTAATAACCCCTCATATATTCCTGTAAGTAACCACAATAAAACTCATTGGTTCCCCATGTTGGACATTGGTGGCATCTGTGCTTTGATCTGTCTGGGTTCCCTATAGGGGGTGAATAGATAGGTGTGTTTAGCCTCCCCATAAAAAGTTTTGTCATATAACAACTGGTATCTTAATCCTTCCATCCTGAAATATTTATCATAAAGAAATGACTTCCTGTGGCAGTGAGTACCAGGGATAATGGTGCACTTTGCCCTGGATTGACCCTCTGCACGTGTCTATATTTGGTTATGGGTAAAACGTCCTGATTCACAATGGTACTGAATTAGAAAATGTTTCCCATGTGTATAAATGTCAAAGACCTTATAAAATAAATATAACCAGTAACAGGGGAGAACACTGGAAAATCATTTTTGATTGCACCACTATGTTTGGCAGCATCTCCTAAGTATTGTTTATGGAATATGGGTGTTCTATACCTGGGAGGCAGGGGGAAAGTGCCTCTACATTTTTGGCCAGAACTAAGATATCTCTTTTACCTCTGGAAAGCAAAGACCAGAAAGTTAAAACTGACCTACACAAATATTCAAAACTTATTATCATTATCAACAAACTGACACAACATGATTCGTTTAAATTCACTGAGACCAGGGATCCTTGTTGACTAGGCAAGCCCAGAAAACTTGTCTTACGATACCAGAAAATAAAGAGCTAACTATAGGACAATATTCCCCACAAAATAAAGCAAAATCTTTAATCCTAGAAGTCCAAATTCTCTGCATTCCATGCTGTCATGACTGCTACAAAATATAGACATGACTTTTCCTCTCTATGATCACATACTGGAGCAAGTCGGTTATCAGCTGATTGTCTTCATGTCTTCCTCTTTTTGAGCTTCTCTCTACCCACTCTCTCATCCAGCAGCCACGCATGACTAAGATAAAGGTACTTTAACCAATGAGGCAAAGAAACAGAATATGTAATCCACCATTTTCCTCTTCAAATCATCTCTTGGTGCACAATTAAGATGAAATAAAAGGAATTCTCCTACATCCCTATCATTACTCTGCTATATGTAGAAACCTCATAACCAGCCAGAACTCCCAATCCTGTACAAAAATCATGAGGCCCTTTTCATTCACTGTGGTGATATGAATAAAAATGTCCCCCATAGTCTCAGATATTTGAATACTTGGTCCCCAATAAGTGACACTGTTTGGGGAGCTCTAGGAATTATGGCCTTACTAAGGGAAGACCTTCACTGGGTGCATGTTTTAAGAGTAAAAGTATGTACCACCTCAAGACTGCTTTCTCTCTGCTTCCTGCTTCTAGTTGGAAACGTGAGTTCTTAGCTTCCTTCTGCAGCCACCATGTCAACTTACCTGCTACCATGATGCCTCTGCCAATGTGGACTTCACCCTCTATAACCATAAGCACAAATCAACTTTTCCTTCTACAAGTTGCCATGATCATGTTTTTTTTCCCCCTCTCTTATATCATAATATCAACAAAGGAACTAAAGCAGAGGCTAAGTCAGGAACCGAAATTCCCACGACTATCTGGCAGTTACCCAGCAGCTAAAAGCATGAAAGAGGAGCTGAAGGTCTGGTGCAGTATGTCTAACTCTGGAGCAGAAAGTTTGCAAGAGCAGTGCCCTTCAGGTACAAGATTGTTAAAATTTTCTTCATCACGAAGAAATTTTCAGAACCAGAGAGATGACTCCACAATAAAAGGTGGTAGCCACACACCTCAAGTTCAATTCCCAGAGGTGACACAAAAAAAGCTTGATGTGGTTGACTGGATTTATTGTCTCCTACAGCAGTATAGAAGGTGATAGGAGAATTGTACAGATGCTCATGGACCAACTAGCAGCAGACACAGAGAAGTAGATGTCATGAAGAGACTCATGAAATCTGTCCCCTGATCTCCACGAACATAATGTGGAAAGAGAGAGAAATGTGGAGGCGGGAGACCTGGGGAGATTTTGTGTAAGATGGTAGAACATGATCTCTGGAGCAGCTTTTCAAAGATTTCTATTTTTCTGGATCTTCTGAAAGTCATGAGCACTGTCCCTTTTCCACAGACAATTTCTCTTTTCATTGCTCTTTCTAGTGTTGCACTCACACATGTGCATGCATTCTATTATTTAGTCTACAATTACCATTGTTATCTGTATAAAGTTTAAACTAACCAAGAGCTACTATATCATTACCAGAAACTGGAACTCTAGAATCAAGTTGAGCTAATCACAGGTAACATCCCCTGAGTCAAAGGTTGGGAAAAAAAGAAAAAATTACAATATGATATGGAGACTACAAAGTCACCTGTTTGTTCATGTAATATGTGTGTCATTCTTGACTTCTTGCATTCAAGTGTCATCTCTGCCATTTCCTCTTAATGAAGGATTGCTACTGCATGCATTCAAACTATGTCTTAGTGGGTCAGATAACAGCTTCTTTATGATTGGTAGCTCATATTTGGATTCTTAGTCAAGTGTTTAGCCTCCCAAGGGCTCAGTAGCAAAATGAGTGGTTAGTCTTGAAGAAGAAGAGTAATTAGCTTTCTAGCCTGTTTGACCATGCTCCAGTGAGTATATAACTTACACAAATTGAACTGGACTTTTTTTTATTTTTTGTTATCATTTTGGTGGCAGGGAGTATGTAAGCAAAGGTGGAGTTTTACTTTTGTCCAGATCGCCAAGTCCCAAATAATTATACAAAAGTTTATATTAATTTCAAGTTCTTTGGCCTATAGCTCAGGCTTATTAACTAATTAACTCTTTCAACTTAAATTAACCCATTTCTATTAGTCTACATTTTGCCACATGGCTTCCTTGCTTTACAAGTTCTCTAGCATATCTTGCTTCCCTGGTGGCTGGCTCACATCTCTCTGATTCCACCCTTTTTTCTTCCTACATTTCCATGTGGCTTTCCTGCCTGGCTTTTTCTGCCTTTCTATAGGCCGAAGGAGCTTCTTTATAAACCAATGACAAATATTCACAGCACAGAGAAGGATTATCCCACAGCAGGAGGAATCTTAGAGGTGGGGGGACAGACATGGAAGGACTGGGAAGTGTGTGATCAGGATACCTGATGTAAAGTTCCCAAAGAATCAATAAAAATTTTAAAAAAATAACAATAATAATAGTTATTAGCAAATGCTGTGTAATTCTCCTCTGAGGCCTTCCAGATCCTCCTTATCACAGCCATATTTTTCATCAAAACTCTAATTTTATTCAGATTTTACTACAGCATTTAAAGTAACCAACCAGACTAATCCATTGGTCATTCACAGGGAAGGTGAATGGATGGTGGAAGAAATCTAGAAATGTCGTGTTAGTGAAGGAATGTGCATGTGGGAAGAATTATTAGGAATGGAAAGTGTATCCTCCTTATCAACCTTAAGCCTGATAGGCAATTAGCAAAGAGTCTATATTAGAACAAATGAGTGCATAAATGGACAAATCACTACTAACAATCCAAAAAGCTGAATATTGACCCCATCCAGGTATTGCTTATCTGGTCACTTAATTAATTCTCATGAATTTGAGTAGAATATAGAAGTTTACTCAATAAACTTACGTAGGATAATAGCTAAATTATAGACTCAGCCTATATGGCAATTATCAAATGAATTGTATGTAGGCATACGGCATGTGGTATATCTCCATAATGGAGTGTTGTTGGCCTTAAACAATCAAATCACACCATTTGGAAAAGGGGGGTATAGAACTAGAAAATAAGCCAGAAAAAAAATGTCACTTTCATTGGCTCTTAGAGTAATAATAACAATGCCAAACAGCAAGAATACATGGATAAGTTGGATATGGAAAATATGATTAGCTTTATTTTCAAATATTCAAAGGCATTGCAGTGATCCTTATGATAAGAAATAAGAAAAGATCAGTTAGGCGATGCCTAATCTTAAGTTAAATAAAAAGAAGATCTAGTATATGAAATCTTTGAATATTGCTTTCTCTCTTCATTTGCATTGAAAGGACAGAGAGGGTGCAAACAGAGAGAGAAGTCACAATTTACTTGGTACAATTAGATTTCATCATTTTTTTTCTTCCTTGGTAGAATTAGGTTTCCTTGTACAGCAAGTTTAGTGGTTGCTCTTGGGAGTCACAATGACATCTACAAATTCTGTGTCCCCAATTTCACCTTCACTGAATTTCACGAGCTACCTTGTTTTTGTTCATCATGGACCAGTAAATTCCCATCATTCATTCTACCCATTTGAAACATAATCTCACACTTTGGGATGCTTTGCTAATGAATGCGAAGCAGAGAGTCTGAAACAAAAGTTGGCTGGCATTATAGTTCCCCCTCTAAAAACTGTATATAACAGGGACTGTGCGTAATTTTGAAACACTCAAAAGAAGAAGACAGTAAAAGCAACCACACACTCAGTTACCTTCCCTGCGAAACCATAGCAACCTTCCATATATATTTGTTATTGCTTTGGTAGTTCTGTTTCTTGACTTGCTGTAATATTCATCATATAATTTTACATTCTTTTGTCAACCAGTCCAACTGGGCGTTTTCCAAATTAGCTATAAATTATTCTATTTTTAAGATGGTATGAGTTTACACTAACAGAATGGTACTGTTAATTATCATCCATTACATTGAAAACATATTTCCATGCTTCAGCCGTTGGAAATGAGCTGTGATTTTACCTTTTCTCATAAACTCTTTTATGTATGGGGCAATTCCCAAGTTCATTACACACCAAGCTACATGTCTACTGTGTGTCTGTTGACTCTTGAGGGCAGACATTCATTTTCTGCCTCTGTTCGCTGGTGTTCAGCATAAAGCCTCAGTAAGCAAGCAAGAGATATTCACAGAGACATTAAAATAGCTGACAGTTCCAGCACCATGGAGCATCCTGCACATCTTACCTAGAAGCATAAAAAGTAGTACGTGTTCATGCTAAGGACTTAAAGTGAAGCATACCAGTGGTTACCAGGGAGTTTAAGGACATCGAATTGCTGAGGCTGTCTTCTCAGCTGAGAAGAAAATGACCCAGGAGAAACACCACCCCTGTCCTCGACAGTATTTTATTATCTATTCCTGAGTAGGCACTAACCTAGGAATTCCTTTACAGAGCACCGAGGGACAACTGAGGCTATTGTGGCTGCTCTTACTCAAGTCCCTTGAGCCGACAAAGGAAGTTTGTGAAAATACCCATAAACCCCCGTGAGTTTGCCCACAGGTCTGGAGATCTGTTTGTATACCTTTCTCCCGATATACCTATACATGCCCCTGTCTCCACTGTAAGCACATTTTAAAAAAGGAGCCAAGTCTAATGGGTCTTGATTTTTACTGTACATACAACAGAAACTAGAACACAAGGCATACAATTCAAAACCAAATTCAGTCTATTGGATCCCAAGGATCTTTCACCTGGTCAACAAACACTGCCTGAGTACAAGTCTACTAAATGCATAGCTATGTGCTACCTTGATAAATATATATCAAGACTCAAGAAGAAATTAAGCAGCCGTCACAAGACAATGTGTGTGTGTGTGTGAGTGTGAGTGTGTAATCTTAGAGATTGAATAAGTAGCCCCAAAGCAATGAAATAGAAGTTAAAATTGGGTTCCATCTGGACAAGAACTAACAGTGTGTACGTCCTCAACAAAATGTCCAGGATAGATAGCTTCCCAGACTCCTCTGCGGATGGTGGCCATGAGAGCACGGGCTCCCTCCCTCTCTCTCTCGCTTAGTTAGCACTTAATCTCAGCATTCACTACCAGGAGTCAGCAGGTGTAATTGCAACTTGTTCTGTGGCACTGTGTGCTGTTAGACTGATACACTGGTCGCTGCAGCTGATTGAAGTCGAGCCCCACAGGTTGACTGTTAGCCTTTGAGCTGCTTTCTGCAAGCCTCTCACATGTGCAGGAGTAGCTCCAATTTCCTTTCATAAAAAGAAACCCCAGAAACATGATAAAGAATCAATCTGTGACCTGAAAAGGGGGGAAATTCTATAGGTAAACGGCAGTGCTGGGTGTCTGCTGAGGTTTAACAAGGCATGTAGAGACGGGCAAACGCTTCAAGCACTATTTCCTCCAGGGGCTGTCCCTTCCACAACTCTTCACTTTTTTTCTTCACTTATCCTATCATTTCAATGTCATCAACTATAAAGGGACCTGATGGTCTATGTGCCAATGTAGGTTTTATTACTTAAAACTCATGCTAAGGCAGAATAAAAAGACAGGGAAATTATGGAGCTGTGAGGATGGAAAAGGAGCTTCTTGCTCTGAAGCTTCAGTGGGAAAAAGGATCCCAGCATGACTGACAACCACTCCTCCGGGTATTTCTCCCTTCCCTGATGACGTTACTTTCTAATAATCTCACCAGAAACTTCTTTCACAACTCTAGTGGTTGCAGGTTTTGCCTTAGCAGATTATAATCCTGTCAAAGTCATCCCCGGAGTTGACCTATTTCCTTACTTTCCCAAAAGAGAGAAGAGGAAAAGAACAAGCTTATAAGCAAGTCTTTAAGATATAACTTGAGAGCCACCAAAATAGTACATATGTCTGTGGTAAAGACACCTAATTATGACTCTTCCTTGAGAAGTCTGTGTCCACACTTGGGTATATCTTAGTTTTTCCTTGAGAGACTCCCCTTTTTTTGTTCCCTTTGTTGAAATCCATGCAAATATTGTCTTTTATTAAACCGTGAGTCTTCTTTGAGAAGCCCACACCCATCCTCTCAAGCATTCTTTTAATTTTTGCGCGAATGCCTTTGTTTCTATTTTTAATAAAACTCTGATTCTATTTTATTCTGGCTAGTCTTGAAATTCTTTTCTGAATCAAATCCGATTTTTTTTATCTGAATCTGTCTTTATTGTGTATCTGTAATTATTTTCTGACCAGAAGTGTCTTTTTTTTTTTTTATTAAGGGGGCAGACCAACATAGAGGAATTATGTTTACTGCCTATGAGACTGCCCAATGGGAGCCATCCTTACCACTTCAACTCTGGGAAGCAGGGTGCAGCATATAAACCCTTTTTATCTGAGTAAAAGCTAAATCTGCATGCACACTGCATGGTCTGGAAATACCTCTGTATCTGGTGACAGGAATCTCCCACAGTCGCCTGCCTGTGTATGTCTAGCAGATCTGATTCGGTTGCCTGCCCAGGCGGGGAGTGCTGAGCCATAGGCATGATTTCGGCTACTTTTCCACCCATCCCAAGTGGGCATATAAGCATCCAGAACCCAAAGTGGGTGGCAGACATCAGTCCCAAATGTTTCAGACCACTTTGTTGCACCAATTAGTTGGGTGGCGAGCTAGCGCTTCCCATATCAATATTTCATTTGTATTTTGGTAAACAAAGCTTGCCTGAAGATCAGAGAGTAAAACAGTCACCCTGGTCAGCCTTACAGACACACACCTTTAATCTCAGGTCTAGAGAGGAATATAAGATAGGAGAAGACAAAGTGGTTGCACGAGTTTGCATTCCCACCAGCAATGGATGAGTGTACCCCTTTTTCCACACCCTCTCCAGCAAAGGCTATCGTTGGTGTTTTTCATTTTAGCCATTCTGACAGGTGTGAGATGGTATCTTAAAGTTGTCTTGATTTGCATTTCCCTGATCGCTAAGGAAGTTGAGCATGACCTTAAGTGTCTTTTGGCCATTTGAA
>NC_022017.1:38864932-38875002 GCF_000317375.1 Microtus ochrogaster | reverse complement strand
ACCTTCAGGTTGAAACTCAATTTCTGTTTCTGGGTTTTTATTAATCATGCTACAGTCTTCTTCACATTGCCATCCCTCTGTGTTTTTGTATCTCAAAACTCTCTCTTGTTACAAAGACACCTACCACACTTCCCCTTGTTATAAAGGAATCTTTTGACATCATTCGAATTTGACTGTCTCTGCAAAGATCCCATTTATAGGTAAGAGCACCTTCTAAGGTTATGAGAATTAGAATTTTAATACAACTTTTTAAATATAAAAAATAATACTCAGTCTGAATTTATAGCATGATTATGAGGATGTCCTAGAGTGTGTAAAATGGCAAGTGTTCAAAAGATGCTTATGTTGGTCAACTTTATATTGATATGCCATACACCTGAAGCAAACAGCTAAAGATTCACTCTGGCTGATGGTTTTATTGGTTTCTGTTCAAAGTTACTTGACCCTGTCACTGCAGGCAAATGAGGCGACACAAGGAATCAAGGCAGAACTGTGTGTCAGATGAAGTTTGCTCACCTCATGAAAAACAGTAAGATGAAAAAGGGCAGAGATGTAATATAACCATCAAGAACATGATCTCCAGTCAGCTAACTTCCCACCACTAGACTTTCCCCTACAGGTTCAATCACCTTTCAATAGTGCCAGAGACTTAAAGCCAAACCATTAACATATGAGACCTTAATGACATTTACTATTCAAATCAGAAGGAATGCTGTTTTCCTTTAAGTATAGATTTCAGCCTTATCCTGGTTTTTTTCTCTCAACATCAATAACTTCTTCTTAATAATACATTGCTCAATAGTTTTCTCAAGTCTGTCTTGTTCTGTTCTGACATAGTATATTCAAACTATATATTTAATGAGTACTTCATAAAAATATTTTTATTTCTTGCATAAGCACACTGCTACTTATTTTTTCTTAACATTTTTATCAATCAAACAATTGAAGAGGTAATAGTATGATGTATATGAACTAACTTAAAAATCTGTAAATTTGGAGATATAAAACAATATGGGGCTTAGAGACATCACATGTTAAAAGGAAGATACAGAGAACTTTTTTTGAGAGACTAAAATAAAATCAATGATTAGCAGCCTTAGTTCTTTGCAGACACTCCATAAGTACAATTCATATTTATTCTTCCTGTTGCCAAATCTCTACTGAAAGCTTTGACATATGCTAACACAGGAGTGACTAAGCTTCAGATCGTAAAGAGCACACAGGAAACTGAGGAAGGAGGGAACCCTTCAAGTCTGTGAACATTCCCAAGATCCAATGATTTAATCAACCTAACATCAGAAAAAAGAAAATCTGAAGACTGCCATTAATAATGGCAAAGATAAAAATAGGCAAATACTTTGTGTTCTGAGAATTTATAGCTCACTGTTAGAACATAGCATGTTATTCCATCAGTATGGATAATCAGTTAAAAAATAAAACGGGATGTGTTAATTATATAGAAGGAACAGGTTGTATTTATATATTTAGGAATATATGTGTAAAACAAAAATTAAAAAAACAAAGGACATGGACTTGAAAAAGAGCAAATTGGAGTACATGAAAAGGGCTAAGTAGAGAAAAACAAAAGGATAACATGATATAATTACATTTTAACTTCACAAAAATTTAAAAAGTTATCCTGATGATAAAAGGGAATTACTCAAGAAATAGAAATAGGAAGTAGATTAATTAACTGTTTCCTCAAGCACTCACTTATTTATACAATAAATATCTCTATTTGTTGTATTGCTATTTTAGGTTTAGATGATGTAAAATGAAAAAGACATAGCCCCTCTTCTGCATAAGTTTCCAAGGCTTATGTGGCCTTTTTAATTTCTCTGAATGGATCACTTTGAACACTCTAGACTTCATAGTTTTCCTTTGTAAAACGGCAGCAGTAGATGCTAAGAATTCTGCCTGGAAAAGTTTGACAGATCTGGGAAAATTGATTCTATAGATGCTTGACAACAGGAAGCTTTATCACACAATGCTTAACAGGAGGAACTGTGAGAGTAAGGGCCCAGCTGCTCAAAGGAAAGCTCCACCGCTGATCATTGCTATCTCTCACCAAACTGCCTAACTGTTCCTAACTTCAGAAACGTTGTCTCTAAAGAAAGATTATCAGTATCTGTCCTGAGGGGGATGCTGCAAAGATTCAATATGAAAATGTCCTGAACTGCAAAAACAAAGCTCAGTGTATAAACAAAAGGGCCTATAACATGCATGTATTACTACATGTATGATGAATGCTGTATATGTACCGTTCGTGTGCGTATGTTTGTGTTTTTATATATATATATAGTGTGCAATAACTGACTTACACATATGTATAATTTTCTTTCACACATTTTAACTAATATTTGAGTTAGGTTATTAACATTAAAAAACAATATGTATTTAGGTGCTTAAAGAATCTAAGATTCTTGATGTAAACCAAGAGGCCAAAATCACCTTGAGAGAGTATAATTTGTTTTCCTCAAAAAGTGCATCCTTGGTATGCCTGGCTACATGTTAAGGAATGGTTTAAAATTATTTATAAATGTCTGATTATTCAACGAATGCATTGCAAATATCCCATGATTATGAATTGGATTTGCTAGATGTGTGCTTAAATTGATATTTTAATGTAATTTAATGTAAATGCTAATATAATAAATATTAACCTAAGCCATACACTGACTAATTTATGAAACTCAACTTTCCAGAAAGATGCTATGATTTGCAATTGCTTAGTATCTATGAAATATTTATGCATCGTGTGCTACCTGGAGAAATTAAAGTACTCTGTACCCGTGAGCTATCTTTTCTGCTGAAGATACCGTAAAAGCACTATGGATGTTTAAGAGACTAGGCAGGATAGTGGCAGGCAAATTTCTCTTATGTCCTACCTGGCCTCAGATCTTCCTATGGCCAATAGAAGACCAAGATAGGCTATATAGGCATAAGGGAAAGAGATAAATTGACTGGAGACGAGAGGCTGATGCAACCACATAGTTACTTTTCTGCTGCTCTGATGAAACACAACTTATGGAAGAAAGTTTATTGGGGATTATGATCCCAGAGGGGTAAGGGGCCATTGTTGCAAGAAGCCATGGTGACAAATGTCAGGCAGGTGACCAGAGCAGAAAACTGAGAGCTGACATCCTCAACCACAAGCCCAAAGCAGAGAGGATGAGATAGTGTTATGAGGTTTTGCGCTCTCAAAGCCTATCCCCAAGCAATAAGAATATAACACAACTCAAAACTGACTGGAACAAACATGACTTGATGAGACAACCACTAAATTCATCATAGTGGTGTCTGTGCCAGCAGCTATAAGGAATTGGTCATTCTCGTGTATTGGATTCCATGACACAATCCAAAAATTTCATGTACAGATGAAGAAAGAGTAATCCTATACTAGTAAAAATCCTATTCCTTTAATTCCCTCACCAATTTTTTACCTTACAAGTAATTCTCCCTATGCCTCAAGTTTGTACACCATATGAAAGGTCAATGATTCCAGGCTTTGAGATTCTGTCATGAGGAACACTCCTACCTCTGAGCATATACTAAAATAAAATAGCTCCCTACAATTCCTTTTTTAATCTCACTTCTGAATGTTTTCTCTCTTGATGGCCACAGAACCTGGAAACATTATTTAGAGGTCTCAACCCAGTTTCTGTATTTCACACCAGCAACAAGACCTGACTTCAGAACTCATCTGCAATGACTCTCTACTGTTTACTCTAGACACTAGGTTGACCTAATGTAAGCATGTTGAATGGGCAGGCCTTTTTCACAGCGTTAAGAGAGCAAGAAAAAAAAAACAAAGAGGACTATGCCCACTCTCAGTACAGTAGACCTTACTTTACAGAATAATTTCATATGCCTATCCCACAAAAATGAATTTTCCTGCAGCAAAATCTTACTAAACAAATGTTAAATTTTTGAACAAGGTATTATAGTAAAAGTATGAAAGATGGAGTGTGTCTTTTTAAGAACCAAAATTCATTCAAAATATGGACTAAAAATACTAGCTAAGAAAGATGATCAAATATAACACGTCTTTGCCTGTCAACAGCAATTCATTATTGCCACAAGAATGTATAGAATTTTTATGTGTATTCTTGCGTGTTTTTCTCTAACATTCTAGAGGCATTTGTCAGCCTAGATGCTGTACTGAAAACGTGAGGTTTACTCCTAATAAGCAATGTGAGAAAACATAGTATTTTTATTATCTCATTGCAGTTTGGAAGTCCTTTGTTACTAGAGCATAACTCTGCTGCCCCTGACTGATACATTTTTACAGTAGGAATCCTGGATCCAAGAGGGAATGAACGGAGAATAAAACAAGAGATGCTTAGAGTCACTCAGGTTAATCTAATTTAAGGAAACTAACATTTGAACAGGGTAAATGTAAGCAGCTGAGACTCTGGGGAAATTTGAAGTTAGAGTTGTATGCAGAACAAATTTAAAGAGTCAGTTCAGTGTGAGAGACAGTTTCACTTTTTATTTTTAATGAAAAGACCACCCTTTTGTAGAGTTCACACTGTGATCTGGGCTCATTTAGTCCTCTCAATAAGCACCATAAAAGCAACTGCTTCTTCTAATACTCACAAATCTCCCAACCTTAACCATATCAGACACCATCTCAACATGTCTACATGGCCTGGCAAATTATGGAGAGTTGAAATATGACCAGAAAATTCTGGCCAGAAGAAGACTGTGAGGAAAAAAAGGGGGCAATGGGAATCATGTGATAAAACAGGAGAGCCCGGATGGAGTAGGAAGCCGTGAATAATGTTCAAAAGAGACTCTGTGTATGAAGACAATTTAAATATAAATACGACTTTCACAAATGGTGGAGGAAAAGTTGTCAGAAGAATTCACAAAGGAGGTGTTGATAGAACAGAATCACGGATGTGAGAAAACTCTGAGAACATTCCAGAATGAAAGACTATCTCTGTGTTCTTGGCTGCTGTCTGAGATTTATGTTAGAAAATATCAACTGATAGTAGACGAGCTACTTAAATTTTTTGAGGATTAAGAAGTATTTGTGAAGCCGGGCGGTGGTGGCGCATGCCTTTAATCCCAGCACTCGGGAGGCAGAGGCAGGCGGATCTCTGGGAGTTTGAGGCCAGCCTGGTCTACAAGAGCTAGTTCCGGGACGGTCACCAAAGCTACAGAGAAACCCTGTCTCGAAAAATAAAAAAAAAAAAGAAGTATTTGTGAGAAACAGACATTTGTGGGTTGCTCCTATAAGCTTTGTACCACATTTGCCCTAGCCTATCTTGCAGGCAGGACAACACTATAATTTAAAGGGTATGTAGCTGGGTTGATATTTGCATTTCTCTTTTCATAGCCTGCAGAATATCTTCCTGTTCCAAAGACACTAGATGTAGGAGTGGGGGTTCTGTGCTGGTACAAGCTAGACTTCTCCATGTTCAATGAGTTATGTGGATGTTGTCTTCAGCAATAGAGAATTATTGTCAGTTTGTGGAAAACAAATTACTGTCTTGGCAACAGCTTGGGTTGTTTGGGGATTTTCATAAGACTCCTTTGGCCAACAACTCAATTGGATATAACCCAGTTCCAGTGCAGGAAGCTTTATTTGATGCAACTGGGGCTTCATCTCCCCCATGATTTGGAGACTTTGACTTTATTAGGATGACCTAATAAAGTCAGTGATGGTATTAGTCAACTTTCTGTTACTGTAATAAAGGTCTGATAAACGTACTTTACAAAGAGAAAAGAGTTAAAATCTTGAACCAGATAAGCTATACCCTGACTCCTCATTCATATATGGTGAGACAAGTATTTTGGTTTAGTTTGGTTTGTAATAATAAAATATTGTTACTTCTTTGAGCATTTCATACATAGATACAAATAATATCTTCTGATCAAATTTGCCCTTGTAGACTCCCTGTAACTCCTTCCAGATCTCCCTTCCCCTTCCCACCTCATAAATCCATGTCCTCTTTAAGTCCAAGTTATGCTGACCATATATTCAGGAGTATAAAGCCATCCAATGGAGCATGATCTACCTACCAGGGACTCTTGAACAAAACTGACTCTATATCGCCCACAGTTCATCAATTCTTATAGTTCCTCAGCAGGTAAAGGCACTTACCACCAACCCTGACAACCTGAGTTCTAGCCCCAGGATCCACATGGTAGAAGGAAAGACCAATATTGTCCTCCGACCTCCACACCTGTGCTATAATATTTGTACCAACCCTCAATATATAAACACAGATAAATGAAGTTTTTAAAAAATTTAAGATGTTGGCGAAATGAACCACACAAGATAGCTATTGATAACCATGATGATTAAATCAATTGAAAAGTTTTGAAAGAAGATTCTCAAAAGATAATTAAAAGGAGAGAGCAGGGGCTAGAGAGTTGGCTCAGGTTAAGTACACTGGCTGCTTTTCCAGAGGACCTGGGTTAAATTTTGAACACCCACATGGCAGCTCCCAGCTGTCAGTTATTCCAGTTCTGGCATACTAAATACCATAATATAGACATACATGTAAGCAAAACATCAATGCACATAAAATAAAAACAAAAAAGTCATATTAAGAAGGGGAAAAAGGTGAGAATGGACCCAAAATTCTGGAAACTCTCCTGATGCCCAAATTTAGGGGTATAGTGTTTTTAAAGACAAAAGCATAATTACATCAGTAGGTAAGTGGAGGGTATATTAGTGATGGATTTAGAGTAGCCAAGTAAAATCTACTCTTTTTTTTTGCAAGGTTCGGTATATTTTAGACTAAAAATTGGATTTGGTGACAAAAAATATTCACATACATGTGTGTGTGTATATATATATACATATATATATATACATGATATGTATATCATATGTAATATACATGATATGCTACATTGACCAAGCAGCCATGGCTAAATTATTTAAAACTTTTGAGATTTGGGTTACTAATTTATAAAATGGACTTAATTATATCTATCTTGTATTGTTATTGTGAATTACAGGTAATATAACACATTTAAAGTACATAAAAGTACTGTAACAGTTTTGAGAATGTAGCAAGTCTTCAATAAATGTCAGCTTGTGGTTTTTATTTAAAATCTAAAGGCAGACATTAACATGTGGCAGATAAGGTCAAACTAAAATTCAGGTGTGCATAACTAAAAGAAGTTTTCATTTAAAATGTCTGGAACAAAATGTCTGTATATTTGACAGGTTAAGAGAACTAAGGAGATGAGAAAGATGGGGATTTAAGGGAAGTTATTAGAATGTCTCTAAAGTCTCTGGTTGCTAGGGATGTAGCCACTGCAGGGAGGGAAGACAGAACCAAAGGGTTACTGTCAACTACAAGAAATCCAAACGACAGGCAGCAAAAAGAGCAACAGACAAATGGGAGAGAAAAAACTCAACAGCAACAGAAACAATGATAAAATAAGAAGACAGCCTACTGGTTGGAGTAAAATACTCTCATCCTGTACGTCTGATAAAATATGTAAGTAACCCAAAGAATTGTACAGCAAGAAAAAAATCAGTTTGAAAATGGGCAAAATCTTTTTTAAACATATACAAATGGTCAATAGGTAAGAGTAAAGAATGTTCAACATCACTATTCACTATGGAAATTGAAGCCGTAATATGCCACCTCACTTCTGATGGAATGGCCTTCACCAACCAAGTAAGAGGTGAGCAATAGAGAGGATTTAGAGAAAACCAAACTGGTACACACTGTTCATAAGAATGTGAGCCCAAATATTATGGAGAACAGCATGGAACTGCTTTAAATCTTATCTAAAAATACAGCTACGGAAGAAACTAAAGTCAGTATGTTCAAAGGATTTGTCCACCCCTGTGTTTATTGCAGAATCATTCAGATTAAACAAGACATAGAATTAGCATAAATACCCATTATGTTTATTGATGGAAAAACAAATGTGCTATCTGCAGTAAACCAGAAACAGACAAATACTGCATGATATCATTTAGATGTGGAATCTAAATGTTGAACTCTTAAACATAAAGTGTGGAACTCTACTGAAAGAGTAGAGACAAGGAAGGGAAAGAATGGGATGTTTTTATCAAAAGGCACACTTCCAGAAAGACAGGACGAATACATTTGACACTGTGGTACACAGCAGGGAACTCTAGTCAGTAATACTGTATTATATATCTCAAAAAAACTAATAGTAAATTACAGATGCTTTACCATTAAAATGTGATAGGGAGCAAAGACATGAAGCTGGTGCTCAACTAGAAACTTCGCCCCTGCTGACTGCAGAACAATAACCATCAACATCTCCCAGATACAAACCCTGTGACCTATAATAGAGACTTACCTTCAAGATAATGGTATTATTGTGCTATAATGAATATGGAAACAACCAACCACATTTTTGTTTGTTTGTTTTGTTGTTTGCTTTTCAAGACAGGGTTTCTCTGTGGCTTTGGAGCCTGTCCTGAAACTATCTCTTGTAGTCTAGGATGGCCTCGAACTCACAGAGATCCTCCTGCCTCTGCCTCCCAAGTGCTGGAATGAAAGGAGTGTGTCACCACGACCCAGCTACCAACCACTTTTTGATTGGCTGTAAGGTCTGCTGCTTGAGACTCCTGACACTGTTAAAGTGGTCAGGAACTTGTGACTAAATGGGTCATGAGGCTAGGGAAAAACATAATAATACTATTCTGTTATAGGAATAAAATGTTAATAACACTACTGTACTCAAAGATAAGTGCCTCCATCAGCTTCTTCTTAGAGCAGATGAAAATTAACAGAGACCCACAGCTGGACAATAAACAGAAAGTAAGAGACTTTGAAGCACTCAGTCAAAAAGAAGATGTCTTCATTAAATCCCTCTCCCTCAAAGCTTAGGAAGCAAAACATACTTTAAGCAGTAGAGGTGTTAGGTGACACCAAGGAAACAGTGTCTTCCGGGCACTGCAGGATTAAAGCACATATAAACACACAGAGATTGTGTCAGCACAGATTCATGCCCCATAGGGTCTGAACACTGGGAGGGAGAAGAGGATAAGGGGCCCTACTTTAACCAGAAGTTATTTGTGGTTGAATCCAGCTGGCAAAGGGAAAATCTGTTTTCTCCAATACAATGTCACTGGGTATATCACCCA
Organism: Microtus ochrogaster; assembly: GCF_000317375.1. Classification (NCBI taxonomy): domain Eukaryota; kingdom Metazoa; phylum Chordata; class Mammalia; order Rodentia; family Cricetidae; genus Microtus; species Microtus ochrogaster. Next base: position 38,865,905 of record NC_022017.1, on the reverse strand, counting down.
CACTCCGGGACAGGCTCTATGCTCAGGAGGAGATAGCCAACACAAAATAAACTCCATGATTTTTGTTTCTGTAGTTGTTGCTATCTGTGGACTTTTTGTTTCATTTTGTTTTGTTTTCTAATTCTTTTTTGTCTTTAGGTTTCTTGCTGTTTTGATTATCGCCTGCTTCATTTTGTTAGATTTTCCTAAAAAAGAAAGATCATGAAGTTGGGTGATAGGGATCTGGAAGGAGTTTGGGGAAAGGGAAAAACATGAGAAAAATGAAACATGTTTTTAATTTGAGAAGGAGGCAAGGAGAGTGTGACAATCAGGCTGAATTACATAAGGGTGTTCCAGGCCAGCCAGAATAGGTAGGTAGGTAAGTAGGTAGGTAGGTAGGTAGGTAGGTAGGTAGGTAGGTAGGTAGGTAGGTAGATGATAGATAGATGATAGATAGATAGATAGATAGATAGATAGATAGATAGATAGATAGATGGTAGGCAGATAAAAAGAAAATGAAGTGAAATGATGAGTGTTAACTATATTGACTTAACAATCTTAATCAAGTAATTGTACAAGAGTGAGGACATGAACTCAAATCCAAAAAACTAAAAGCAGAAATTAAAATATGTGAGAAGCCAAGCATAAAGGCACAAGCTGCAGTCCCAGCACTGGGGAGGCAGAAGCAAGAGCTTGTTGGCCAACAAGTCCAGCCAAAGAATATGCTCCATGACAGTGAAAGATCCATCTCAAAATATAAGGTAGAATGTGATAGAGGAAGACAGAGATGTGACTCTGGCATCTGCAGTCATGGACTGTGCACATACATGTGCACATAAATATACACATACACCAAGCAAAAACAAAATGGTTCAAAATATCCTATCTGTGCCCAATAGATGTAAATAATAATGATTTTTCAGCACTAAAAATGTGAAGTGAAAAATGAATAGAATAGAATAGAATAGGATAGAATAGAATAGAATAGAATAGA
>NC_022017.1:38843148-38864613 GCF_000317375.1 Microtus ochrogaster | reverse complement strand
CAATAAATATATCAGAATACATGCATATATAAATATATATACACATAGTCATATTATCTACCACTCCTTTATTAAAATAAGCATTGTATTAAAGCCAGGTAATTTTTGTCTCTTTCACTGTGTATAGGACGGTCCTGCCAAAGGGTGGGAACATAATGTGTTTTCAGGTGAGTGGATGAGTCAGTTGGTTGGGGCACAACAGTTAAAAGGATGGACTGCTGCCCTTGTCCTGGAGTTTCCATGCTATGAGGAGTAAAGCAGACCCCACGGGCCACAGGTGCTGAAGAGCCAGCTACACAGTGAACTAAAGTCCACTCAGAAAAATCCCTGCATCTTGCAATTGCCACAATTGTAATTTCTCCTGCTAAATAACCAAAAACTTAAACCATGAGAACGCTTTTGTCTTAGTACCCAAAGCAATGCTGCTGAGCCATGTAGAAGGATCTTCCTGTATTTCCACTTCCTTTTGAGGGTGCTTTCTCTTCAGCTTCTGCTTAGTTTCTGTTTTAATGTTGGTCCTATTTTAATCCCTATTTCTGTCCCCATTTGACCAGAAAGGACGGTCTTTGCCCAAGAGAGGAAACAGTACTTTGGAGAAGACCTGTGACTGGCAATATTCTCATGCTCAGTCCTGATAGAGAGCAGATGCTGCAATTTGCTGCCTATTGTCCTTACTGCTCGGCTCCTCTAGAGCGAGATTTGGAAAACTGATAGCGTCTGAGTAGCTTCCAGTACCCAAGGAGATACAGTAAAAAAGTGAAAGGGGGCCTAGGTGAGAAGCAGAGTATTTCGATTAGCACACATGTATACACACAAACATACACACACACACACACACACACATACACACATACACACACACACATTTTCCCCCAAAAAAGATATAATCATTCACATGTGGCCAAAATAGGAAATAGTCCTGAGAACTTACCCACCACCCATGTTTCAGTGTTGAGATCACATCAATGCTAGTCTTTCTGACTCCAAAATCTGTATTCTCTTTGTGATGTGGAATACAGTTATTCAATCTGTTCATCTATTCCATTTGAAACTGACATAAAAAGTCCTGCCAGGGCTGGGGAGATGGTTCATTGAAGAGGTCCTGAATTCAAATCCTCAGTGCCTATATAAAAAGTCATACATGGCCGTGTAACCCCAATGTTTGGAGGGGCCATGACAGGTAGGCCCCAAAAGCTCATGGGCAAGTCAGCCTAGCCAACATAGTAAGCTTTGTATTTAATGAAAGATCCTGTCTCAAAAACATAATGAAGATATGGAAAAAGACTCCTGATATCCTCCTCTGGCCTCCACATGCTTGTGCGTATGTACACACAGAGATACACATAACATACAAGGCACACAGACACACATTTGCACACACCGAGCTCTGCCAAAATTCAGGCACCATTACAGATGTCTGACCCTCTACTTACCAAATTAGAAACAAGTTGTTTTGACAATGTTTTCCACTAAATTACAGCAAACATCATTGTCCAAAAGATTTTCTTTTTTTTTTTTTTTCAAAAATTGCATGAAAGCCATCAGAGAAGCAAATTCCAACCCTTCACTCCTGCCTTGCATGCGACCCTATCATGAGACTGTGTGATTGAATGCTGGTCACCTCCACAGTACTCTTTCACTAGCCAAGCTCCTTATTCAGAACGTGACCATTTCGTATTTATTTACTCATTTATTTTTTAGTTCAGAAGCAGGGTCTCACTCTGTATGCTTGGCTAACATCCGGACTGCCCTCAAACTTGCAGTGACTCCCTCTACTTCTTCCTATCTGAGTTGGAATTACAGGCAGGTACTACACCTGGCTAACTATTCTCCAACAGAGGATGATGCCACAAAATAAGCCAAAGGGATGCCAGGCGGGACTGGAGGTCAGTTTTCCTGCTGTTCTGCCCCCGATACAACACTCTTTTGATGGCACAAAGTCCGGAAGAGATTCTGACGTCACACTGAGGGTGAAGTAACCAATCTGCCTAGATCTTTCCTTTCCTAAGGAGAAATTGATTGGAAGTCTCCTGGCCTCTTCCTTCCCCTTGCCATCAGCAGTTCTGCCCAGCTTCACTCCAATAATTCTTCCCTAATGAGAACCTCAGGGAAAGAGAACTCTCTTGTTGTCCATTCATGCAAAGATACTCAGCAAATGGTTTTCTACAGAAGTCTACACGGCTTGCCATTAGTCTACACATGCCTTGGGAGGAGCACCCTTGATAAAGTTATAAAATTTTCCTCTGTACTATCTCAACACGGTGGAGGAGTTAATCTCACTATTATGTTTGGATAGTTAGGCGGCTCACTCTTCACAATTACAACTTCAAGGTAAACAAAAAGCAAGCTTCTACTTTGACATAGATCAGTAGACACTTCAGTATACTTATAAGTCATTTGTGCACCACCAGACATTGCATATGATATCCAGTTCTAACCTCTTTGTTTTTAATATTTATTTCTTTTACTCACATGTCTGTCTGTGTGAGGATGTCGGGTCTTAGTGTTACACACAACTCTGAGCTGCCATGTGGGTGCTGGGAATCGAACCCAGGTCCTCTGGATAAGAAGTCAGTGCTCTGAACCACTGAGCCATTTCTCCAGTCCCCAGTACTAACCTCTTAGAACTCAGATATTAATATGTGGATAAGTAACCTGACTTTTGTAAGACAATACAGTAATTGCCACAATGTCATACTATATGAAAGGCTAGGGAAATGGCTCATTTTGTAAATTGTTCATCTTGCAAGAACAAAGACCTGTGTCTGATATCCACTTTTTAAAAACCAGACTTGGTGGTGTTTGTAACCCAAGTACTTTGGAGGTAGAAACAGACAGGGCTCCCAAACTAGCTAGCCTTGCTTATACAGTCTATTCCAAGGAATAATAGACACTGACTCAAAAAAAAGTGAATGAAAAGGTCTGTAGTGCCTGAGGAACAATATTCAAGGGTTTCCTCTGATGTGAGGGTATGTGCATGTGAGCACACACACACACCACAGCATATGGAATACACACACCACAGCATATGGAATACACACACCACAGCATATGGAATACACACACCACAGCATATGAAATGTCACAAAAATAGCAAAGAGAAGGCAACTGACTTTATGTATTGGGAGAACTGGAATCAAGAGTTCAAGATACTCCATCCAGCAAAATAACAAACTCCTATTATTGGCAAAAGTCAGATCAAGTATATTGAGGATCCCCTGGATGTATCAATTAGAATAGCCTGTAGTACTTCTTTTCAATAAAATATTAATCCAGGTGTTATTATAAAAATATTTTACAGATGTTATTAAAGTCTACAAGCAGTCAATTTTACATAAGGAATAGTACCCAAGATAATTTTTACAGACAGAATTCGGTAGATCCAAATAAACCTGGTACTCAGTTTTCCTTCAGAGAAAAGAAAAATCCCACTGTGGTCAGGGAATGCCACACCTAAAAGCTCCCATCTTTTCTGTCTACTATAAACTCAGATAACTAATTCTAATGATTTACATTTGCCTAGCCAATACCTACAGATTCATAAACCAAGTAATTGCAATGAACTCTTCATATTTATTCTTCATATTCCTGCTCCTCTAAAATATGAAGTGTTAGTGAAATGGACTTGAAAGTGCAGAAATAGCTTTGGACTATAGGCAGGCACAGGAATTATTCTAAGGACTTTACTGCAAAGGCCTCTACTGCTTTAAATGGATTATGAGTAGACACATGGATCTTACCACAGACGTGATCGGTGAGAATTCAGAAGGAGCTGAAAATGTTTCCCGCAGACAAGAGAAAATCTAAGTCAATAATCATCTACAGAGCACAACAGAGTTTCCACTGCTACTGAAATCCTGAAGGTCTGGGCTTTCTTTAAGGGAAGTCTCTCTGGTTCAGGTAGAAATCCAGTAAGACTACACCTAAGAATGGACGCAAATTCAAGTTTAGATTTAGTCAAAAACATTGCAACCTAATCTTGGAGGGATTCATTTCTTGGTGTGGTTGTGATGGCATCCCCACCCTAGATGCTTCCTAAAGACAAAGTCAACATTTGCTGGAGGACAAGGATATCATTCCAAGCTTCTATAGTTGTTTACATAAACAGTTAGACTACCAGTACAACATGTAACAAGATGAACACAACCAGAACCACTGAAGTAGATGCATAATGGCCTGTATTTATGTTCTGATACAATGAGTTTTGGGACATGGGAGGCTTGGACTGACAGTTATCTCCTAACTTCTGAAGATGAGAAGTTCACATGCAGCCTAACTAGGTTCTCCGTTCAGTGTCACACAAGGCTGAAATCAATGAGACGGTGTTCTGATGTAGGTCTGGATCTTCTTCCAAATTCATTCTGGCTTATGGTTGTAGATTCTATGGCCTGGTCTTCTACCTGGCTACTCAGCTCTTAGAAACCACCCCTAAGGCCTCCACGTGGCACTCTCACAAATCGGTATTTTAGTTCTTCCAAGTCAGCTAGAGAATCTCTATTTGGTCTACTGCAAGCGAGTTTTACCGTAAGTCATAACTATCTTATCTTCATTGTTAAGTAGCATAACCAATTACAGGGTGGTATCCCTAACACAAGTAGAGCTTATACTACAAGGGGAGGGGCTAAACATGGGATCTATAACTGATGGAGGTGAAGAGGGGATTTTAAGAAACAGTTTCCAAATCCTGACACTCAAATGACCCAAGCATTGACTTTATCTGTGAATGACTTTTAAAATAAAATGTAGGGCAAAACAAGCAATTTCATAAAAGATAAACCAATAAAATTTCAAAGGAGGGTTGGAGAGAAGGCTCGGTAAGTAAAAACACTTAGTGCACATGTAGGAGGACCTGGGCCCCGATCCCCAGCCTCCATGAAACAAAAGAAAGAATTAGAACGTAGATGGAAACATGAACTGAAGCACAAGGAAGACAAGATACATATATTTCTCCATTTATTTTTACACTGTTATACTGAAGATACACATTGTCAGAGTGGATTTAAACTATGTAAAAAAGTATCAGGAATATTTTAAGAAAAATTAAGGTAAAATATATTTGGAATACTTAAAGTTCTAGTATGGCTGGGAAGGCAATAAGCCCATGAATTTATCATGAATGATGTAAATATAATATTGAAGGGTTTTCCCAGTTACTTTTCTCTAGAAAGGAACAGTCAACTCTCAACTATGTAGGAAGAAAGAAGTAGGGATCTGTTTCTGGAGAAATTACAGACAAGCATTTCCCAAGCCAGAAAGCATCTACCGAAGTCTGCAGTGGACTGTGTCTTATGAACCCTCTGTGTAAGCTGAGACAGAATTCCATTGACACATAACCCCACCCTGCTAAAAATCTTCAGGCTCTGGTCCTCTCTGCTCAGAGTAGGGCAGTCCCACTTCCTCAAACTGCCTGTTTTCTCTGTACTATCTCACACACAAAACAATTTCTTAATTATGATGAGCCTGTTTTCCTTTGTCTCTCCCTTGGGTTTTTTTGGTTTTTTTTGGTTTTTTTTTTTTTTGGTTTTTTTTTTTTGTTTTTTTTTTTTTTTTTTTTTTTTTTTTTTCCTTTTCTGTGCTCGAGAAAACACTGGAAAGATAAAAATTGGCTGAGACACAAGATACAGTTACGTGAGTGTAGCATGACAAGCCAGCTGTGTAGAAATAACCTTTTGGTCAGACACACTACTGTGACTTCTATAGGCAAATAATAACACTAGTTATTTTGTAGATTGTGGTGAGTCTTAGATGAGAAAGTCCGTGTGAGGCTGTAGTCAGTGTCTTTCACCTAACCTGTCTCTCCTGAAGCTAACAGATTCCTTTTGCCTGTTCCAGATATCTCTATCTATTAAAAAGGTGGGGGGTTGATAGATCCGCAACAACCATACCCCTGCCAGAGAAGAACTGCAACCTGCATTGCTAGCATCTGCAGAGCCTTGAAGCCCTTCTGAGGATTGCGTGTGCTTTGGATGCAACTGGATTTCCAATAAAGGACTCTATGACAGGGGCGTGCCCAGCATGAGGCCCTGACTACTCCAAAACTGGGCTGAGTTTGCCATCTAGAGGACACCAGGGGACAGACAGGCCCTACAGGGTCTTCAGTGGAGAAGAAGCCCTGGCACCCAGCACAGAGACAAAGCTTCCGCACTAAGGGACATTTGATGAGGGTTTGTCTACCCAAGCACCATAGGGACAAGGCAAAACACAGCCTCTGCCCGTGGTGCTCTAACGTGACAATGGGACCCTCTTTCTAGAAGGATGAAGAGCGCTTCCCTCACAGCACAGAATGAACGTGAGCACTAATAAATCGCCATGCCAACTGAGACTCGCCCTCTGAATTAGATTCCAATTTTCTAGACAAGCAAGCTGAGCTGGACTTCAGAAGTCCCCGCTGCTTGATTTTGCAGTCGCTGGAAAGTAACGTCAGCCAACCGGGACCACACAGTTAGAAAGTAGGAGAGACAGACCCTGGAGCCACTCTGGCAGGACCTGCGTTCCTTCTAATGACGTCAGGAGGCTGACCTGAGCCTGAAGCAGCCTGATGTTATGGTCATGTGGGAAGAGAGCAGAGCAGGGAGAAACCGTGGGCTGACGGGGTTTCAGGGGCAGAGTTTCCAAAGTCAGAAGTATTCATACCTTGTTGAGACCCTCATTTGCCAGCGATGGAACAAATGAGGATCTTTGGCCTCTGGCCTACATTCACATAGCTCTTCTCACCCTATAAATCTGGTCAGGTTGGAGAAAGCTTCTCTGACTTTCATGGGTGTTCCCTCCGTTGTAAGGAATGTCTGTATATGTACTTACAGTTTAAGGATCCTTTACCTTTGAAAGGTGACAACGTGGCTACATACAATTCAGGGCATTTGAACTCAAAAGGAAATCTCTTCTCCAGAAGCAAGACTGTAGGCCAGGATCCTAAACATTCCACCAACATTATGTCCTTTTCAGACCCCATGCTATAGCCTGCCATTGCATTCATGGTTCATTTTTCACCTATATACAGAGTAAGCAAGTGTGGATTCTGCATTGCTGTGGCTAAGCAGAACACCAAGGAGACAGTGTTAGTCAAGAGATCCACAGCCACTGTCCTCGGGGATTTTACATGGCATCTAGTTTATCATCCGCACAATCAAGAGACTATGACTAATGCACCAAAATGGTGTCTCTGAGTAGACACCAAGGACTAATTAACAAGAGATTGAAATTGAATTTGTGGTTGGCTTTCCTGCACACGACCTGGATGATCACAACACCTCTGGTACTCTTTTCTTAGAGCTTCATTCAATGTACTTCTTATATTGTTTTGCCAACTTTCATAATTTTATTGCGGTTTTGGTACAATTAAAAAATATCTGTACACACAGATTTTCAGCCTCTTGAGTTCAGACAAAGCTTCTTTTCATCTCACAATCTTCCCTATATTCTAGTCTGGATTCTAGACAGTAGGTTTAGGTTAAAATTTTTAATGGATAAATCAAACAGTCAGATTTTTCCATCAATCCGTCAATCAATTTTAAATATCACTGACAAAAGCACATCCATAAAGTCTTTAATTTGTAATGCATGAGAACCTAAGTATAGTAATTGATGATCAATGAAAATTTTAAAGTTACATGCCTCCATCCAAATGCATCATTGCAAGTCATTTGTCATTTGTTGCACAAGTAATCTGTCAAACATGACGCTGGATGTCGGTTAAAACCGAAGAACCTTTCCATAAATAACTAAAAGATGCTTGTGGGTTCTGAGAAAGGGGCACACCTCCCCCTTTGCTGGAATAATCGGTCAGGGATATCTTTGCTGAAAACTGAAGTCTGACTACAATGATTAGACATAGCTTTCCTCAGTGGAGGCAGGACTGGCCGTCAGGCAGGGAAGGATCCAAAGATTGTGTCACAGCTGCAAAGGAAGCTGCCAGAGTACATTCAGTTTCCATATACATGCATGAAGCATTGGGTAATAGCTTCACTCTCCAACTTCATTTAAAACGAAGACGGTTTTAGACTCAAAGCCGTAAAAGTTGCAGCAAACCTTTTTGAACCCATATGTTCAGAGTCCTTTAAATCGTCCTTCAAAACTTCAGCCAACTCACATTTTTGAGCCTGACGGCACTCTTCAACTCCCGGAATATTAGCCACCCCATTCAGTGAGTGGTCCATTATTTCTAATTTTTGTTCACTAGTTAATACAACCAGAAGTTTAGATTTCATGAGCTCTTGTAATAGGCCTCACACTGACCTATGCACTGTTTCTGAAGGATCTCTTTTTTTATGAATATTTAGTGAGCTCTACATTTTATTCTGCTTTTCTCTCTGCCTCTCCCCTCCCCCCTTCAGCCCTCCACCAAGGTCCCCATTCTCCCAAATTACTCAGGAGATCTTGTCTTTTTCTACTTCCCATGTAGATTAGATCTATGTAAGTCTCTCTTCGTGTCCTCATTGTTGTCTAAGTTCTCTGGGATTGTGGCTTGTAGGCTGGTTTTCTTTGCTTTATGTTTAAAAACCACCTATGAGTGAGTACATGTGATAATTGTCTTTCTGTGTCTGGGTTATCTCACTCAAAATAATGTTTTCTAGCTCTATCCATTTTCCTGCAAATTCAAGATGTCATTATTTTTTTCTGCTGTGTAGTACTCATTGTGTAAATGTATCACATTTTCTTAATCCATTCTTTGATCGAGGGGCCATTTAGGTTGTTTCTTTTACTTAGTGTGAAGACAGTATTAGCTAGCTTCCATTCTGCCATCAGGAAAATGATGTTGAGAGAAATTGGGTCCCTTGGTCTGGGAAATCCAAGTAAGGAGGAGTGGAGCCAGGCACTCATTACATTTACAATGCAATGGTCACAATACGTGACAGGGATAGCTTATAGGATGGAGGGTTGATTTGGGCTCACAATTCCCAAGAATTTCTGTCCAGAGTGATAGGAAAGGTAGGTCAATGTCACATGGTTAACAGTATTCCACAGATAACTCTCTCATGGCTGAAGGGAAGAAGGATGGGGAGATTTGGCGACTAGGTGAAGATCTGATGCAGAATTACTGGCACTCTCAGAGGCATGCAGTTACCCACCACCCACTTTCAAAAGCCTCCTGTTTGGAGACAATGCAGAAAATCTCCCATCTTTAAAGAGTTTGTTTTTTGCTTTCTCGTCAAAGAAAGATTGTCGTAGTAATAATAATAATACTAATAATAATTCAAGGCTGAGAAGTATATGTCACTTTACTGAGCTAATTTTAGGGAACAAATGGACTTTCACAATAATTCATCCTTATTCTGTATTCCTTGGGAAGTAAACAAATATTGAAAAGGTAGATCTTGTTTGTATTTTTAAAACAAAACATTAGGAAGATCTACTTTGTAAGAGAGAAATTTAAATTTTGAAATGTTCCCCGGAGGACTAACAGAAATGGCTCCCTGAACCCTTAGTACTCAAAGCATCTCCAGTGAATAAGAATCCCTCTCAAATTCTTCCAAGAGCTGAAGGTGTTTTCTCACTGTCCTCATGCAAGGAAAATCCTTCCTTTCTCATGCATTTGAGAACACACATGTCAATTTTCTGCTAGGTGCAATGTACCACAAAACCTAACAAGATTCTGTTGTACTCACCATGTGAACATTATCCCATCCTAAGCATTTCCTCCTTTTGCCATTCTATGTTTACCTTGTGACAGTCTTTATCTATATCAACTTACATAAATGCTACCATGATCTTTACCATGCTTCTAAGCTGCTAAGTGCATCTCAGGCAACTCCTCCCATCCAGTGCCCCCCCCCCCCGCAGCCTTCAGAAACACACATCCTTAGCACTTGCATGATAAAAAGAAGACAATGCTTCATGGAAAGGAGGCGATCACATAGCCAGCTTGGACTGGAAACTGTGTCTGGATTTGCCTAGAACAAATTCTGTGTCTGCTGGCCCCAATAAGCTCAGGGAACCATGGCTGCTCAGTGCTGAGATAGTCTAGCAAGAGGCATGGAGTAGAAGAGCAATGATTCACCAAAGAATTTAATGGCGGATGTTCATGTAAGCAACAGATCTGTGGTGGTAGATCCTGCATGTATCTCTTCATGAGGGGAGTGGGAGCAGGAAAGTCAAGGGGTTCAAGGCCATCCCCAGCAACACAGTGAGCTCCAGGCCAGTCAGGGACACATAAAAACCTGACACAAGGACAAGATGAATAAAACAGATTTCCGTGTACACATTAACTCATTGTTTGGGCCTGTTTAAATATGAGCTCCTCAACAAAGGCCCTTTATTTTGTTTCTACTCCAGATATGAAAATTGATGGGAGCTATGGTTGGGAGGATCCTATAAGAGTTCATTTCTGGGTGCTAGAATGAGGAAGGTGGTCTAGGGATCGGAATCTGAGTGAGGTCATGAGTGCAACTATGAGCAGAATCTCTGGACTCTTGACTTGTTTCAGCCTTTCTCCGGAATGCCTCATCTTAAAAGATACAATGCTATTTCTGTCTTGCACTTGACATTTAGAGTAATCTTAGCTGGTCTACTTATAATAAATTATGTAAAATAAAACATTAAAAGCCAATCAGGATGTGATTATCCCAGGGTGAACTGAAATGGAGAAAGAGGAGGGGGAGAGACATTTCTGGAAAAAGCAACGTCAATATTCAGGGTCAAGAAAGACATCCATTTTAGTGTCCTCCCCAAAGGGCATCTTTAGGTAAGCCTAGAAGAAACACCACAATGGAAGAAGAGAAAGCACAAACTGTTTCTAACTTCAGGCTTCTGCTAGAGTAGTAGCCATATAATGGTGACTGTGACATGACCCCCCACCTCGGGGAACTTAAAGTCTAATGATTAAACCAGAAAGAGAAGAGGTCAAATGCTATGTAGTATGTATTGTGTAGACTTGAGTCTACAGTCATTTGAAAATCACAGGGAAGGAGTTTACAATCCACAGGAAGTTTCCTGAAGCAAGTAGCTGCTAAACTGGCTTTCTGGAGGTTCGGTACAACTGATAAAAGGACATTCAAGACAAAAGAACAAGAACCACACTAAACACATTAGGGTTGGGAGATGCCTCGGAGAGTAAAGGTGCCCAGAGCCAAGCCTGATAGGCCCACATGATTGAAGAAGAGAACCAACTCCCATAGGTTGTCTTCTGACTCCCATGTGTACATTACGGGATGTATGCAGGAACACACACACATGCACACATATACCATGTAAATAAACATAATTTCAAAATGTTACAATACCTAGAGGTGATAGTCTAGTTTGTCTTGGGTATAGACAAAGTCCTATATGGCAGACCACAGAGGCAACAGATGATGGCACAAAGCCAAATGAAGCAAAGGCAAAAGCCAAGTTGTGCCAAAGCTTATAAGCTAGGTCTATGATTTGGCATCTTTGCCTAAGGACAAAGGCGATCACTCAGGATATCTATGAGGTGGAATGGCATGAGTCGATGCATTTTTACATAAAATGCATTGCTGTAACTGCTGACTGGTAAGTGAAATGGAAAGGGATAAATCTGAACAAGGAGACTATCCCCCGCTGTGGCCATAGTCTAAGGGAAGGACAACATGACTGTGGGCTAAACATGAGAGAGGTCAGTGCAGTCAAAATGGGATGTTGTGTATTGGAGATTGATTAGACAATAAATGGTAGAACTGGAAAGTTAACTTTTAAGTTTCTGATGTGGGCCATCTGTGGCAGAATGGGATGGTCAAGAAGGTCAAATCTCTTGGCTTGTAACATGCATCCCTGCAAGCATAAAAGCCTGAGGTTCAACACAGTGCCTTTGCTGATGTGATAAGACTAAATTCTATGGAGATAAAAATGTTTTTGAGATTTGGACTGGATGAGCTTCAAGAGCCTGAGTGAAAGGACTCACCTGAATAACTAGACTAGGTTGTCACGTTAGCCTTGCCAGGTTTATATGGTATTGGCTTCATGTATTAATGGACAGTCATGAATTAGCGGACCCTGAGAGCAAGGGTTTCCCAAAACACAATATCAAGCCAGTTTAACTCCATGCAGAACGTGCCTGGCTAGAAAAGTTCTGACTCTCGCCAAACCTCATAGAGTGTATTGGAACCATCTTACAGACCTCTGCATTCCTGCAGGTCTCCGCGCCCTAGTCTCTGCTCTTTAATGCTAAGTTTCTCTAGGGAGGATAGCTTTGGGGTCTTGGGTTTGACTCAATCTATTCCAGGACTTGGAGACATTTTAAACAAATTAGAATCCATGTGCTATCTTCAATGAAAGGTTTCGTAGGGCAATGGAAGACGAGCTCAGCCACCAAATATTTGGGTCTGGGGAAGTATCTTCAGCCTTTCCAATAGGCCAAGTGTGATGTGGTGAGACTGGCTCCTGTCAAAAGCCATGAGGGAGGCAGCAATGGACACTGGGAAAATTAGGCCTGGCACCAACTTAAGCCACTGACTATTCAAATGCATGGCATGTGAAGTGTGGTTTGAACATCATGGTCTGGAGAGCAATGAGAATTCTGGGTAGAATTTGGATAAGTATGAAAAGTGCTTTAAAAGATCAAAGTAAAAATAAGTATTGGTGAAATGTTATCACTCAGATTGAGGACAGAAAGAAGGGAAAGACACACAAGGCATTTTTATTGATTTGCTCATTAAATGCACTTATTCAATGACTATCTACCCAGACTGAACTCCAGAAGCACAGTGGAAGTTCTAATGGCTTTGGTATGAAGCAGGATTCAGCCACCAAAAATTCTAATGCTGATGAAAAAAGTTAGAAACTTCATGAAAACATTTATTTTCAAGGTCATTATTGGATAAGAAGAATGAGTTTGGAAGGTCCCATGTATCTGAGTTTAAAGTTTGCTTGGTTATTTACTTATTTTGTGACTGTGGCTATTATCCTAAAGGTGACATGCAATGCTTGCTTGGCACATTGAAGATACGTGACCAATACTTGGCCGAAGGATGAATGAGTGAAGGCTTACCCCAGACCACACATGTGCTAAAAATATACACATTCCTTTATGAATTGCAAACAGCCCTTTGTGGTAGGTATTATAATAAGAAAACTGGGATTTGGAGAGTTTACACAACTTATACAGATCATATAGCTAGTTAGTAGAAAAGTCAAGACGAAAATCCTACCTTAACATTGCAAAAAATAGAATCTCAAATATCGGCCGTGGAATAATGTGTTCCTACATGAGATAAACATAGAAAAATAGCACCAGGAGAAAACTCTGAAGGATGGAGAAAAGTCAGGAGGATGTCATGAAACCATCTAATATTGGACTTAGACAAAAGAGGGAGATTCTAGCTAGACGGTGAGGCAAGGCCTACTCAGGATGCAACAGGTAACTCTCAAGGCAAACAAAGGCAGATTCAAAAGCTTTGAGGAGTTGGATTAGAATGCTTTGAGTACCTTCCCTGATGTTCATTCTTATCAGAGTGCAAACAAATTATATGAAGGCTAATGATGCTTTAGGAGGAATGTGTTGTCTTTTGTGTATAAGAAGGTACAGTATGAAACATTGGAACTAGGCCACAAACATTCACAAAACAGGGGAGTTGACCAATATGCCAATTTTAGCTTACTGAATATTTTGTAAAAAAAAAAAAATTCATTAAAACACACCTAAGATTATTCATTTACATATCATCCATTCATGGATAATTTCCAACTACTAAAAAAAAGTTAAATAGAATGATAGAGACTATAAGATCTTCAGAGCTGAAATATTAGCTATGTTTATTGACCCTTTTTAGGTATTTGCCAAATCCCATAGTAAAGTTAAATGCAACACAAATATGGAAGCACCTATCCAGGTTATGGCACATGGTAAGTAAGCAGAAAATTAAGTTTGACCAAAATAAATTTCCCAAACTCTATCCAACTAAGCCACTTAATACACAGTAGCCTGTCACAAGAACCCTCAGAGTCAACACAGCAGAGTGAGGGTCAGGGTTTGAATAAGGAGCTTTCCTATCTAGGACCACATCAAAGTCTCTCACCATTCAGCAGAACAGGTGTTGGTATTCCCGTTTACAGGAGAGGTGACAATAGGCCAGTCTAGACTCTGATATGATACAAGTTCCCACAACCCTAGTGGTAGAATAAGAGAATTTGCTGGCTCATGTTATCCTCTATTTTCTTTCTTTTTCTTTGGGGTGAATGTTGTGGTCTTTCAAGAGAAGGTATATTTGGGATGTGTGGATTTGCTAACAGGATGATATGGGCCATTGGACTTTGAAGAGTAAGTCATAGCTACTCTTGGAATGACAGATTCCTAGAAGGATAAGAAGTCACATTATCACAACAGGGGCAATAGTTTCATGGCACCTAGGGTGTATTAACAGAGGAGAAAATTCCACAGAGAGAAGTGACCCAACCAAGTGGAAAACTGGAAGGGACTGGATTTATGAAAGATTTCAGAGAGACATGGGGGACAAAAAAAACCATAATCATCACCATTACTAAGAGGCAACAGAATGGAAACACCACAAACTACTCTAAGACCTCAAGATGTCTGTGAACCAAACAATGTGCTATCTGGATATATAGAACTAAATCTAATGGCACATGACCTGCCAGGTAGTCTAGTATAATGTAGGTGAAGAAACAAGAAGAAACCATGACGTAGTATTCTAGGCAAGACCAGAAACTAAGTTAGACTCCGAGTCATAGCTCACTGATCATTTCATCTAAACAGATGAAATTTTCTAAACTGTAGAAATGACATAAACTCTCTGAGCCTCCATTGTCCTAATTGTAGTACTGTCTCATGATCACCTTTGAAAGTATAGAATACTCAGCACATACTAAGATGCTCAGTAAACACTATGCACATTATATGACCATTGAGAACATACAAAATATTATGGAGACAAGCCCAGGGATGTTCTGCCTAGAACATTGCTAAGATTGGGCAGAATATAACATAATGGCAGGAGGGACAAGAAATAGAGGATGATAAGAGAGGCTATTCTCTCTGCTTTCAGTTTTTCCAACCCCATTCATTCTAACTCTAAACTAAAGCACAAACCCAGTTTTCTTTCTGCCATGCATAAAATCTGTAAATAATTTTACTTGGATTCAAATCAGTACTCAAATTCCATAGCATGCAGCATGCAGTTAATATGCTCATCTGAGATATATTTATTTAATAGCAACTCTATGTCAAGAAGTGTTGTTATAAGAAAGAATATATGGACCTTGATTATGAAAAGTTTGCAGATCAGTGCAAGGACAAAGATCTACAAGGCTCAGGACATGGTGAGACGGACTGAAACTGGGTAGGCAGCAATGCTGTGATGGAGAAATGAGGCTTACACCTTCTGGTTGACAGACTCAAGGAAAGCCATGATATAGAGATAAGGCGTGGCTATGTTTTGAAAAGTAAGTGGGAAAACATTTAGAAGAAAAGACAGGAAACGGAGAGTGGAAAGCTGACATGGAGTCCAGTATTTAAGGAGCTTAGAGAGCAGGTAGAAGGACCAGTAGGCAGGGACTCAGTCAGCAATCTCACATGTCACGCTAAGGAATGTGCACTTTATCTAGTGAACAACATAGAACCATGAAAAGGCCATGGTCATTGCTGTCTAGGAAAGGCTGGGCAGGGTCCAGAAGAGGGGAAAAGAGAGACCATTGAACAGCTCTTCCAATGATCCAGTCTACCCAAGGTGAATGAATGAATGAAGAGATGAATGAATGATCACACAGATGACTGATTCTGATAACGCTAGCTGGGGTTTCTACTCACATGAGAAAAGGGAAGTGGCTTTCATATCCTTTTCAACTGCTATCCCCACCCCAGCCCCCAGCCTTCATGAATGGTTTCCCTCTTGCACGCATGTATATCTCTTCCTCAAATACTGAGATCTCAGAACTAAGCCTAATGTCTCCCTTACATGGGCTTGTTATAGCTAAGCAAACTTACCATGCAAGGAAGGCACCGAGCAGATTAAATCAGAATCCCCAAGAGGCCCAGACAAAGAATGGAAATCAACAAAATATAGTTTGGACCAAAATAATCATCACTTAGCACTATTCTGAGATTGCTCTGACCATACAAGATTGAAAATGAGGGTGTTGTGGAAAAGCGAAGGACTGAGAAGTAGGCATAGATGGTTATCCTATAAAGAAAAATGTAAGAATCTCAGGTCACAGTAATTTGGAAAGCAGAGCTAGTTTTCTTCAATTCACTAATTTCCTAGATATTAATAAACTAAATCGTAGTATAATTCATTCCTTCCAAAGCTCTTAGCTTAGTGGAGATAGGTGGGAATCTAATTACACATACTACATTCTAACAGCTGCCAAGACACGAAAAATAGGAAACATTGTACCATCCCCAAAAGCACAGAAAGCCTTGGCATATGAGGT
This sequence comes from Microtus ochrogaster, assembly GCF_000317375.1. Lineage (NCBI taxonomy): Eukaryota > Metazoa > Chordata > Mammalia > Rodentia > Cricetidae > Microtus > Microtus ochrogaster. Next base: position 38,848,272 of record NC_022017.1, on the reverse strand, counting down.
AATAGTCACGGTGGTTGTAGAAGGGAGATCAAGACCAGAAAATATGAGCAACAGCTCATGAAAACATGCAGAGGTGTAAAGTGAACCGGGCCTTGAGAAAGAACTTGATCAAATGAGTTTTCCCCAGTCTCACTAGGATGGAACACTTCAAATGGAAAACTTGAGTTAAAGACCATTTTATCTTTTCTCTGTGTTCAGGACAAAAGCCTCAAAAAGCACCTAAAGGCTAGGAAACATACACCATGTATAGACAGAAGGAAGTCACCATCAATCAGCACGTCAAAAAAACCTATAACCCAAATCTTATTAAAAATGAAAGCAGCGGGACGGGGTCCATCTCTGGGAACTTCCTAAAACTTCCTTCTGAGATTATGAGTTTGGCTATTTAGCATAATCAACTCAAGGGAAAGCTAAAATGTCCTTCCTAGGCTTGGCACTTACTTTGCTCTCTGACCCAAGGAAGGAAAGACACTCCATGAGCTTACGTTTTGTAATTGTAAAGGGATGAAAATGTATAGTAATTCCCACTCAGACAGAGTGCTCTGAGAATTAATTAGGATGTATGTAAGAAAAGAGAGGCAGAGCCTAGCAGTCAGCAGATGATGAACAAATGTGAGCCACGCTTTCTCTCTTCCCATCCTCCTAATATCCTGAATGGAGTTCAAAACACATACCTCACACACAACCAATGCTCGACCTCCACATAACCCCACTGGGTCTACTAAAAGTTGGTAGAGACTGATAATCGCAGTGTTTACTATGTGTAGAACATTTTCCCTGTTTCCTCCCTTGACTTTCACAATAACACTCAGCAAGGCAGCTATAAGTTATGTATCCCCATTCAAGAGTCAAAAACTTCCACCGTTCAGAGAGCATAAGGAATACATAGCTATTTCAATGCAGAGTGCTATGTCTACCACGACTTCAAGACCATCCATAGACAGCCACTCACAGAGGTGAGGCTGGGGTGACTCAAATTCTCTCAACAAACCAGACCTGAATGAAGTCCTCAAACGGCACTGTGTCGCCTCTACCACTCTCTCTCAGACCTTCCGTACTTTGCATATGGAATATCTTCATTCAACGTGGTATGACAAACCAAAAGAGGAATTTCCGGGATGCCAAGGTCGAAATTTTGAAGAGAGAACGCAACTTCAATTTTAACAATAGGCTTTCTTAATTCTTTACATTAAGAAGGAACAAAGTCAAAGAACAAAATTTATTAATTAAAAGGAAAATCAATGAAATGAGATTTGGGGCAGTTAAAGTAACCGAAATGTCCTCTGTTTCTCAGAATTGGCCACTTTGGGGAGGTTTTGCACCTTTTTTTAAACTTCCAGATTTCATACTTTCTGTTCAGCTTTTGCAACTTCCCAAGAGTACAGTTTGAAAACAAAAAGAGGAAAATAGAAGCCCGGACCTAGTGTACCACTTTCAAGAAGGCGCCTCTCATGGAAGGAACATTTCAAGCCTAAAAGCCCCTCGAAGGCTAGGTTTAGTTCTTCCCTCTGATATTGCTGCTTCTCATTACTGAGTGGTCTTTGGATGGCCAGTATTGCGTGTCCTCAAGAAAACTTCATGGTAGTTTAAGCAAATCATGACAGCTATTTTAATCAATTTACAGTGGTTTCCAAATAGCTCCCCAACAACACAGAGAAAGAGTAAGGAAGGGTAAAAGGGAAAGGGAAATAAAAATCCTCTAACTTTAACATTGGAAATAACTAATAATGAAAAAATTTGAAAAAAAGAAATAACTAATAAGAAAAAATTGAGACCAGGTCTGATTATTAGCCCTGCATGACTGGCCAGGAATTAACTATTTAGACCATACTGACATCAACCCCATATCCACCTACCTCTGTTGCCCTAGTGCTAGGATTAAAGGTACATGCCCCCATGTCTAGATGTTTGAAAATATTTTAACTTAAAGATGAACATAACTACTCACAAAACAGCATTGGCATAACCTCAAGCTTGAAAAAACAAACCAAAGAACACAATATGTAATCCCCACTGGCTGGTTCTTTCCCACTAGGTTCTTAGTATATAATTCTGAGTGGTTCTTTCCCACTAAATTCTTAGTTTCCATAGAAACAAGCCTAGGGAGTCTTAAGGTACACTTTTTCGTGGTGGTCATTATTCTTTTATATGTGGGTATGTGTTTGCTGTGTTTTTACATGAGTGCAGGAACATACATATCACTTCACATATGTGGAAGCTAGAAGACAGCATTCAGAAGTTGGCTCTCCCCTTCCGCCTTTTTTTTTTTTTAACAATGATATATCTCTCTTGTTTTGGTGATGCTGTGCACTCTATGCTAGCTGGCCAGTAAGCTTCTGGGTGAGTCAATGGTCTCTGCCTTCCACATCATCACTGAATTCTAGAATTAGAGATGTGTGCAGATGTGTGCAACTGCATCTAATTTTTTTTTACCTAGGTTTTCAGGATCACACTTATGTTGTCAGGCTTGTTCAGCAAGTACCTTCACCCTCAGAGCCATCTTTCTGAGGATTTACTGTGCTGTCCACTTCAGTACAGAATGAGAGACTTTCTTCCTACTGAGAGATTTTGTGGCACTTTCCACGACGGTGCTTCCTAACCAATACAAGGGCATATGAGACAGCTGTGCCAAGAGGCTAATCCCCTTAGTAGTGGGGGGAAACCGGACAAGTTGAGCTGGACAAACCCCAAGGACAGTCAACTACACAGTGAGCAACTTCCTGTTTATCAGACTGTGCTGAAAATGCATCATCTCCTCCATGAATGTTTTGCTTTGGAAAAGGTGGGAAGAACTTTACAAAAGATTTTTGCCATGCCTGGGGTTATTTGCCCCAACATTAGAAACCCAACTTTCATGCTTTTGAAATCCTCAGTCTATTTTTATAGTCTTTTTTCCTGTTTCCTTCCAGTTCATTGCCACATCTTGCTGTCCTGAGTGTTCCTCTCTTCTTGCTGTCTGTTTCTAGTCTTGTTTAGCCAAAAAAGAAATAAAGCAGTTAAGCAAAATTCTCATTTTACTCAGCAAACGTTCCTTGTGCACCAACTCAATACGAGGTGCTCCTAGCTCTTGCAGAAGGAAAGGAAACAAATAGAGACAGCACATTGCTACATTCTTCCTTGGGATCAAAACCAAAACACTTGTAAGTAAAGTTAGAGTTGGTGGGCTCTAGAAAGCCAATGCTAGGTCCCCAGTGTTCGAGACTATTGCTTCACAGATGTTAAAGCAAAGCCCAGTGTTTAAGCTCAACAGCAAGCATTATTCATGTATCTGGAGGCACACTGCAATGATTGACATCCCACGAATGACTCTCAGACAGGACTGACAAGCTTAGCCCCATCAGTCACTAATTCTAAGTTGCTTCATCCTCCTCAGTCTGGGATTCCTCTCTTGGAAAATACCTACCCTCTGGGTTACTGTAAAAATTAAAAATGTATGCACAGTCTCGGCTCCAAATTGATGTCTGAAACTGGCCAACTTTATACACACGGGATGTCCCACCTCATATACTTGGAAATTGGACCGTTGACAAGAAGGAAAGAAAGTTTCCCCAGAACATAGGTTTTAGTACCAGTTACTGGGATGTTTGAAGAAGGTGGGTTTATCTTCTCACAGTCAGCAGCTCCTAGTTGCACCAGCTTTGCCACTGTAGTGCTCCCAAAATGTCGCATGCCTCTGCATAAAGAACATACATGTGCTCTTCTGTGTCACATAAAACTGCAATCATTGAACCTTAGTCCCCTCACCAGGCTTTATACTCGGGATGCCTTCATAGCTTTCTGAGAAAGTGACAAAACTGAGCAGAGTTTCAGACCCAGGTTGGAATCTTGTGCAAAGTCAGCTCTGGGCACCTTCACCTCCTTGAACATATACTGAGAGAAGCCTGATTACTCCCAGGGGTCCCTGGTCCCAAAGACAGAATCAGAAAGGAGGCAGTGTGGGTACACACAAGCAGAGTTCCAATCCTGACTGTCCCTCTTTGACAGAAGATGACTTTATCTCCCCCCCCCCCGGGAACTAGAGTTTTTTAATCTATGAGAGAAAATAACACTGCATATCATACAAGACAGTCTGCAGATTGAGGAAGGAAATGCCTATGACAAGCTTAATACTAATCCCAGTATGTAAGTGCCATCAATTGGCATTAGCCTTCTGGTACATCTTTTTCATTTGTGAGACTTTTCATCTGTGAGACTTTCTGTGTCTCAGTTTCTGCTTCGTTCAGTAAAATACAGATGACCTTCCCTATAGGTCTGGTATGGAGTTAACAAGATCGTATTGTGTATTTGAAGCATCTAACAGAGGATCGGTAGGTAGCATGTATATCCTCACACCCTGATACTCCCCTTTCACCCACATAACTGAGTTTACAAACCCTGGTCCACTAAAAATTCTATATAGTGTACAAACCCTGGTCCACTAAAAATTCTATATAGTGTGAGAGAGAAAGAGAGAAAGAGAGAGAGAGAGAGAGAGAGAGAGAGAGAGAGAGAGAGAGAGGAGAGAAGATGTATTTTCCAAAAATCCACTGCATATTTAAAAACCATAAGAAACGTCCTTTGTAACACAATGCCCCCCGGAACTATGTCCCACGTCAAAAGGCTTGAGGGCCACATGGTTGTGGTCATTTTGAAAGGCTGAATATCCAATCAAGCGTTGGGAATCTGCAGAATGCTAGGCAGTTGGTCGTCACCCACCAGCAAGGAGGCTGTGCGCCACGGAGTCATGTGGGAGATGTGCAGATGCTGGCCAGCAGAAATAGCAGCATCAGATAATGCCCGGAGGCTTTCTTGACAATGGAGTTCATTATCGGGCATGTGAATGGAATGGCGAATGGCGAGTGCTGTCGTCTCTTCCTGCGGTTAACTGGGTTTTCATTGACAAAAGTTAAAAAAAAAAAAAAAATGAGAGGACTTTTGTTGCCGACACACTGCCCTTTGCAAGCCTGCTAGGACCCAGCCGTGTGAAGTTGCACTTCATGTTTCAATGAAGCAAATCTCTCCCAATGAGAGAAAAGGTTACTTCCTCCATCACGCTCCCCTGACCACTAGTTCTGCCAGATCCTGTCATGTGCTAGAGAGAGAATTCAGAGCAAAAAGCAGAGCTGCCAGGAGAGAGAGAGAGAG
>NC_022017.1:38835405-38843048 GCF_000317375.1 Microtus ochrogaster | reverse complement strand
AGAGAGAGAGAGAGAGAGAGAGAGAGAGAGAGAGAGAGAGAGAGAGAGAGAGAGAGAGAGAACCACTTCTCCCTCTCACCAACTTCTAAATGCAAATGCTAAACCAGAGTCCAGTGGTCTTGCTGCGCTTTGTGATCAAGCCCCTGCCTTTGGTTTCTCATTCATGAATGAAGCTGGTAAGGGAAGTCTCCATGAGGTCACAAAACAGTCACACTGGACATGGTGTCTTGGTGGCATGATCTCAAGCCTGTTCTGCAAATGTTCTCTTTGCAAACAACAAAAGGAATAATATGATTGCAGCCCTCACTAATTACAGTCCATCCTAAGCTTACCCTCTGAAGGCCACTGTACAAAATATCCTAAATATCTCCTTGGAGAAGGCCAAAGTCCTCAGGGTTCAGCAATCCCTCTGGCTGGAATCACCCAGTAAAGAGCCATGACTACAGCCACCAGGGTTGACAAAGCCTGTCTGGAAATGGAAATCTGAAAACAATGATGAACTGAAATATACCATGTAGCAGGCACAGAGCACCCTGAGAGGAAGTACAGAGAAATCATTTCTTCTACTCTGTAGAAAAGGAGACACTCTGGCTAATTGGTGGTTTCACCACTCCACAGGCTTTTCCATAACAACAATCTGTATCCCCATCAATGATGGCGACAGTCATAATGTCGTCCATAAAGGTACTTTCCACTCTTTGTTGAACTGTCATTATCCAACTTGACATCATTCTCGAGAATGGATACAAATCCTAGTAGACCAAAAGGGAAGAGAAATAGCCCCAGAAGGCACCTCTCTACTCAGGCTGACAACCAGACTCACAATGAGTGAATTTCCCCAGTTCTGGGTTCATAGCTTGTGTGTTAATCCCCCACACAAATTTCAGGATGAAAGAGCTGTATGAATGATTAATCTAACATCACATACATATGGCAGTACTGCCCTACACAAACCCGGATGTAAGACCACTCTTGCAACACAAATTTCAAGTCCTTAGGAACCAATTCATTGCGGGGGGGGGGGGGGGGGTAGAAAGCATGGATGAATAGAAAGGCATACATTTCTGGTGATGTCTCCTCAGTACCTTGAAGGGGCATTGTGGCACACACGTGCAAGGGGGTACTTAAATGTAAATCTTCCCCAGCCCATTCAGACTCCTACCCACATGTTCATCCGGTACAACCAATAAATCCTTCCCTGTTTGTGACGCTCTGACTGCTACTTTTCTTCTTGAAATTATCTCTTCCACTCTCAAAAGAAATTTACTTGATTAAGTCCTACTTGTCTCCAATTACCTGCTCACACTTCACTCTTCTTCAAAGACCTCTGCACACACCTCGTCTAAGGAGAATTTGTAGGCATACCAATCAATGCATCTTTCCCAGCACTGATAAAATAGCTCATGTGTGTGCTTCTTTGACTACCTTATTTTAGCTGACCTAGAATCTCACATGAAAAGAAATCAAAGCAGAGACTGCAGTTCTTTGATTCATGGCTATATCCCCATGTGCTATTGAAAGGAAGTTGAGCTTTAATAAACATCTATTATATGCCTTCTAACCTTTACATCAACTCTAGGAAATTAATGGAGACCATAATTACAGATGGGGGGAAACTGTAACTCTTCAAAGCCTGTGCAGAGTGTATCATCTCTTAGGGCAATGCTCTCTGGGCTGCATGAAAACCACCTCCCAGAGATCCAGACCACTGAGCATCAGCTGGGTTTTCCATGAATCATAGCAAAGGGAAGAGTGTGAGGGCCGTGTCAGATCCCTCAACTCTGAAGGCTGTGATCAATCTCTCCAGGGACTACAGATGGACTTGAATGATTAAACTTTGATATAGAACCCACACGACCAGCAGACCCAACACTAAATCCTGATCTCTCCATGTGCTTCTTATGAAATTGTGGTGAAACATCTCTAGGTGTTACCCGTTCCTCCCTTCTGGAAAATGAGGATCACACAGATTTAGTTTGGAAGCATTTCTTAAATTTTTGAGCAAATGTACATCAAGTCCTCAGTGCAAAATCAAGTTTAGGGTACATAAGAAAGAAACAGTAGAACTTTTTATGATGACTGCATTGCCACCAGTATTCACGGGAAAGCTTGACACTATAAATCTATTAAGGAAATGTATTTCCCAAGGCCAGCGGACTTGAGCGAACCTGTCAAAGGCCCACTCCCATCAGAATGGAAATCTCTGAGACAGAATTCAGCAATAAGTAGTTGGGTGTAGAATTAGTCGTAGTTGTGACTGTGCACCTTTACAGTAATCCTTGGGTAAAGGATTGACCTTGATTACGTACCAAGCCTGGTTCCAAGCAGTCATTTCCTGCTCTTCTGTCATGCAAGCCCTTGACACCTCCTCTGAGCTTCCTCTCACTTGCTCGAAACAGCCTTTTTTTCCACAGTTAATTTTTTTTTCCCCAGGTGTGTTCCTGGTTGGGAGCTCAGAGGAAGCTTACCACTTACCCCAGGGACTGCCAGGGGCGGAAGAACCTTTCCAGAGGGTGCCTCTCAGAGGAAGGAAGAACAGATGTGAGGCCTGAAATGGACTGGGTTTGGCGCAGAAGACTCAGGTGCCCCCGACACCTGCTGCGGCAGGCAGGATCTATTAGCTATTATTGGCCAGTGACCACAGGTCACAGGAATGTTAGTGGACCTAATTATCTTCGAAGATACTTCATGCATTGCATCACCTGGATGAAGAGGTCTAGACACGAAGATGCTCATGAAACCACAAACAGTGGTCCAGAAGCTATGTCTCATATTTTCAAAAGCTAAACACTTTCTCCTAGTACATTCTCTTTTCCCATGTGTGGGTATGTGGTGTACATAAGTATGTGTGCATGTTCACATGTCTACAGGTGCAAATGTGTGTGGTACACACGTGTGTGAACATAAGCTTGTAGGTATGTGTGCATGCATGTGGAGACCAGAAGTTGATGTCAGGTGCCTTCCTCAACTGTTCTCCTTATATGCAGGGTCTCTCACTTGAACCCAGAGCTTGCTGGTTGAGCTAGCTTAGAGAGCCAACTTGCTCTGGGGATCCTGTCTCCATACATGAGTGCTGGGACTACCAGTGGGGTACTGTGTCAGCCAGCCACTGTGCACGTCTGGCATTTCTGTGAGTACTGGAAACCATAATGGTGTTTCCCATACTTGTAAGCAAGCACTTTTTCCACCGAGCCATCTCCTCAACCTCTTTCTTGGTGCATTGTTTTTTAATTTTGCAACTGTCTCTTCGATTACTACATATTGCTTTCTTAATTATATTTGTTCATAATTATTAACCCAAAATAAAACTATATTTTCCTCCTGATAAGCCAATTAAAATGTCAAGATTAGTAATAATAATTTGAGGAGAAAATGAGAATGAACACTCGGGGGAAAGATAAAACAAATCCATTTTTGAGTCCATATAGGATGGTGGCACTTCACTGTACGAACCTGCAATCTACTCTCTTGGATTGTAGAATAAAAATTTAGTTCCTGTCTATAGCCTAGAAGGCCCAACCTAAACTTGCCTCTCAGTCACCCCTCAAACCATTCACCTCCTTACCTACTGCAAGAGGTTTCTGGAATGTGACAACTTATTTGTGTCTCGCAGACTTACACAGCTGTCTCCTCTTCCTAAAACACTCTTCCTCTTCTCTACATGTGAGTGCTGTCTTTATCCACAAAATTCAACTCCTCAATAAGACTGACTGGCCCTGCCCATAGCTTCCAATTCCTTCAAGATATTTAATGCTAACTGAAATTATTCTTCTTGCTTATGTTTTCCAAACTGCTAAAGGCTGTATTGGCCTCTGACACACACAAATCAATCATGCATCAAAGGTTTGCTTTAAGTCAGAGGAAACCAATGAGATGTTACAACCAATGCTCGCATAGGGATGCTGGGATGAATTTACAAATGCATGCAAAATGGGCAGAAATGCTCAATATCCACAGTGCAGAAATCAATTTCATTCCACCAGATACAGTTTGCATTTGTGTAGACACAAATTAATTACATCACTGCTGGCTTTCTACAGGTTAAATTATATTTCTACAGTTATAAAATTGGGTAGTTAAAAAAAATGAACAAAGACCCCTGTTTCTGTGGGGCAGATAACCTCCAAAGACTCCAGATTCATGGAAGAACACTCATTGATCTCTCCTGTGCACTCCCAAATCACCCAAAATTATCTCTGTAATATGCGTTAATATCCAAAATTCTTGTTTTGTTTTCTTTGTTTGTTTGTTCATTGTTTTTATTATTCCTTTTCCTAATCTTCCTGCTATGGACTGTAAACTTTATAAGGAGGCTTTTCCTTCAGTATTCTTCAAGGTTACCCACAAAGCCTCAAGCATTCATCCTGAGTATTCAAGAATATTTGTTGGATGAAATGTGTTGACCTACAGGAAGAATAATGGACAAGAAATGTCCGATTCTCTGCCAAAATACACAAATTAGAAAGTAAATAGGCTTCATCTTTTCTTTCTAATTGGCAGAGCAATTAAAGGTTCTACCAGAGTCTTCTAAGGACATAAGTTGGGGTGGGGGCTTTCTAGGTTGCCAGAGAGAAGCTCAGCTCTGACACTTCTCCTTTCTTTAGGGGGATCTGTGTATTCTGGAAGCAACTACCTAATTCAGAATCTGAACTCCCAAAAGAGAAGAACTCTCAGGCAGAAGTGAGTGGCAGAAGTGAAGAAGCTGAAACTTCTACTGGTCACAGTTGGGGGTATTTCAGAACTCAGAGTGACTTCTTGCTTGTCAATTACAAGAGTGCTTGGGATAGGTTGCAGGACATTGCCAGGAGCTCCAGTTTCCCCAGAAACTCTAGTGTATTGGGCTGGAGTTGTTTGTGATGGCCTTTCCCATCTTCTTGCTGCAGCTCCCACTGCCTTCCTCTTACAATCACTAATGCCTGGACTAAACTCATTTTCCTAAAATACTTGGAGTGGTTCTGTTTTCTTAACCAAATCAAACCAAACAAATACAGAAAGGATTTCCAGACAAATGTCTTTCTCTTCTTTTCAACCGATATTAGGTAGTTTTGTGTCATGGAAAGTAACTTGATAATAGTGGGGCAAGAGTTCACAATCTTTGATGCAATAACTCCACTATGTATTAGATAGATAGATAGATAGATAGATAGATGATAGATAGATAGATAGATAGATAGATAGATAGATAAATGATAGACAGACAGATAGGCAGATATTATAGATATTGTATTTCTAGGATGCAACTCATTAATCCAGACATGATTTAGATTCATGTAAAAAGATGTTTGTGACAACAACAAAGACCAACAAATTCAGCAGCAGGGAAGTAGTTTAAAACTTAAAGTGCAGGGGGAAGGGGAGAAGGGTGGGAGGGGGGGGAAGGAAATGGGAGGCTGGGAGGAGGTGGAAACTTGTTTTTTTTTCCTTTTCTCAATAAAAAAAAAGACGGAAAAAAAACTTAAAGTACATTCATCAAATACAGCATTTTGTAACTTCTTTAAAATGTATTTCATAATGGGGCTAAAATGTCACAGTTAAGGTTAACATGCCATACATCGAGCCCTATATTAGATATTTTTATTAGTTTTATTAACAAATAAGGGACAGGCAAGATTGCTCAGTGGTTAAAAGCACTTGCTGCTCATCCAGAGGATTGGAGTTCAGTTCCCAGCATCCACACCAAGCATCTCACAACCACTTTTAACTCCAGCTCCTGGGAATCCAACATCCTCTTCTGGCCTTGTTACACACCTACACACACATGCAAACACAAACAGATGTACATTAACTTTACAAAAGAAAATCTTCAGAAAAACAAAGTTCTTACTGTGCTGTATCATACATTAATTCTGTGAGTCTAGGCATTTAAGTTAACTTTTCAACATCCATTTGCACAGCTGTCAAGGGTGTAATGGTCTGCTCTGTCCCTTTAAGAAACAAGCCATGCCCACTCCCTCCCCAGTCCACCCTCAGGTAAGCTGATCTTCAGTTTCCAGCCTGAGTCCCTTCCTTTTCTGTCTCCCTCTGGAAGAGACAGTTTCTGTCTCTCCCTACTTCTCCCCTTTCCTCTTCTGTTTCTCTCTCTCTCCCTTTCTCTCTCTCTCTCTCTTCCTCTTTCTCTCTCTCTCTGCTCTTTTCTCCTTCTCCCCTTTCCCTTCCATAGCCTACTAAATAAATATCCAACTTCACCCTGCATGGCATGTCTATCCATGTCTCTGTCTCTTGCCAGTTGCTTGGCTCCCTGCCTGGGACCAGCCACCTTCAGAGACCTGTGGCATGGTCTCGAGGCATGCCCATCTGTCTGTCTCTCCTAGTGAGACTGGCTGTCCCATCGAGGTCTCTCACCCACCATGCAGCTCCCTGCCTGGGACTCAAGGCCCACTACAGCCACTCAGGGAAGGGCGTCATCCCTACCTGGGACTGGCTGTTCTTGGGACCCGCTGCCCACTACCACGGCTTGGGGGCCTTCAGCCACTAGGAGATCCACAGTACCTTGCTTAATCCTTAACAAAGGGGAGAACACATGCTTTGCCATGTCTTTCCTAAAAAGCCAAATGAGGAAACTTTTTTTTCTTTTGTTTTGTTGTTCGTTTTTTGTTTTTAATTTACACCCCAGCCACAGTTTCCCCTCCCTCCTCTCCTCCCAGTCCCTCACCCTCTTTTGTCCTCTGGCCCTCAATCCACCCCTCCTTCATTTCTGTTCAGAAAAGGACAAGCCTCCCATGGATATCAACAAAACATGACATATCAAGTTACAGTAAGATTGGGCACCTCTCCAATCTTAAGGCTGGGCAAGGTGACCCAGTATGAGGAGGAGGGTCCCAAAAGCCAGCAAAACAGTCAGAGACTGCCCCTGCTTCCATTGTTAGGCGTCTCACAAGAAGACCAATCTATACAACTGTACCATATATGCAGTGTACCTAGGTCAGTATCACGCAAGCTCCCTGGTTATTGATTCAGTCTCTGAGCCCCAATGAGCCCAGATAGTTAATTCTGTGGGTTTTCTTGTGGTATTCTTGACCCTTCTGGCTCCTACAATCCTTTTCCCTCTCTTCTGCACGATTACCTGTGGAAGCCCAGAAATGTGAGCCTATTTCCACCCTGTCTGAAGGTCAGAGAGTTTGAGGTTGCTCAAATTTGTTGACAACTACATCCTGAGGGCTACACTTCCTGACCCGACCCAGGACGTGGTTACTTGGTTCTTTTGACATTACGATGGCTCCATCGTCCAGGCAGATCCACTCCACCCTGACCAATTGTCAGGATATGCAAGCAAACTTCTGCTCCTTCTTTTGAATTAGGAGGTTTAACCTGGGGAGTGGCTGCCTTCAGAATACAGGGTCTAGAGTGGCTTCGCCGCCTAAACAACAGAACGCTAATGATTTGACGTCTCAAACTGTTAAAGGAATTAGCTGTTCAAGTTGTCCTTTTCATCATGTTAAAAAAGTCTTTTGTTGCCTTCTTTCCCCCTTTTGTATTGGGGTATAAAAATGTATGGAAAATTAAAGGCAGGCGATTTCAGTGTTCACTGGAACTCCCTCCTGATACTACCCTATGTTTCTGTTTTATTATTTTTACTCACATCTTCATATAATAAATAATGATTTCTGAGAAAGGAAGAGTTAGTTTCTCCCATGGGTGAGCCC
>NC_022017.1:38834558-38835305 GCF_000317375.1 Microtus ochrogaster | reverse complement strand
GAGTTTGAGGTTGCTCAAATTTGTTGACAACTACATCCTGAGGGCTACACTTCCTGACCCGACCCAGGACGTGGTTACTTGGTTCTTTTGACATTTCGATGGCTCGTCCAGGTAGATCCACTCCACCCTGACAAATTATATGCAATTTAGTCAGGATATGCAAGCAAACTTCTGCTCCTTCTTTTGTATTAGGAGCTTTAACCTGGGGAGTGGCTGCCTTCAGAATACAGGGTCTAGAGTGGCTTCACTGCCTAAACAACAGAATGCTAATTGTAGGGTTAAGCCAGCCCCTTTAGGGCGGGTTTGCCTGGGGCGGTTGTTTAAGGATAAATGGAGAGCTTGGAGGCTGCATGCTCTCTCTTTCTTTCCTACCTCCTGTGCTGGTGGGAACTTTGGGTCTGTAAGTTTTATTTAATCATTAAAATTGTATATATTCTTCAATATTTGCCTGCATTTATTCACGCCAATACCGCTAATGACTTGATGTCTCAAACTGTTAAAGGAATTAGCTGTTCAAGTTGTCCTTTTTATCATGTTAAAAAAGTCTTTTGTTGCCTTCTTTCCGGAACCTTTTTGTATTGGGGTATAAAAATGTATGGAAAATTAAAGGCAGGTGATTTCATTGTTCACTGGAACTCCCTCCCAATACTATCCTATGTTTCTGTTTTATTATTTTTACTCACATCTTCATATAATAAATAATGATTTCTGAGAAAGGAAGAGTTAGTTTCTCCCATGGGTGAGCCC
>NC_022017.1:38827689-38834458 GCF_000317375.1 Microtus ochrogaster | reverse complement strand
CCTATGTTTCTGTTTTATTATTTTTACTCACATCTTCATATAATAAATAATGATTTCTGAGAAAGGAAGAGTTAGTTTCTCCCATGGGTGAGCCCCTAACTGGATATGGAGATCAGCCCTGAAATCATAACACACAATGAATGAAAATATACAAAGAATGAAAATAAACACTCAGAAGATTGTAATAATTATATGTTTATGCACATGTGTATAACAATAATAACAAAAAGAGGCTAAAAATTTAAGAGTGGGGATTGGATGGGGATAACCTGGGAAGAGTTGGAAGGAAGACAGGGAAAAGGATGAGTAATATAATTATATATTAATTCAATTTTTTGTTTGTTTGTTTTTTGAGACATGGTCTCTTTCATTCTCTATCTGTAGCTCTGCCTGTCCTGGAACTCACTCTATAGACCAGGCTGGCCTTGAACTCACAGGGGTCCACCTACCTCTGCCTTCTAAGTGCTGGGATTAAAGGCATGCCCACCACTGCCAGGCTTAATTTAGTTTTTAAAGAAAAAAAGAAATCCTTTTAAAGAGACTTTATTTGTTTGGTTGGGTTTTTTGGTTTGTTTTGTTTTTTGTTTTTCAAGACAGGGTTTCTCTGCAACTTTGGACCCTGTCCTGGAACTCACTCTGTAGACTAGGCTGGCCCCAAACTCATAGAGATCCACCTGCCTCTGCCGCCTGAGTCCTGGAATTAAAGATGTGTGCCACCACTGCCTGGCTTAAGAGATTTTTTTAAAAGGGGGAATTATCAAAATGAAGGAGAAAGGCTATACACAAGGTCATTAAAATATAATGAGAAAATTAACTCTTTCATCAGAAAATGTGATGCAAAGATCAGAATAGGAAAGATACATGTGAACCTTGACACCTGGTAGGAATGGATGGTGTCCCCTTGATGAGAAATTCTTGACTCCACCGGATTAGACAACTCGTTCATTATTATCTGCTCGACACCGATGCTCATAGAAATAAAAAGAGGTTTTCAGCTTGGGTTCTTCTCTGCGAAGCACACTGATTGTCCAATCACCAGCTCAAGAAATCCTCCCCTCTCAGCCTCCCGGTTCACTGGGAGTATAGAATGGACACATGGCTTACAAATTTAGGTTTTCACATTCATATTTGCATCTTGAATATTTTCTATCAATATACAGTAGGCATGATCATACAAATCTTACCATTGACATGTTCATCCAAACCCTACCATTGAGGCATCTGGATCAATGAAAAATTACCTGCTTAAAAGACATGAGGTTTAAGAGGTGGAATAACAGAAATGGCAAGCCACGTGGAATCTGCTCCTTCTAGAACCATCCCATTGGACTATAAATCATAAAAACTGTTAATTCTGTTGCATTATCCCTACTCCCAACATCATGGGGTCTTTTCTCCCTAAACATAAAGGGCCATCTCTTAAGTAATATCTCTGTATTACCCCAAAACTCCTATGAAGCCTACTTACTAGGAAGCCTCAATAAATCCAAGCCAAGTAAGTAAAGAAATGCATAATGCCCAAGTCAGGGGGAAAGGCAGACCAACTATCTCCTGCCTGCTAAGACAGCATTTAACAAAAATTAAAACCTAAGAACAAGTAATAAAAAACAGTAACTATTCAGCTTCCGGGAAACTGTCCTGGCCCTTCTGAACAAGTGTCCTGTCAACTTCAGTCAACAGTACAATCCTACGGCACATTAGGTGGTGAATTTTATCCTAAAGAAGCAATCAGGATGCATGGACCATTGTTCTGATTAAACTCGGCCTGCCAGAATTAAAGCACCATAGGCTGTTTGCAGAGCTCCTTGGTTTTAATTAGAAGAACCCCATTTTAATAGCAAAGACACAATGTATTCCGCAGGCTCCT
The DNA here is from genome assembly GCF_000317375.1 of Microtus ochrogaster. Taxonomy (NCBI): domain Eukaryota; kingdom Metazoa; phylum Chordata; class Mammalia; order Rodentia; family Cricetidae; genus Microtus; species Microtus ochrogaster. Next base: position 38,832,591 of record NC_022017.1, on the reverse strand, counting down.
AGGAGGGACAGATGTAATTAGGCCATAATACAGTGTGGCTAATCTGCACCCACTTGCGGAAATTGCAGGCTGATCAATTAAACCTGCCCAAGTTAATTCCTTGAAGCCTCATTTGGTGAACTGAGGCAGGCAGTTCACATCATGTTCGCCTTAGGGAGTAATTCATCTCACCAGACCCTGACAGCAAGGGAACTAACATTTCTTACCAGCTGGTTATACATGAACAGTAAGGGCAAGCATTTACACCAGGCTGCCTCCCTCCTTTCTCCCTGTTACCATATTTCTCTCTCTGTTTTACAGACATTCAACCTGAAGCTTCCACTAAATACCTTCTTCTGACACATATCCGGTATGTAGCGAGTTCAGTTCAAACCTGTAGTTGTCTAACTTCCAAGATTCTGCTGCCAGATGACAAGAGAGAGGCAGGCCTGCATGGGTGCAGGGGCTGGATGCCATGTGTAATAAGATGATAGCTTTGACAGGTTTCTCAAATGAACCTATTCCTGATGAGTCTCATGGATAGAAGCCATAAATCCACCTACTTTGTACATTTGGGAATGAAAAGTAAGTGAGATTCCAGAAGGAAAAGAGGGGCTGACAGAGGCAAACTCGGGGTGTGGTGTGGTCACTACTGAAGTATCAGAAAAAAAAAAAAAACAAGAAGTGCCAAGAGTCTTCCAGTATTTACGTGAGGTCACATAGATGACAAGTGCCACACCAGGCCACACATATGCAAGTGACGTAAAGAGTCACTGTGCCTCCCACATCTCCAGAACAAATAAGCCAGGACCAGAGCACAAGATACGTAGGAGATGGAGAGAGCCCAGGCATCCACACTTTGAGCACAAGCAAATGTTACCTCCCCTCACCTCACAAGTGCTATGAAGAACTCAGTCTCTTGCCCTATGGCTTGTTAACAGTGGGAACCAGGCCCTTACTAAGTAGACAACAAGATGTTCTTGCACACATTGTGTCATTACTTGCTCTGGTTAATGTAAGGTCATGATTTAATATGAGTAAATCTAATTACCAAAGAACTTTCCTACAATTGAAAGTAATTCAAGACAAATCAATGTAACTGTACACTATTAGATCCAAAATCATGCAGAGAGACAAACAAGTCTTCCTGGGTACTTCCTACATCCACAGTACTTGGTACATGCTCAATGGGATCTGCAACATGGATAACAAGTACTACACAGAAATCTGAACTAATTCTGGCTGTTCACATTAACATTCATATTGCCAACATGAAACTCTTTTCCTCTGAACAACACATAGTGAGGCATTATATCAATGACATTATACCAATGACATCCTAAGAGAATAAGAGATTTAACCATAAGTTGATATTGAAGAAGTAGTAGTAAATGAACATGTAGTTTTCTTATTTTTTATATTTTCTCCTCCTTAGAAATAGTCTAGGAGCAACGTCGCTGCAATAAAACAAAACACTGCTGGCAGCCGGGTTTCCTGAAAGGCTAGAAACTGTGGATCTTACAGTTTCCAGACTGGACTAAGGGAGATACAAAGTGGACCTAAAACGTGTTCAGGCTTGGAAGAAAAGAAGCCTTCGAGTGGTAATTAGGTGTGTCCAAAGGACACAAACATCAGCTAACTGGGGGCATATGTGCGAAAAGTCATGACAATGAGAGCCTTAGAAAAAATAGTGGCTGTTGAGGATTAGACTCTCCTGGCTCAGCTCTGTCATGATCTATAATGAAAGTCCAAAAGGAGAAAAAAAGAGTAAAAACTGAAGCAGTTACTGATGCAACTTTGTCTTCTTACCAAATAATAATTGATAAGTAGTTATTATGTTTGTTTTTCAGTAGACATTATATTCCAGGGCAAATGGGCTACCTTGTGATGGAAATATTTGTTTTATGGAAGAACGACATGCAATAAAGGTGGAAGGTTAGAGTCACAAAGTCTTCCTCGGAGCTTTTGTGGGGTCAAAGAAGGTAAATAACAAGCTGCAGACAAGAGGACAATTGAGAATGTGTCCAAGAAGAGGTAGGCTGAGCTGGAAGGATGTAGAGAATGGACCCAAAGTGCTGGGCTTGGAGGATGTAGAGAATGGACCCAAAGTGCTGGGCTTGGAGGATGTACAGAATGGACCCAAAGTGATGGGCTTGGAGGATGTACAGAATGGACCAAAAGCGAGATGTGGAAGAAGAGTTTGTCATGTAGAATAATGATTCAAGGAAGTCTACAAAAGCCTCACAAATCAGCAGATTGGAGGGAACTGTCCTCTGCTTAAGCCAGAGTCTACACAAGAACTGAAAATTGGTCCAGGAAAATGGATCAGTGGGTAGGGATGTTTATCGCACTAACATGACATGAGTCCAAATCCTAGGACCCATGTAAAGGTGAAAGGGGAGTACTGATTCCAGTAAGTTGTCTTCTGACCTATGTGTGTGCCAATGCACATGTCATGCATGTCCATATGTGCACACGCACACACACACACACACACACACACACACACATTCAATTAATCAATCAACAAAAACATTCAGTTGCACAAAGCCAAAGTTATCCTTAGAAAATCTCCTTATAGGGGTAGGGGATTGAAAGGATAGCTCAATGGTTTAAAAAAAAATTTGGCTTTTGCAGAGAGCCCAAAGTCTGCTCCCAGCACCCACATGGTGGATCACAGCCATCTGTAATCCAGTTCCAGGGACTCTGACGCCCTCTTCTGACCTCCACCAACATCAAGCATGCATGTGGCATAAAAATACACAGGCAAAACACACATACACATAAAATAAACAAATAAATCTTTTTCAGATTAAAGAAAGAAAGAAAGAAAATCTCTTCTGGAAGGCACCAAATACTTGTATTTTTCAATCAGCCTATCAGAGCCAGTTCCCTCTAACTCTGATGAGATAGCTTAAGAAGGATAAGCAACTGCGGACCATGTTGTACACATAAAGCAAGCTCCAAGATGCTCCCACTCTAGAAGATCCATGGAAACTCAAGCAACTGTGAGAGAAATGATAGTCTTCTGGCCCCCCAACGATTCATACATATGGCACACTCAGTAGTCAAGTTGCCATCGTTAATGTTGATGTAGCATTTATTGCTCTCTATAGCCCCACGTCTTATTTTAATTGGAAACATCTGTGTGGTCAGCTTGGATTACGGAACACATGTGATGCAGATGCATAGGAAGGAGTGGGAGACCATTTGAAGGCACGAAGAAGAGGGAGGGCAAGTGTCTCCTTGGGAAGTGGTTACCAAAGTAGTTTCCACTTCAGATGGAGAAAAGCCATTGGATGTGGTTGTAAGTCATTCACATCGTAAGAACTCTGCTTTAGTAGAAAATGGCAGCCTGGTAGTTATGGACTTTTGGGTGGGCATAGGGTGAACTCAGGTGTGGAGTCTGTTGCCAGCGTTTTTTTTAAAAGCTGGCTTCTTTTACCGTCCTCTATGAGAGACCAAGTGCCGCATGAACTTGTTTTAGATATGAAGGAGGAAATTATGTCATCTTTCAAATGCTGTGCACAGAGGAGCCCTACCTGACTTGGATTCTCCAACCACAGAAAGCTGGTAGATGAGAAGTAGCTGGTTCCTGCGGGACTCCCCTGGGAAAATGAAGGAACAATGTGCTATTGCTTCCCGGCAACTGACCATAGTGGTGGAAATTATAAATGGAGCCAGGAAGTGGTCATTCACTCAAACCCACCTGCAGCATATTTAAAATAGCCAGCACTTGCTAAAATAAACCTCTACATTCCAAAGAGTTTATTGGCACTACTTATTCAGCAAATTTGATTAACCATCTAATGATGTCAGGGATTGCACTAAAGGTATAGTTTCTTGTCCATAGGAGTGCTTAGTAAGTTCTGAATGATAATAACTTTACTGCTATAACAATGGTTCAATAGGAGAAATTTAATATAAGATAGAGGGGAGGATGGAGGATAAGAAACAATAAAGGAAAATAGAAATGAGTTCTTCATAACGTAAGTTCACAAGAGCTCAGGCACTACAGCTGGACACGAGCCTTTGCCTCGCTCTTTGTCAGTTAGATGATTGTATGAAAGTCAGGTTTTAAGGGGAGAGCAAGAATTCTGTCGGACAGCATGTAAGACCTTGGGAAAATACTTAGCTCACAGTATGTACTGATGAAGAAGAAACATAAATAAATTTTAATCAAAAGGAAAATACCTTCTGCTCACTGCTGTTCATTTAGCCCTAGGTAAAATTTACCCAAAGGGTTTCTTAACAACCAGACCCCAGCCAGGGAGGCAGGGAGGCTAACTGCAGATCTTCAGCTCTCCCTGCTCTCTCCAAACCCATCCCTTAGTCTCATCCCCAGCTCTGTAGCAGAACACCTGCCTTGGCCTTCCTTCCCCCAAGCCTCCACCTCCAGTTAATCATGCAAATCTTCCCCCTCCTCACTTCCCTGCATCTACTGATTGCTTTATCCCAGCTCCCAACTCCAGCGGGCATTCCGTGGGGATCCTAAAATCACTTATGCCAGGGAAGCACATAGCCTGCCTACAAAACTGCACCTCTTCCTCCATCTGTCCAAGTCTATAAAGCAGCCTCACCCCGCCCTCCAGCTCTGTAGGAGAACTTCTATGGTGGCCTCTCCTCACTCTTTGCCCCATTCCTTGGAGACAAAGCAGATTCCTGTGGAACACCCTGATTTCCTCCCTCCTGTGGACCCCCTCAGACTCCCTTCCAAACCCATCCCCATTCCAAAGTGTAAGCTCCCAATACCTAGAAACACATTTTACTTGGGAAGCACCAGTGTCCACACCTATCAGGATTCCAGAAGAATCTTCTACCAAGCAGCTCACAATTACCCCCTCTCTCCTAAGACATAGAGACAGCAATAGAAAACAAGGAATAAAACACCAACCCATCAAAGCAAAGACCAGATATCAGCAC
>NC_022017.1:38813757-38826639 GCF_000317375.1 Microtus ochrogaster | reverse complement strand
AAGGGAAGCAGAAAAACTAATACACAAAGACAAAGACAAACTTATTAAAATTATACCCGGCTTCTCAATAAAGATTCTCAAAGCCAGAAGGACCTAGGCAGAAGTTCTATAACAGACTACAGATGCCAGCCCATATTACTATACCCAGCAAAACTTACAGTCACAATAGGTGGAGAAAATAATCATTTCCAAAATAAAACTTAAGCAATATCTATCTACAAATCCAACCTTACAGAAGGTGTTAGATAAAAAATACTAGCCTAATGAGGTTAACCCCACACAAGAAACCACAATGAATAAATAATCCCAAAACAGCAAATTAAATGAGGAAACACACACCACCACCACCACAACAACAACAATAACAGCAGCAACACCAAAATAACAGGAATCAAACACTGTCCATTGTTATCTCTCAACGTCAATGGTCTCAGTTTCCCAATAGAAAGACACAGGCTAATGTAATGGATGTGAAAACAGGATCCATCCTTCTGCAGCACTCAGAAAACACTCCTTAACATCAAGGATAGACATCACTTCGTGGCAAAAAAAAAAAAAAAAATGGAAAAAAGTATTCCAAGCAAATGGACTTAAGAAGCAAGCTGGTATAGCCATATTAATATTTGAAAAAAAAAAGACTTCAAACCAAAACTAACTAAACAGAAGACATTGAAAAGGACACTATATATTCATCAAAGGAAAAACACACCAGGAGGATATTGCAATTCTTAATATCTATGCACCAAATGCAAGGGCACCCAAGTCTAAAACAGAAATACCACTACAGCTTAAATCATGTACTTACCCTCACACTGACTTTGGGAGACTTCAATAGCCCACTCTCACCGATAAACATGTAATCCAGACAAAAAACAGAGAAATCCTGGAGCTTAATGGTTTTATAAACCAAATGGACCTAACATAACTTTACAGAATATTTCACCCAAACACAAAAAGGATACATTCTTCTCAGTATCTCATGAAACTTTCTCCAAAAGTGACCACACACTCAGCACAACCAAATCTCCACAGATACAGAAAATTGAAGTAACTTCCTGCATACTATATAGCCACCATGGATCAAAGCTAGACATCAAAATCAGAAACAACAGAAAGCTTACAAACCCATGGAAATTGAGTTTGAAAACTATTGAGTGAAAATTGGGTCAGGATAGAAATTTAGTAAGAAATTAAAGACTTTCTAGAATTTAAAATGAATATACTGCATACCAAACTTACGGGACAAAATGAAGGCAGTTCTAAAAGGTAAATTTATAGCCCTGGAGTACCTTCACTAAACATTGGAAAGATCACATACTAGTAACTGAACAACAAACCTGAAATCTCTAGAACAAAAGGAAGACATAATATCTAAAAGGAGTAGATGACAAGAAATAATCAAATTCAGAGTTAAAATCAGTAAAATAGAAACAACAAGAAAAAAAAACAAAGAATCAATAAAACACAGAGTTTGTTCTTTGAGAAAAACAAGAAGAGAGACAAACCCTTTTCCAAATTAACTAAAAGGCAGAGAAAGAATAACCAAATTAACAAAATTAGAAATGAAAATGGGAATATAACAATAGATACTGAGGAAATTTAAAGAATCATAAACACATACTTTAAAAACCTATACTTCACAAGATTGGAAAATCTAAAAGAAATGGACAATGTTCTCCATACATACAACTTACCAAAGTCAAATCAAGAACAGATAAGCAATTTAAACGGGCATATAGCCCCTAATGAAATAGAAAGTAATAATTAAAAATCTCCCAACCAAAAGAGGTCCAAGACCAGATAGTTTCAGTGAAGAATTCTGTCAGACTTTCAGAGAAGAATTAATGCCAATACTCCTCAAATTATTCCACAAAATAGAAACAGGAAGAACTCTGCCCAATTCATTTTACAAGAGCAGAGTTACCCAAACCACATACAATGGAACAAAGAAAGAGAATCCAGGCCAATTTCCCTTATTAATATAGACTCAAAAATTCTCAATAAAATACTTGCAAATCAAATCCAAGAATACATGAAAAAAATATCATCAACTATGATCAAGTAGGTTTCACCCCAGAGATGCAGAAATGGTTCAACAAGCATAAATAAATAAATTAATTAAAAAATAAATAAATAAAATGCACCATAAAAACAAACTGAATGGAAAAAATCCACATTATCATCTCATTAAATGTAGAAGAAGTTTTGACAAAATTTAACACTCCTTCATGATGAAAGTCCTGGGGAGAGTAGTGAAACAATAGACAAACCTTAAGATGGAAAAATAGAATATTTAAGAATTCCTCTGCCTATCAAGAAAATAACCCAATTTAAACATGGGGTACTGATCTAAACAGAGAATTCTCAAAAGAAGAAACTTGAAGGGCAGAGAGAGACTTGAAGAAATATTAAACATCCTTAGTAATCAGAGACATGCAAATCAAAATTACATTGAAATTTCATTTTATACCCATCAAAATGAATAAGATCAATTAAACAAATGCAACTCACACTGGCAAGGATGTGGACTAGGGGGGAACACTCATCCATTGCTAGGTGAGACTGCAAACATGTATAGCCACTATGAAAATCAGTGTGCCATTTCCTCAGACTGTATCTACCTCAAGATCTAGCTATACCACTCTTTGACCTATACCCAAAGGACGATTTATCTTACCACAGAGATACTTGCTCAACATGTTCATTGCACAACTATTCACAATAGCAAGAAATTGGAAAAAACCTAAATGTCCCTCAACAGATGAGTGCATAAAGAAAGTGTAGTGTGTTTACACAATAGAATAGTTCTCAGACATTTAAAAAATAAAATCATAAAATACGCAAGTAAATGGATGAAACTAGAAAAAAACAATAATCCTGGTGAGGTAGTCCAGATGCAAAAGAACAAATACAGTAGGAATTTGCTTATATATGGATATTAACCATTAAATCAATGATAACCATGCTATAATCCATAGAATCTCAAAGATTAGATATAAAATAAGGAACTTGGGTGAGAGGAAAATATTTCCCTAGGAAAGGGAAATAGAATAGATAGTTGTGGATAGATAGGGAAATACTGGAATAGAAGGATCAAGTTTGGGGGGGATGGGAAATGGGAACAAGCGAAATAATATGGGGAAAGACAGTTATAATTCAGGGTCACTTGAGGGTTAGCAAGGAAACCTAATACAGTGGAAGCTTTCTAAAATATATAAATATATGAAGATGATCTAAATGAAATTATCAAATAATGAGGAGACAGAGTCCCAACTGGACATCGCTCATAACCAAATGAAGCTTCCAGTACTGGTATTGGGTTACATCTAATTGAGGTCTTGGGTAAAGTGGTCCCATGGGAACTTACAAACAAACCAGGTTGCTGCCAGAACTATAGACTACTTTCCACAGACTGACAACAAGGTCCCATTGCTGACAACAATACCTACACAGCACATTTAATGCAGAGAAGTCAAGCTGGTGCCTACATAGAGCCTTTTCCCCTTCTTGCTAGTGTCTTTGGTACAGGGGGATTCGCTGCACACCACCACAGGAAAACAAACACCAATCCAGCCACAAATGCTGTGATCTCCAATGGTGTTGTGCCTACAAGATATGCTAGTGCAATGTGACATAAAGTGTGGGAACAAGCAACTAACACATGATTTGACTTAAGGTTTACTCTACCAGATGGAGCTCCTACTCAGTACTATTTGAGTGACCAAGAACCTGAGACATGAGAGCCCAGGGACATAAGATAAAACCAAATACTACTGCTGTTCTAATAATAATAATAATAATAATAATAATAATAATAATAATAATAATAATAATAATAATAATAATAATTTAAAATAACAACAAAATCACTCAAAATGGTATTCTGCCAGTCATAGATCAGCATCTTGCTTGGCTATCATCGAAGAAGCTTCCTCCTACAGCAGATGGGAGCAAATGCAGAGACTCACAGATAGACATTAAGCAGAGAATGAGTGCCCTTGAAACACTCAGCCCTAAACAGGATGTCTCCATGAAATCCCTCTCTACTTGGGGCTCAGGAAATTCCAGCAGAAAGAGAAGCAGAAACAGTGTGAGCGAGAGGGGACAGAGGACACCAAAACAAGGACCTCTAAATCAACATGATCAAAGATCATCTGAACTCCCAGAGATTGAGGTGGCATGCATAAGGCCTTGCGACCAGGTGTTCTGTGTATATATTATGGCTTCCACTTCTGTGTTTTTATGAGATTCCTGAGTGTGCAAACAAGTGGTTCTCTGATTCTTATGCCTTCTCCTGGGTTGTTTTCCTTCTGTTTGTTTATTTTCCTCACTTCTGATTTGTCAGTTTTTTATCTTATTATATCCAAATTTATGTTTTTTAAGACAGAGTTTCTCTGTGTAACCACCCTGGTTGTCCAGGACCTTGCTTTGTAAACCAGGGTGGCCTTGAACTCACAGAGATCCTCCTATCTCTGCTTCCCAAGTTCTGGGATAAAGACTTGAGCTACCATTACCCAGCTTGGTTATAATTTATTATTAAAAAGAGAAGGAAATGTGAATGGGGTGGAGTTTTATTCATATATAAAAAGAATAAAATTATGCCAATTGTAAGAAAACTGAAGTACATCTTATTAAGAGAAATAAGACTCAGAAAACAAGTATTTTGTGTTTTATATTTGTGAGTTCCATACATTATGTAAGTACAAAATGATAGATAGATAGGTAGATAGATAGATAGATAGATAGATAGATAGATAGATAGATAGATAGATAGATAGATAGATATCTTAGCTAGGGGTTTTATTGCTGCAAAGAGACACCACGACCACAGCAACACTTATAAAGAAAACATTTAATTAAGGAGGCTCATTTATAGTTGCAGAGGTTCAGTCCATTATCTTCATGACATGGAGCATGGCAGTGTGCAGGCAGATGTGCTGCTGAAGTTGCTGAGAACCCTATATCTTGCAGACAACAGGAAGTCAACTGAGACTCTGGGCAGTATCCTGAGATTGGAAACCTCAAAGCCCACCCCCACAGTGACACACTTCCTCTAACAAGGCCATATCCATTCCAATAAAGCCACACCTCCTAACAGTGCCACTCCCTACGAGATTATGAGAGCCAAATACATCCAAATTATGAAAGTGGAAGCAAGACTTGGGGAATTAAGAAGAACAGAGGGAGAGAAGGAAAGGTGTGTGGAAGATAAGTATGATCCCAGTACTTGATATACTTGTGTGAAAATGTCTTATGAAGCCCATCACCATTTCAATGAGGATACGCCAATTAAAAAGTCTTATACATTAAAGCATTGCCATGGGTGGTGAAAATTGGATATAAAATGATAATAGATTAATAGTAAAATCTGAAATGATACCACCATGATGGGAAGCAGTTGAACAGTTTCTTTAAATGTTAAACGATGATTTACAATATAACCCAGCAATTCGACTTCTGGGTTTCCACCCAAGAGATGTTAAAACATGTACGTAAAAGAAAGAAAAGAGAAAAACTTGCATATGTGCTCATGACAGTATTATTCAAAATATGTAAAAAGCAGGGGTCTATAATAATAGCACATAGTTTTTATATGGATTTGTTTTTCTGGCTGATTTGAATATCGGTCTTTAATTGTACACTTTCCTCAACACTGGAAATATTCAGGATTGTGTATCAGAAACTTACACTAGGCAGGGAATATAACTCAAGCTAAGAGCACTTACCTAAAATGCACTAAAGCCTGGGTTGGAACCACGACACTATTAAAAGGCAGACTTTCCCGTTGCTGGTGTTATTTTGCAGATATCTGCCATGTGATGCCCATGCCCTTTGCCTCTGCTCTGATCCTTCAACAAAACTTGTTTGCCTTTGCTAGGAAGCAGCAGCAACAGCGTGTCCAAGATCTGGTTTAAAATATTTGCTTGGCAGCTTTCCTGGAATCTGTCACTCGATCTTTGAGGAACTGATTTTCACCAGCGATGTGCTGAGTTGATGTTTTTAATGAACTGCTTTTTGACAGACTGGTTTTCAGTAAACTGAGAGCCACTCTCCTTGTGTGCGCTCTCCCTCCTCTGAGCTTCATTCTCCGTCATGAACACAAGCATCCCTTGACAGTCACTGTCATGTGACTCGCCCAGTAGGTTCTCAACTTTGAGACCTGACCTTCGTCCATTCAGATTTCCTGGTAGTTGGATCATGTGAAGAAGGGTGTGTAAGGCAGACAGCATGAGGTTTCCCACCTTTCTTCTCAACAACCAAGAGATTATTTCTTCAAATTTATTCCAAAGTGTAAAGTATATTATATAAATATAATATATATGATAATAGAATATATATGTTATAGAAAGCTAAGCTTTGCTGGCATGGGAGCCACAGGGAGACAGTCTTTGTAGTGCCTTCCAAGTGCCTCAGAGTCAACAGGCATTGGGTGTTTCACAGTGCAAAGGAGATAATTTCTAAATGATAAAATATCAACTGCCCCCTAAGATGTGAATAATTCTAAATGAATCCCATCATTTGCTGAGGAATTTCCTTCTCTTACATCCAAATAACTCTTCCCCATTGGTCCATGGAAAGAATATGTATTTCTATTTTAAACAGACATTAGATCGAATTCCCCTTCTGTTTCTTCCTTTTAATATAAATTTGGTCTGTCTGTTAGCCTTTCTGAGCTTCAGTGTTTTCATTGCTAATGAATGTATGAAAATATCTATGTTGCAGATTGCCATGATGATCAATTAAGCTAATATATGTAAAGTATTTTAACAGCTGTAGGCACATAGCATGCTCTTTCCTTTCTCCCCTGCCTCCTGCCTCTGCTCGGAAGTACATGGGACCTCAAAGTTCAAATGTGATGGGGCTGACCTTCAAATGCAACCCCTTTCAAAAGAGCTACCAACGCTGAAAATAATCTGTGACCACAGGCTCAAATAAACTTCACATTGATCAGTCGCTGAGAACCCACAAAGAAAGCATACACCACAGGGGGCAATAAGAAAAGCTGAAAATAGTGAAAGCCCAAATAAATTTGCATCTGGACTATCACTTCCCTTTGACATTTCTTAAAATTCTATTTCCCTTGTGACTCTATACATTTCTCCAGAATTCTACTGGAAATTTCCTTTCTTGCCCTTGCTATTCTTACCACGCAGTCTCTCAGGGGAAACAGCATTGACCAACTGATTTAGTGACTGTTCACTAATTCCCCAATCAAGGAATCCACTGAGAACTAACTAGGGCACCAGGTAAAGAAACTTACAAGAAAAATCTTGAAGATGAACGAGATTCTCGGGCTTTAGCCTAGAATTCTCCCCAGTGTCCATCTGAGAAAAGAGGCCTTAAGGGGGAGAAACACTTGGATTGAAAATGTCAGCATAGCCCAGTTAGTAAAGCGCTTGCCTTGAAAGAACTAAGACTAGAGTTCAATCCTCTGAACCCCCATTTTTTCCAAAAGCTGGATGTGGTGGCATAAGCATGCAATCCTGACACTAGCTAGCAGGGGACAGGGACTTGCCGAACAGCCTGCCTAACCATGTTGGTAGGTTCCAGGCTAGTGAGTCCCACATGTCAACACAAAGTGGACAGAACCTGAGGGATGACACCTAAGGTTGTACTCTGGCCTGGACACACACACACACACACACACACACACGTACCCATCAGGGAGCCTAAGACGAGAAAGAAATATCTCAAATGTAGTTTGCACACCTTCCTGCGGAATAAGCCTTGACAGGTCACACAGACAGTAAAACCCAAACACCTACAGTTAATGCCTTCTGCTGAAAGACGGTTAAGGATAATCACTGAGTTTGATGCTTTGCTTTTTATTTATTGCATTTCATTTTACGTACGTTCGTTCAAACCTTAGACCTTACATAAGACTTCCTAATTCTTAACTTTTGAGGGAAGAAGCAAACAATCAATTAGGACCTAAAAGATGAAAATATTTGTCCCGATTTTAAAGTATCAAAGTTACATTTAGATTCCCCTTACGGCATAGTGTTCTGCAATGTACAACGTCTCTCCTTAAAACCCACTAGGGGTTCACCACATTTTAACGCGGCCATGTGTACTTTTAACTGAAACTAAATTATATGCATTTATCATGTGCAAAATAGGTAAACCAGAGAAATGCCAATGTAAATTAAATCAATCAGGCACAGAAAGGCAAATGCATTAGGATCTTGTTTATGTGTGGCATTTTGAAAAGTTGACCTCATACAAATAGAGCAGAATATGTTAACTAGGGACAGGAAACACCAGACACACAATATGAAATTTCAGGTAAACTGGAGTGGACCATGACTCTTCAGAAAGAATCTGATGGTGGGTGTGGCAATTCTAGACAAACACACGCATGTGCACGCGCACGCACACACCCACACACACACATCACCTCTTCCATCACACCAGTTCATCTATTGCCTGGGAAAGTTGCTGATGAGCTATTTCTCACCGAGTCACGCATAATTGGTTTAATGTTTCAGTCTCCCCAAAGCATTTGCATTTTAATAGGGGACAATATTTTATTAGCATTAATGTTAATTATTAAGTAAAATAGCTTCATTTTTATAGCACTTTAGACTTTACAAGGCACATTTACATATAGCATCAAATTTATACCCACAAAGGTGAAAAGAGGAGCAAGATCCTGTCAAGAGAAAGAAAGTTACCTTGAATTATATGTTCTTCCTGTGGCGAGATGATTCCCTTTTACTTGAGGGGGGAGGAGATATTTAAAATGAGATATCCCGTTGGCAAACCAAGGAAATTTCTAAACTCTACATGATTTGCAGATTCAATTCCTACAATTTATTGGAACATTTCTGTTTTGTTATGAATAGTAAATAATGCTCACTGTAGCAACTTTTACCGCCAAAGGAAACTTCTGATATGATTTTATTTATTGAAAGAACAGTCAAAAATCATTAGACAAATGTCAAGTTCCATGCGTGATTGCTAACCTTTGGGACATTGTCCTCCTCGTTTATGTTGTCTCCTTATTTTCTCTCAGTTATATGTAGAGATTCCCTGGAGAAGAAAATAAGGAGGTTCTGCCCTTGTGGGATCTTGGTTCTCTGAATCCAGTCCCTGAAAGAATTGAACAGGAATGATCCTAGCTGAGAGGAATCCTGCAAACTTTAACCAATGACTATGTCAAAATTGGAATATGTTGAGTGTTCAAAGGTAGGAAATATCCACCAGGAAACAAATAACGCATAATTAAGGTCCCTTCTAGGTGTAACAAACAATTATCATACATGGAAGTAACGTAAATCTGACACTCTGTAGCCTGTGACATTTTCCAGTCATGATACAGCATTGCCAAGCTCATGATCGATATTACCAAGAAGCTCAGGCAAAGAAACGTGCAGCTAAAATTCCTTTTCATTATTTTTAACTATGTGTATGTATGTAGATATGTGTGGATGAGTATGAGCTGAGGCCAGAAGAAAGTGTCAGATGCCCTGGAGCTGGAGTTACAGAGGACATAAGCTGCCATGTGAGTACTGGGAACTGCACCCTGGTCCTCAGGAAGAGCTGCAAGTGCTCTTAACTGCTGAGCTGTCTCTCCAGCCCCACAATTACTCAAATTCCTTTGAATAAAATGTTCAACATTCATTCAATAGGTACTCTGAAGAATGAAAAACAAGAATAAGAAAGAAGAAACTGACAATAGAAACTAGTGCATGGGAGGTTCGTTTACTAAATTTAACAGAGACCTTTAAAAATTGTATTAATGTGCTCAAAAAACGTCAATAACAGGACACAGAACACTATCAGAACAGGAAATCTGTGATAAAGACTCAAACAGAAATTAAAGAACTGAAAATACAATAACTAAATACTATAGTGATTAGATACAGTAAATTAAGGACAGCTCATACAAAGACTGGTGGTCTGTGTATATCAATAGAAAATGTCCAATCTGAAGCCTGGGGGAGGGGACAGTAAAGTATTGAAAACTCAAACAAAAGAATTGGGGGGGGAGAGAAATCCATAATGGAGAATTACTATATAATAGAAAATATAGCTCAAATATTATAATAAAGATTCTCTCAGGCAAGAAGTAGTTTTAGAGATAAAAGGTCTTATTTGTAATGACAGAAAGACAATGTACCTAGAAGACCAAATCACCTCCACATGCAAGTAGAGAAGGCCACAGTATTGGATTATAGAAAGTGACAGAACTATCAAGAGAAATAGACAAGATGATGGCCACAGTGAGTTTACCAGCCCTCTCTGTAATTGTTGACAAATGCAGGCAATACCCAGTTGCATGTTTCTTTGCTGAAACTAGTTGACAAAGTTAGTAATGGATTTGGTAGTGTTGTGTCATGGCTAGAGGGTGACACCTGTCTACACTAGGAATGGAGAGCTGTAGAATTATTTATTTACACATATATTTTTGGTTGTGAGCCTAGCCTTTAATGGCTGAGCCATCTCTCCAGCCCTTATTTACACATATAGCAAGTATTTTTTTATCTTCACTTGATTGGACCTAAGTTGCATTTTATCTGGTCTGTATTTCCCACTTTCAACCTTTTTTTTTACTTAATTTTCTTTTTTTTTAACCTTTAAAGGCCAGAAAATAGACTGAGATTTTTAGAACACTACCTGCAACAATGATATTCCTTACACATATACTTGAAACACACATTATATGCTATGAGATTAAAGCAACCTTTGGTGTTTTCCAACATTTTTATCTGTCTGTTTTTTCTAGCCTTGGCTGTCCAGGAACTCACAAATGTTTAAAAATTAAATTATGCCTTAATAAAATGAAAATATTTCATCATAAAACATTTAGATATTAAAAATTGGGTTAACTAATTTTGAGGGTGAAACAGTTTAAAGCTGTTGCTGTCTGCTAAATCTATACATGGGTTAGGAAATGGAAAGTGAAAATTATTTCAGAAATAATATCAAACAAACCCAAATGAAAACAAAACAAAGGGAAGAGAATAATTTGGATGGTGGCATGGATGAAGCAGAAAAAAAGTTACTGAGTCACAAGTTGGCTTTGAGAAAACTAATAAATCAATGAAGCCACAGAAAGATCAATAAGAGTCAAAGAGAGAAAAGGAGAGAGAAAGACAAAAACTTCAAAGTTTAAAACCACTAAATACTATTTAAAGAAGTGTTAGTAGACCTCAGCAAATGACTAGATTCTGGCTATGGTCCAAAATATTCAATATGTAAAGATATCAATTGTTTCAAGTAAACACATAGTCGAAGAACTCCATATCAAATGCTCAGACCTGTTTGTGAATGTTAGCCAGCTGATGGTAAATTTATAGAAAATTGAAAAGACTAATGCACAGATGAGATAATTACAAAGAACTGTTAAATAAGCTTTATTATGAGATAGATATTAAGATTGATTACAGAGTCACAGTTAACTGAGACTATACAAAGATAAACAAAGAAATCAATAAAACTGAAAACAGCGTACAGAAAGAGGCCCATCCACTGTCAGGAAGTTCACAATGACGATAACACAGTTCAGCGGAAGAATAATGATCTTTAAAATGCTTTGCCTTTATTTTATTTATTTTATTATATTTATTATATAAATATTTGCATTATTGCTTTGTCAGCATACATATTTGTGCACCATGTGTGTGTCTAGCTGCCCAAGGAGGTGAGAAAAAGAGCATCAGATCCCCTGAAACTGGAATTACAAAGAGCTATGAGCCACCATGTGAGAGCTGGGAATTGAACCAGGATCCTCTGTGAAAACAGCCAATGATCCTAACTGCTGAGCCCTCTCTCCCATCCCAAGAATGATCTTTCTAATAATTGGTGTCTTGATAATCATGACTATTATTAAAAAGATATCAAGCCCCGGAAGTACTTCATACCTAGATGAAAATGTTTGAAACAATAGTGTTTCCACAAAATATCCTGGAGAGAGATACTGTGAAGAGACAAATACCAAAACAAAAACAGGACAGAGATACTTTTACTAACCACAAGAAAAAGACTGATAACATTTCAAAGCCTTTAATTTTTCTTAGTGATAACACATGTTTACACTGTGAGATTTCCATACCTGCACATATTGCATGTAGGCAATATTCACCATCCATTTTCTGCACCCTCCAGTCCCTTTTCTAACCCCAGTAATGACTCTTTAGCTCCCATGTTGACTTTTTATGTTTTAGTTTCAAGAAAACAGGTGGTACTAGTCCTTTGGTACCTGGCTTGTTTCACTTAACATTTTGTCCTCCGTTTCCTTTCATTTTTCTTCCAATGACAGGATTTCACTATTCTCTATGGCTTAATAATACGCCATTGTATTATATGCACTGCATTTTCTATATCCCTGCGTCTGTTGATGGGCAGAGGCTAACTCTGTATCATAGCCACTGAGAGATAGCTTACAAGTATCTCTTTTGATGTTGGTGACTTCTTTAAGATATACTCCTGGGAGTAGAAAAGCTGGATCATAGGTAGTTATATTTTCAGTTTCTTTGAAAGAACTTCACACTGCTTTCCATGGTGGCTGTATGAACTTACATTCCCACTAAAACAATGTAAGAGCGTCTTTTTACTCCACAGCCCCACCAGCCTCCATTAGTTGTTATTAATAGCCACCCTGCATGGAGTGAGAGTGGAGCTCATCACAGTTTTGATTTTGTTGTTGTTGTTGTTCCCTGCTGAGTACCGGACATCAGAATAATAGAAGAATTTCAAATTAGAGATCAAACAGAGCACCCCAAGAACTTAGAGAATAAGAGAAAACCAAAGCAAAACAAATGGAAGAAAACAGAGCACAGAAGTGAGACAGTGTCATTTTGCTATTCTAAAAGTGATAGACCATTGTAGACTCCGCGACCCTTATTTATCGCTAGAAACCAATTATGAGTGAGTACA
>NC_022017.1:38793592-38812272 GCF_000317375.1 Microtus ochrogaster | reverse complement strand
ATAGACCAAAGTTGGCAAGCCTTGAGAAAGAAAGAGAGGGGGGAAAGGGAGAGCAAAAAATAAAACTAGAGATGGAACGCTAATAAGTACTACAGAAATTCAAAGGAACATTCAGGATTGTTTCTTAAAACTACACCTTAACAAATGAAAATAGCTAGACAAAATGATCAAATTTCTACATACATATGGCCTGTCAAAACTGACACTAGAGGATATAAAAACCTGAATAGACAAAAAAACAAGTCATATAATTAATGGTAAAAACAAATAAATTAAAATCTTCTGATAAAGAAAAGCAAGGGCTGAATGCTTTACTAAAACATTTTACTAAAATGTTAAAAAGAAAAACTAACACCAATGCTTCTCAAACTATATCAGAGGATTGAAGTGAAAATAACCCTCCCACACCTCTGAGAAAAGAGTTATCATTATTAAAATCTGAAAATGACACACACACACACAAACAGACAAACACAAAAACACACACTATTGTAAAATAGATGCAAAAGGCCTTTACAAAATCTTAGCAACCCAGATTCAACAGCATATCCAAAAGATAACACACCATAATATATATATGTATGTATGTATGTATCATGATCGAGTTGGTTTTATTTCAGCGATAATGGTGGTTTGACTTTATTTATATTCATAGATATGTGTAGGAATCTCATCAAAGAATCTTCTTCGCAGCAGAGAGAAACCTTTACAGAAAACCCAACAGGTCAACATGCAGATAACAACTGGTCATGAGATGCCCAGCCCAAATTGATACATCTACAACATAGCTACTGTATCTAAGGCTCAGGAATCATTGCTGAAGGTGGGAGGGCCTCATGGGGCCTCACCCACAAAGAACTCAAAGCAACTAAGGAATTCTGAGAGTTGGAGAAATAGGCTTCCCCAGGGATGAGTCCCTTAATTGGTTATCTAAGGCCAAGTGGTCAGCCCTGAAAAGATAAATGTATATTCAGTTGTTTGTGTGAGAGATGAGAGAGATCAAAGACAAAAAAGTTATGAAATTTAGAGTGGATGGGGTATATATGGGAGGAGTTGAAGTGACAAAAGAGCAGGGGATAAATGAAGCAATTAAATTTTAATCAAAAATATAGAAGTTAGAAAGATGGTTTAAAATATGCTAACCAATCAACTCCAAATCTTCATATTCAACCAAGCCATAGAGTATGAGAAGGCAGCCCTGGTGCACAAGACAATATCTAAAACCCATGCATCTGACAAGGTGCTCAGATGGTGTGAGAACTCCCTCTGCCAATAATGAAACAAGAGAGAGAAAGAATGGATGAAAGGCTGGCCACTCTGTGAACGACACCACGTGGGTGGCCCATAGAAAAAGGTGCTGAAACTCATGGTTCAGCAAGACAGCACCGACAACTGCGTGAATCTGCCACTACACTCAAAATGGCTACCTGCTGCCTGGGTGCTATGCTCTAGGGGTACTTTAGGAAAATAGCTAAACTGTATTTCTGTGACAGCAGAAAAGCTGCTGAGTCTGTGAAAAGATTTATTTGATAAATGGTATACTAATAAAGACTTTTTGTAGCAACCCATAATCTTCTGTAATCTATCCTCTAGACTCTGAAATGCTCAATATTTAACCTACCCTTACTACTCTTTGTAGTAATAAAGAAGTAGATGAATAAATAATGTGAATAAAATTTTTTAAAGGGCTACAACACATAATAATATTTAGCCACTCACTTCTGAATATTGGGGTAAGCCACTTGCCACCAAGGCTGAAGACCTCAGGTCTCACATGGTGGAAGGGAAGAATCCACTTCCTCAAGTTGTTATCTGGCCTACACACATGTATACACGAATGTGTGTGCGCTCACACATACACACAATAATAATAATAATAATAACAATAATAATAAGTTAGTAGTAGTAGCAGTTGTAGTAGTATTGAGGAAGATGTTGGGGAGAAGGAAGAGAAAGAAATACTTTTTTTAAAGAACAATGAACAGAAAATGTTATGGCTACAAAACTGATAGTCCTTTCATTCCATAAGAAAATCCATAGATTTAATTCTGATCTAACTCAAGACCTCTCTGAACGGTTTAAAGAGAGGCAAACAGTAACGTCACGAAAAGTCCTGCTCTGCCCTATAACTGGCCTGTCATTGCATGTTCATTGCTTCAGCTGGGGAGCATGAAGGAAACCATACCTATCCCCAACAGGAGCACCAATTTTCCCTTCAACAGAAAGCCTGCCAGCCCCTCTGCCCTGCAGACAAGCCCCCAGCAGGGGTGTTTGACAGACACAGAGATGCGGAACAGAGGACCCCTCAGCAGGGTGAGTCCACATGCATGTCTGCCTTCGACTTCGGACACCAGGACTATCTCCTTGCAGCAGTACCCAGTCGGAAAACAAGACGATTATTTTTCTTCTAGTGGGGATGGCAGAGAGTAGAGGAGGAGAACTAGGAAGGAGGAGGGGAGTTGAGGGGTGGGAGACCCACACAGTGTGGTTCATTTTCAGGAAGCAGCCCGGCTGGATCTGCAAGAGCAGCTCATGTTTTCTCAAGATGCGTTTTCTTTGAGGTCCCCCACTCCGGATACGCCAGTGCCCTCCTTTCAGCCCTTGCATCACCAGCGGGCAGGGGAAAGAGCCGTGGCATGGCAGTGGTCACAGTTCGCTTGGATAAACTCTACCATAATCTTCATAAACCTCAAGGCTCAAGGTGCAGGGGAAGATTGGAGGAAACTTGCTTTTCCGTTGGTTTCTCTGTGACTTCTGCGGCTGCTCATTCCTAGAACAGGAAGCTGGAGAAATTTAGGTGGGAGACATTATTCTGAGCAGCCGGGTTTCTTCACCAGTCTAGGGTACAACTGATTAGGAAAAGCTTCACCCTTGCATAACCTCCTTCCTGGAGGGCAGCTTCCCATGAAAAGGTGAATGGGCCTTTGGCTTGCTTAGAGACACAGTAGGCTCCCTTCAGTTGCTGGGATCCTGCCCACCCCTCCCCCCCCCATGGCCCTTAGGGCCGGAAATGGGACCCGTCCATTCACTCACCAAGTGTTTATAGACTGTCTTTCCTTCTAGGTGTTTGGAAAACCTCAATAAACAAAATGAAGAACTCTGTGCCAATGTATTTATATTTTAGGGCAAGGAGAGAATAAACGGAAATAAATAAATTCATGCGGTCTTAGAAGGTGCTAAGAGAAACTTTTAAAAGGCAGAGAAGGGGAGGGTGACAGGCATTGGAGGAGGAGAGGGAGGGGGCTGGGTGGCCCTGGTAGACAGAGTACAAGACCAGGCTCCACAGAAAGAGGGCGTCTGAGCAGAATGGGTGAGGATGACACGTGACCTGGAGGGTTCTGCAGGATGGATGCAGGAACGCCTCCTTGTTCCAGGGTGGGTATAGTACCTGGGTATAGCAGGAGAAAGCACCTGATGACGTATGGGGGGGCGCGGTCTGCCAGGGACTGTGAGGACTTGGTTTCTGAGTGTAAGTATGTAAAGCAGTAGCCACTGCTGGTCTCTGAGCACAGGGGTGATCAGGTCACTCTCTGGAGCCCTCTCTGGAGAGGAAGCAGAGAATTTCCATGT
Source organism: Microtus ochrogaster (assembly GCF_000317375.1). Taxonomy (NCBI): domain Eukaryota; kingdom Metazoa; phylum Chordata; class Mammalia; order Rodentia; family Cricetidae; genus Microtus; species Microtus ochrogaster. The sequence goes on along the minus strand of NC_022017.1, from coordinate 38,808,702 downwards.
GCCATTAGCATCTGTCCACACTGGAGGCCCCAATGGTTCTGGGGATAGCCAGATGACCAATATGTTAACCCCCACTCTCAATGCCTCCAGGGAATAGACAGACGACCTGCAGGCTAACCCCACCCTCGACAGTCTGGAAGGGTATATAGTGGAAAAGAGGAGACTTGACAAGAGTATCTACAGGACTCGGACTTCAAAACTCATCTTTGAGGGGTTTGCCCTGGGGAAGTTAATGGCTTTATGTCAAGCTGTTTCCCTTGTCTTTTCTCTCTCTATTTTTCTTGTGACCAATGAGACAGATTCCAAAGAACACTAGAAGGGTACACTCGACACCCTCCAAACACAGCCCAGCTAAGCTGGTGGTTATACTCAACACACTCCAGCTCTCTGAGCGGCCCACCCACACTGCCTTCTGGGATAAAATTCCTCATTGGAAAACAGACACAGAGCCGTATTTTAGGGGAATTCTTCCAAGGCTGCCGGTTCAATTTGAGCAAGACCCATCAGCTTCCCAAAGAGGAGGGATACCATTGTTCTAAAAGTCTGAAAGCAGGAGAGATAAGGTCTTCTGACTAACTGAAGAACCACCAAAATGGCTGTGTCTCTCACCCCAAATTCCAACAATGAAAGCAAAACCATGAGGTTGGAACTAATGTGATGACCTGACCCCACCCCCCCCCACCCCCAAAAAATCACCAGTCAGTGAATTCTGGAGCTCGAAAGTTCTTTAGAGGTATATCGGTCCTGGAAACAACCTACGCCCACATAGACAAGTCCAAGTCACTAGTATTCAGTCTCACAGCCCGTCACTTGCAGAGAAGTGTAAGCCAAGAATTAAAAGTCTCATGAGAATTGCTTTAACCCAGGGTAGCCCCTCTTGTGAGCACAGCCTGGTGGAGAGCAAAGCCTCCAAATTCCCTGGGGTCATGTGACTACACCTACGTCTAACTTACTGTTGATCGTCATTCCCTCAGTGTCTCATACAGAGCTGCACCAAGAGTTTGATCGGAGGTCAGACCTGGAGCCCCCCATGGGAGTTGGAGGGAAAGTCTGAAGTCCCATATGGATTCCATGAAACTCTACAGGAAACCTCCTGCCCAGCCCAAATAGTAGCACTCAGATATCCAACTTGTGTGCAACTGTGGGCGGCTCTCTGACAGGGCCTATTAGAACGACTAGTCTCTGGGACATGGGAGTACCGTGCTGCCTGCCCTTTCCTCTTGGATGATGCGCTCATCCCCCTGTAGGATGCATGAACACCAGGGATGTTGGGTTCTTTGCTCATCCCCACCCTCTTTAGTGGGGGTCTCGCTCTCAGCACACAGCTAGTGCCTTTCCCTGGGGAAGCTCCCGCAGTAGACTTTGCAATGATAGGAGATGGCTCGTGCTCCCTGGACCGAGGAGCGAGTAAGAGAGTGATCGATTAGCTCAAGCTGCTTTTGTACGCATTTGTTCACTCGTGCATCCTTTCACAAACAGGACCAGAAGTTAGCCTCTCTGGGGTGTTTAGAAGAGCTGCATGCAGCTTATTCACCTGCTATGCCCTGAGGAAAGTCATGAAATTAACTGCTGGTCATATTAGTGAAGCCTGTGTGCTGAGCAGGCACCATCTCGGAGCCTCAGTTTCCTCGACAGTACACCTTCGATGTCATCTGGTTAGTACGCAGCACAAATGTGAAAAGTGTTTCCGATCTCTGCGGCCTCCGAAGCACAACTTCAAGGCCCAACCACCAGCTCCGATCACACGTGCTCAAGGCATGAGCCATTATAAAGAGGACTTTCTCAAGAAAAAAAAAAATAGAAGCAAGGAAAGCTTTTGCTTGTCATGTGCAACACAGAACAAAGTAGGAAGGATGTAAATAGAAGAGGATGCTCAGGTGTCATCAACATGTCAATCAGGCTAGCCGAGGTCACCATCGACTCAGATAAGAATCATCTACTTATTTATTTATTTTAATTTTTTCATGACAGGGTTTCTCTCTGTAGCCCTGGCTGTCCTGGAACTCTCTCTCTCTCTGTAGACCAGGCTGGCCTCAAAGTCAGAGATCCGCCTGCCTCAGCCTCCTGAGTGCTGGATCAATATGAGAAGAACTGAGGTTTTGGCATGTGTGGAGAAGCAGAAGCCTGCCTTGGGAAATGTTTTCCAATCAGACACTCACTAGCTGCAGGAGGAAAGTGAGACACTTTATGGCAGAGACGTCTAGTAGAAACCTCCAGAAGCATATAGCTAACATCAAGGGTAAAGAGGGAAGCTGGTCTTTTGCGTATCCACCACAACGCATGAAAAGCCAGAGCAGCCCTTCCATGATGCCTGCTGGAAATCCGGGAGCTGAATCCGAATACGAGGAGACACTGGGGAAGTTTGGATGGAGGAATAGTCTATAACACATCTCATCTGCATCCTTCTGAATGTACTACCGTCACAAAAGACAGGAAGCTCCTCCAGACAGGCGCTAGAGAGACATAACTTCAGTGTGGGACTCAACTCCACAAGGGACTGGGACGTAACAAGGGACACCCACATGAAGTCCACACATTAAAGGAACAATTTTCGATAGAGTAATTGGTTGTGACCCAATAATTGAAAATATGTATGTATTATTAATAAAAACATTTGGCATTATATTTAAAATATATTGTATACAACATATATCGTGTATATTTAAGCAAACTTGGTCACTTGCTACCATCAGAAAAACTCCTTATACTATTCTCTCAAGTTCATATCGTCAGAATAAAAAGCTTAAACAAGTAGCAACAAAGGAAGGATGATGTGCAAAGCCCTAACGCAGCATGGACCAGACAAAGTAAACCAGAGGGCGTGGCCTGACTAAGTTTCTGGAAACCCATATGTCAAATGTGTCTCATACATTTATCATCCATCTTCAAGGCTTCCAGTAGTCATGATAAGATGGAGATATGGAGATGCTGCTAAATGGGCCCATTTCCTCATTGGTGGCTTCCCATAACTACCCATCCACGCTAGCTAGCGCTTTAAAATGTATCTCGTAGAACCCACATCTCATCCCCATTCCTGACTGGTCAGCAGAATGTCCCCTCTGCTGCACATCTTGTCACCATACTACCCAACAAGCAGAAACTTAATGGCAGTTTGGTTTCTAGCGCTGTTTGTGCCCTCTGTTGTCCTGGGCTCTTCCTGTGACATTTAGGTCACATGATGAGAGCCTCCCTGTCCTAGACAAAACACAGATAAAAATCAGTCTAGATCAGACCCTCGCCATTTTGGAAATTCACAAACCGGACAATCGCAGGGAATGAACACAATGTTGTCCTCCACGCCCAAATGGATGCAGAAACTAAACTGGACAATGGAGATTTTAAAAAAGTTGTTTCCTCCCTGATGACTGGTTACGACAACCTAAAGAAAGTGCAAGAGTGCCCCCTGCTGCCAGGACCTGGAATTTCAGCTTCGAGACGGGCGCAGCCTCCAAGCTTGAAATCAAGAGGTCTGCTCCCAGAGCACACATTTTTCAAATGCTATACCACAGCTGCCCTTAAGCCAACACTTAAGATCTCACCTGCATTTTCACACTTCGTCCCTTCAACAGTCTCGATAGCCTGGCCGAAGAGACATCCTTGTGGCCTCTCGCAGGTGAATTAAAAGCTGCCGTGTAATACGGTGTACGGTGAAGTTGCTTACTCAAGGTCAGAAAGACTCTCCTTTAAAGCAGCTCCATCTTTAAAACTTCACATCCTTAAAGGACCTTTTATAAATCCTCCTGCGCACGTAGCAACATAAGCTACAGCTGGATCACCTTGTGGACAGGACTGGGCAATGGGGACTAGATACAGATGCAAGCCAATGATGTATTTTTGTAAGTCTGTAGACTTCATTAAATTTCCTGATGAGATATGACCTATCTGAGACTGGTCTTTGGGGTGCCATGAATTAACAGTTCTTCCTCTCTCTTCACTGGCAAGTGCCAGAATGAAAATGGCTATCTTATCTGGGGGGAAAAAAAAAACAGACTAGATCATGAACAGCATAGCACCCAGGGTTCAAGGCTCTCAGCAGCTGGTTCAGAGACAATGACTAGAAAGACCTAGATAGAAAACGCTCGTAAGACGCATACCTAATGAGCAGTGGTTTTCTCAGGAAAGCTGCAAACATTCTTCAGCCTCGCCCGTGATATTTTCCTATGTTGGCATATAAGACTGCTTATCTAGTGAGTGTGCAATAACATGCTGTTTCTCCAAATGTGGGTTGTTTCTCCTGGACACTCAATAACTGGAAAAGGAAGACAGCTTTTGTTTCTCCCAAGTCAGACTGCGACAGTTACCAAAATGAGACCCTTTGGCCTTTGAACAGGTGAGAGAATCATAGGAAGATGAACCCAAAGAGCAGTCGGGGAATTAGGTCAGAACATCATGGATGGGCTATCAGTCCAGGGACATACGGTTCAGAGTTTCCACAACTGGGCAATGCTAAGATCCGCCATGAATTAATACGAGAGTCTATGGGTACAAACACGTGGCTCTTCTCAGAGAGAGACTTTAGCGCTGGTGGGAGACTTTCATGTCTAACCGTCTGAGTTCACAGTGGGAGTCAGCTGTTTTCCTCATCTTCCTGAGGTCATCTATTTGTCTGAGGGTCACCTTTCTAGGGCAGATGATGGCTAAAATTGTCATTCCTTCAACATCAAGAGCTTATACTTTCAAAAGGTGAATTGCTGAGCGACAAGGGAAAGTCAGGAAGACGAAAGTGGGACACTTATGAGCTGACATTCCGCAGGAGGAAGATGGGGGGAGGGGCGTCAGCCCCACAGGTCCCTCAAATCCAGAGACAGTCAATACCCAGTTGAAGGCAGGTAGTTGGTGTGACTTGATGCTCTGTGGTAGCTGGGCACAACTTGAAAGAGAGTGTAACTCTGCTGTGGTCGTCTTCGGCATCAGGAAAGTTTAGAATGCACAGACACCAGACAGACCGACACTATCAGATGATGGTCCTGGAGCGAGGGGACGTACTGCTGAATATCTTAGAAATGAAATCCATTCACCAGTTCAGCTTTAAAAGTGAATTGGGAAGAAGTGAAGAAAACATCATTCTTGAGACATAAACATCAAGATTCAACTTCAAGTCTACTGGTCACTAATGCTTTGACCTTGAGCAAGATAGCAAATGTCTCCGGATCCAAGCCATCATCTGTAAAGGGTATGCAAGCCACGTGCAACCAGTCCCATCTTGTCATGGAAACCTAGTAAGGTAGTTCACAACAGAGGAAAATGATGCTCAGCGGGTTAAGTGGACTTCCAAGGACACAAACCCTAAAAGTCAGAGCCCAGTTATAAACCTGTCTTGGGTCTTTCTCATCCCTTGCCCAGACTGATGTGTTGGGTTTAATACTGGGGACTGGAGAGATGGAACAGTGATTAAGAACGGGAATTGTTCTTACAAAGGACCTGAGTTCAGTTCCAAGCACCCAGGTCAGGTGGCTCCCAGCTTCATGTAGTTTCAGCTCCCAGGGATCCCAGAGCCTCTTCTATACCCTCACTCGCATGCACTAGTCTACATACAGACACACACACACACACACACACACACACACACAAACACACACACGTACACACAACTAAAAAAAAATAAAACTTTAAAAATTCATTGTAGAACTCCACCTATTCCCAAGCTCCTACCCTCTAGCACTTAGACTAGGAGTTAGCACATAATAGGACTAAAGTACAAGTTTGTTGAATAAACCAATTCAGGAATGAAGGAATGGGCAAGCCAGTAAATAGGTTTGCTGCAAATACTAGTACTAACAACTATATGTGTCATCATGAGATATGATTATCTTGTGTACCTAAAGTCATAATGCATTTCTCCAAATTGCTCATGGAGATTGCAGATACTGATGTTTGCAGTTTTGTAATGATAATGCATGCATGTGTGCAACAGAGAAGAAGCATGAGGATAAGGCACAGAAAACAGCATGGTCATTACCTTAGCATCCCTCTAGCAAGCACCTGTCTCTGGAAACCCTGGAAGCTTTCTGGAAAGGGACCCCTTCCACATGTCAGCTGAGAGCCTTCTTTTGAATTGAATGTGAACACGTCCTTGAGGGGCAGTTCTAGCCCTTTCACCGTCAGAATTTGATGCATAGGCACCGTCAGGCCTGCAATTGGATCTCTCCTCTGCATTTCCAAGGCTCTGGCTTTAAGTGAAAAACACCAGAAAGCTCTATGATCAACTAACCAATGTGATCAGATAATCCTTCATCACACAGGGAAGGCTACCAGTGCCTGCCTCCACCTCCCCATGCTGAAGAAAGACAGTCTGCAGAATGCTGGCCTTCTTAGGCTGCAACCCAGGCCTCCCAGACAGTATCCAGCTGCTTTCCTATTGGCAGTTCATGCTTTAAAAAAACAAAAACCCAATGCTCATATTTCTTCCTCGCTATGGCTCTTGTTCTAGACTACAAAGCCGGGTGAGTCTATAAGCTCATGGAGAATTAAACATTCCCCGTCTCGTTCTTATTTCCCCGCTTAGCAGAGTCCTTGTCTGGGCAGATGGTACTGTGACTCAACCTTCTCCTCTGTAGGATAGGGATAACAGCACAGAGGGAGTCAAATGAGTAGTCCAAGTGCAACGGCAGAATGCTAATCACAGAGTTCATTAGGCTGAAGTTGGCAAACAGTGGTATAGTTTAATATAAATATTATAAAATAAATTTAATTTTGGACTATGCGAAAGGGAAGAGAGATTAAGTTTCACAGAAAACATAAGGGCATTTAGCTATATTTATCTGTTAAGAGTCAGCTTAAGCATCCTTCCTCAGAGCCCCTGACTCTCCTTCAGCATAGCCTGGCAGGCCCTCCTTTGGGCCTATTCACTTCATAGCTCCACAGAGCACACTCATTTTCAGCTGTTTGTCAAGCTGTTCTACAGTCCCAAGGAAGACACAGCTCAAAGCAAGGTCTCCCCAATCTTTCCAGTTCTACCGGTCAGTATAAATGAATGGGCTGTACTAACCACAACCATTGATGTGAACTTCTACTAACCCAAATGAGTTGAGTGTTGTGTCCCTGCATGTCAATTCAGGGAGAAAACTGTTGTGTGCAAGCGATGCCACACACAGAGAAGCTGGGTTTAGAGCTCAAGCCATTTAGGCTTGACAGCTAGTGTCCTTACCTGGTGTCCTTACCATCTCGCCAGCCCTTGAATTTTAAATAAGCCAATATAATTGCAAATCAAAAGTGTGTCCCGTGCAGTATCAGGACAGATACCTGTTAAACATGCATTTGTTTTAATCTCAAACTCACATTTAACTTGATGTCCTGGAGGAAGTGCATCCAGAACCATGTGTGACAGAATAACCCAGGAGAAAGGAGAAAACACCTCACTTAGGAGCCAGAGAACAATCCCACAAAGACACCATTCCTTCCACCCCAAGACTCCACAGAGCCCCAACACTGGTACCAATGACCCCCTAGATAAGACACATATGGTGCTAAGGCCTAGAATTAGCAAAGTCTCCAAAGTTTTTGAGGGAACAGAAATAGCATGCGTGGAACATACTGCCTTTCCCAGCCCTGCAATGAGCCCTGAACTGAATGGCCATCACCTCTTAAAGACTTCACAGTCATCTGCTAGGCTGGAAACTCAATCGGTTGTCAATCTAGGCTATCAATAGGCTATTAGGGCTCAGAGTCGTGATCACCCACCCTTGTCCTCATAGTTACAACGTGTTAGAAAAAAGATGGGAGTAAACCCAGTTCTCCTTGTGTAAGAATTTGTCCTTCTGTAGAGTCAGCTGCTTATGGCTCTTCTCAGGGTCTTCATTATAATTCATTTGGTCTCAATACTACAAGGAGACAAAGTCGTGCACTTTGTGCTAACTTCTGAGACAGCTTCCTGACACCATGTTAGGGGTGGGGAAGTCCATGGGAATAGGCAAAGCCTATCATCCCACATTGCCATTCACTGCAGGAGTGTCTGTGTGGCGTGAGACTTTCAGGACAAGGCCCTGCCCCCTCTTCCAGTCCCTCTGGATTGCTAACCCCTGGACACAAGCTTGAAATTCTAACTTGTGGCCTCCCATTGGTACTCCTGGGCCCACTTTTGGCTCCAGCTCTCTTGGTCCCAAGCCAGCAGTGGTCTGTGGAAAGACAAGAGGGTTGGACAAGTGTGAATGGAGCCCCCCTCCAATGGTCACACCCGCCTCCCCCCCAGCCTCAATTCAGTTAAAGATTGCAGGAAGTGGTTTGTCCGTTTAGAAGACATCTCTGCCCGGAGGCCCTTCTGAGAAATGAACTTGCAGTTCTCTAAAGATAGATTGTGCAAAACAGAAGGGGGTAGCCCCCAAGGACCCTCCAACAGCAGCTCTCTGGAGACTACAGAGATCGCTGTGGGGGCCCTCCAGCCTCACCCCACCCCTTGGAGCAGCTGCCGTCCCTCCCTGAATGGGCCAAATCAACACCTCGCTCTTGTGCAAGGCTCAGGTTTCAGAGACCCAGCTAAGAAATTTTGTTCTGAGGAGGTGGCATTAAAAAAAAAAAACACAACAGGGGAGGGTAGTGGAAGACTGTGGGGGCGGGGTCCTCAGCTGCTCGTGTCATTTATTTTCCATGGATTCCAACTGTAATTTCAAACGGCCTCTGGGTTGTCTGAAACCATGTGATTTGACACGAGGTTCACAGAAAGTTTAGGCCCCGCTCCCAACATCAGGGTTTTCACGCCCAGAGGAACAGGTGACAGGATCTAGGAGCGGGAGGTGAAAAGAAGGGGATGTAGCCCCCTGATAGAGGGACCGGTGAGCAAGTAAAGGAGAATTTGGTTTAGCCCATGAGTGGTATGAGAACACAGAGGCAATCCACTCAGAAATCAAAATTTTCTAGCAATCAGATAGGGCTGGCCTTGGGAAGAACAAACTGGGCCAGGTTTTGTTATACTGCTGTTGCTGCCTTACTGTGGACAATAAGTATTAAGCAGTTGCTGCTAGAAAACAAAAGGGTAGGTTAATCAAAAAGGGCTGGAATGACTGGAATCATCCAGTCGTCCACGATATTATTACAACCCCCTGATCAGAACTGTCCCTTTTTCTTAAAAAATCCCTCCGTGTTTATTCCAGTTCATGGGCTTTCTCAGGATTGGGAATACAGAGAAAATTAAGGCACAATGAGATTGGTGCCTAGGATGAAAGGGAAGAAAAGGTGGCCTGGGATTATATACGGATTGCAAAGCTTGAGTCTGCAAAGGAAGGAGGGTGCGTTTACCCGGGGAGAGAGAGCTGAAAACTGGGGATTGGGAACAGGGAGGAGCCTGCTGGAGAAGATGGCAGGTGGGCTGGGTTGAAAAAGATGAATTCACCAGGCAAAGTGGACAAGGCTGCTTCGGCTGTAAGCACACAGACATGCAAAAGCCAGGTGGCCTAAAATATCCCAAATGAGCTCTGTAGTTAGGCAGAAGAGAAGAAGATGAGCCACCATGGAATCGAAGCCACCTAAAGCATTTTTCGATGAGATCCCAGGGGACAAAAATCTAACTGGTGTTCCACCCCACCAAGTGGGCTGTGAGAGTCAGCCTGGAACCCTATGCAAGCAGATACCATGCTTGCAGGGAGCTTGGAATCCCCCCATTAAATCCTTCCGGCCAAACAGCATCAGCATCATGGCTTCACCCCTGCAACCCTTGGGATCATGATTACTTACTCTATAATGCCCTTCCCAAAGCCCAGTCCCGGGGAACCACCTGGAACCTGAGGACATGCTACAAATCTCAGCTGTCTCTATCTCTCCACTGCCTCCCTCCGCAGGCTTCAGCCCTTCCACCCCACAGCTGCTCCTGCTCACGCAGGCAGCCCCGCAGCTTCACACCGTCAGACACTCTCTCATCCCTCCCACCTCCTTCTGGAACCTTACTTCTGCTTCTCCACCCAGCACTCATTCACCCTCTTTTCATTTTACCCAACAGCTCTGGAAACTCCGTCCCTGCAAACATGCCCATTCTTCATGCTACATACGCCTCCCATGGGAAAAGTGAGTCCAGAGACTCTGCCCTGTTCCTCTCTCCCAAACCCTTGGTGACACCTCAAACCCAACAGACTCACGACCACCTTCTTTGCTTTTCCACTGGGGTAGTTAAGCACCTCTAAGGAAAGCCTCGGAGGTGTGAAGCAAAGCAGCATCTACACGGCTGGCGGAGTGTTCTGTTCAGTGCACTCTGTCTTTGGGGATCAAGCTCAGTGTCTAATTCTTTCTTCTGCTAGTTTTCATGCCTCTAAGACCTTTCCTGTTTATTTCTGTTTCATCCGACATCACCGTAAGACACCACCTAGCTTCCTAATGCTAAACAGTATTATGTCATGTTCAATTCTTGCCTATCCAGACCCCAAAATAGCTATTTCTGCACACTCTCCTTCATGCTATCAGAAGATATATTAACCAATTACTCTAAAGTTAATAACTTAGAATGACACAAATTACTCTCTTGCAATGCTGGTGATCCAAAACCCAAAGTGAGGGGCTGAAGAAATGGGTCAGTAGTTAAGAGCATTTGCTGTGCAATCTTGAGGAGCAGAGTTTGGATCCATGCACCCATCTAACAAGCTGGGCATCCCAAACATGCCTATGAGCCCTGTTCCAACAAGGACAAAGGTAGGAAGAATACTAGGACCTGTTGGCTTCCGAACTAGACAGGTTCAGGGAGAGACCCTGTCTCAAAGGCATAGGTGGGGAGTGACAGGGGACCCTGGACTGTTGTGTGATATTTTGCCCGTATTCTGGCAATAAAGTTTGCTTTGGATCAGAGGGCAGAGCTAGCTATTAGCTGACCATAATTTTAACCATAGATGTTTTTGGAGGACTGAGGACAGATAGAGAGATAAGAAGTAGTAGGCAGGAACTAGAGAGGGTCTTTGCCCTTTGGGGTGGAAGAACAAAAGAGATAGGCGGTCACTGGTCTCTTCTCTGCCACTTCTCTGATCATTCAGGCTCCTACCCCGCTTTCTGACCCCTGAGTTTTCACTGATGAATAATTAGATGAACAGATGAACACTTCGCTGGACACCACTTCAGGCTTCTACTCTTGTTCACATGCATTTGCAACCACACGGACACAAACATGCACACGCACAAATAATATGAGTTTTGTAAGTAAACAAACTCAAAATGAATTATGAAGCTAAAAACTGGTACCTGCAGAGGTGCTCTCTTAGGAGGACCTGGGAGAACATCACTTTCTTGTTTCTGGCCTCTGATAGTTTCCATCTTCCCTTGGCTGATGGCTATATCACTCCAGGCTCTTCCTTCGTCACTCCACCACCCTCTGCTCCATAATCAAGACTCCGTCTGCCTTCCTTCTTAAAGGAAACTTACACTGACATTTAAGGCTCTCTCTGATAACCCAGAATAATCTTAGTACCTTTAAGATCCTTAATTTAATCATTTCTTCAATGCCCTTTTGCCCACAGATTCATAATAAGACTTGGGCAGCTACTTTCCCACCTAGCCCAGAGAATGAGCTTCCTGACACCTGCTCTCAGGACGCCCTCCACTACCTGCCTTCGAGAGTTCTGCTCTTCCTGGACTCTCCATTTGATTTTCCATTCCCTATGGATTCTTTGTCACAAGTCTATAAATATCATTAAGTGCATTCTATATTAAAATTTAAGTACTGTGGGTCTGATAGTCCCTCCAAAACCCACCTATTTCTACTCTAGTTTTCCTCTAGACAGACTGGGAACATGAACACGTCACTTCTTGCCTGAGTTTCTCCCCTCCCATTGGCTGGCCAGACCATTACAATCTCCCTTTTCTCCCGTGTCTCCACTTGGACTGTTTGGACATAAGTGACTTTCTTCCAGTTCCATTTGGACTAGACTCCATAGCATCTGATGGTGGACCGGCCACTAATCATGAAACTCTTTCTCCCTCTTTTGCCCCTCACGTTTTGCTAATCACTTTTCTCATTTGCTTTGGTAGACCCTCTTTTTACTTTGTCGGTACTAGAATTAGGGTCTTGGCTTCTCTTCTTGCCATTGACACTATGTTTGGGTAATATAATCTGCCCTCAACAATTAATTTTGTTTTGCAGATGGGTGTCTCTGTGTGTATGCACATGGAGACCAGAGATCAATGTCCCATGCCCTCTTCCGTCACTCCCCACCTTGCTTTGTTTAGAACAGAATCTCTTCACCAGTACCTCACTGACCAGTTAGACTGACTGACCGGTGAGCTCCAGGGCCCCATCTGTGTTCTCCCTCCCCGGTGCTGAGGTTATAGATGTATGCTATCATCTTTATTTCCACCTGAAGTATGAACTTTATTTATTTATTTTTATTTTTCTCTCACGCATTACATCCAATTGCAGTTCCTCTACCCCGACTCCTCCTAGTCCGCCCCCCCCCCCCGCCTCCCCTCTCTCCGTCGCCTCTTTGTGAAAGTGCGCTGTGGGTCGGAACTCAGGTTCTCAAGCTTGCACAGCCATCAGCTTACCTTCCCAGACCCACACTCTCATCATGGTAACACCCAGCTATGTCTGTGGTTCTCAACCTTCCTAACGCTGTGACCCTGAAATACAGTTCTCATGTGGTGGTGACCCGCAACAAGAAAATTATGGCTACTTCGTAACTGCAATTCGCTGCTGTGATGAGTCATAATGTAAATATCTGATATTCTCCACTGTCTTAGGAGACCCCTGTGAGAGGGTTGTTCAACCCCCAAAGGCGTCTCAACCCACAGGTTGAGAATTGCTGAGCTAGACGCTGGTTTCTCCATGTCCATGTTTCCAGCTCTAATCTCTCTCCTGATCGCAGGGCTGCTCTACTCCGTGGTCCACTTGACACCTCTAGCTAGATACGCCAAAGGGTCCTCAGGGTCCTAACGTTTATCTATCCCCTTCCTCTTCTAATCCCTGTCAAATCTCTCATCACCCCTCCATCCAGTCACCAAGTCAACAGCCTCCCTCTGGTTATTCTCCTTAGTTAGCTTACTGACCTAGTTGAGGGCATCCTGAAAAAACCACCCTGCTCACCTCCACCTTCTGCTGCTCCCTCATCCACAGCCCTGAGAGCTGTTTGTTTGATCTCTCTACTTGAGAAAACCTGATTCCCTCCCATTCCTATCATATTGAAACCAGCATGCAGGTCCCCTTTGTGGAACTGCAATGTCTCTTGCTCTTCGCCGTGTGTTAACACCAGCCTTCATTTAATCCCCACAAATGCCAGGGCGCTCTCTCCTCTGCACCATGGCTCAAGCTGCTTTTTCACACTTCTTTGATGGTAACTCTCACTGAGCCTTGAATCCTGGCCTTGGGTGTCACCTCTTCTAAGAAAGTGTCTCGGACCCCCAGGCTTTACCCTGAACACCCACAGCACAGTGTCCTGTTTCTCTGTTGACACTTAACACGGAGTCTTTTTTTTTTTTTTTTGTACTTTTCCTGATAAAGCTCTCCTTTGACAACCCCATACATGGACATAATGTGATCTGTTTATTCACTAACTACCCTTTCCCGCCTCTCTCCCACTCCTGTTACCCCCACCTCCTTCCAACAGGCTCCTTTCCCACACCCATGCCTTTTTGTTTTGTTTTGTTTTGTTTTGTGACCCACTGATTTTAATCAGGACCTTCTGCATGGTCATGGGCTTAGACCTATCCTTTGGAGCCTAGTGAGCTCCCAGCTGGGTATACATCTGTAGGCAATGACTACCCCTCCCCCAGAATGCATCAGCTGAGCGCACTCTTGAACTGAGGAAACCAAAGCGTTTAGAAATGAAATACACACACACCTTTCTCTCAAGTATCTGCCCTGTCTTCCTCTGCAGCAGAATCTAGAAGCATCTTCTCTACCCCAATACTTAAAACACTTTCTAAAACTTACTCTTTAGCAATTTCATGAGGGAATACACTTTTTAGCGAGTTTTCTGTTGTTAATAACACAAGTCTACCCATTTCGCGAGTAACAAAGAAAGGAGATGGGCTTGGGCTTGTGGTTCTACTTCGGGCGATGGTCTTTTTGCTGCCAGTCTCAAGACAGTGCAGAACACACAGGACAGATTTAGCCAGTCATTCTCAACCTGTGGGTCGAGACCCCTTTCGGGCTCAAATGACCCTTTCACAGGGGTCACATATGAGATACCCTGCACATCAGATATTTACATTATAATTCAGAGCGGGAGAGCACACAATGGAGAAGTAAATGATGCAGAGCTGCAAGTTGGAAGGAACAACATGGACAAGAATTCACTAGGATTCACACTAGGATTCAAATGGCCGGCAATGGGGCTTCTGGCATTTACTCGCTAGCCTATGCTAAGTGCTTAAAAATGGAGCCTGCCATACAGCAGCACACCTTCAATTTTTATTGAGTTTATAATCAGATGTTTGTTTTCTGTGCATCTTAAAAGTCCCTTGCAGGGACCAGAGAGATGGCATACTATTTAAGAGGATTTGTTTCTCCTGAAAAGGACCTAGGTTTAGTTCCCAGAACCCATATGGTGCCTCCTAACTGTCTGTAACTTCAATTCTGGTCCCATTTTTACAAACGGGGATACAGTAGTATGCCGATTTTTTTCAGATAAAATAATATACCAAGTCATACAGATAAAAACACCACAATGTTGGCTTCAAGCCAAGTCTGCTTGGCACAAATATGGCACAAGCTTTACAAAATGAAATAAACATAAATGTGATTAGAAATTTGATAAACAATTCTGTGGGAAGCCAGGACTCCTCCAAATGTCCCAACCCTGTCCATCTCTACAAGATAACCAGTGACCTACATCTTGATCATAGAAATTAGAAAAGTCACCTTTAGCTGTTATTTGGGTCAGGGACTGGTGATGCATTGTTATACAAGTAATAACATATAGACCTCATCTCACAAGCCTTAACTTAACTCAGGGTTTGGTTCAAATAAGATGTGGCTGAGAAATATCTCAAAAATACCTATTTGCAAGCCCTGATGCTCCAGTTAAAAGTCAGAAAAGCATCTTAAAAACTCAGTTTAGAATCAAATAAATACTGTGTGCTTTCCTGAAACTTTCCAAGAATTTCTAGACTGTGTCTCCTTCTTCTCAGAGTGCCATTGGCAGTTCTAAAAATCAAGTTTATCTGGCTTGGAAAAGAAATCCTCTAAGACAAAGTCTTCAGTGATT
>NC_022017.1:38769958-38792592 GCF_000317375.1 Microtus ochrogaster | reverse complement strand
ATAGGGGGAGGGGGAGAAGAGTGGGAGGAGGGGAGGGAAATGGGAGGCTGGGAGGAGGGGGAAACTTTCTTTTTTTCCTTTTCTCAATTAAAAAAAAGCGCAAAAAAAAAGAGGGGTGACAATGGTACCCACTACATCTACCTGGCCATGTTTAGAATGAAGAGATAACTCATGTCATCACTCCAAGAGCTAGTGCTCAAGAAGCATTTCCTCCTCCTGCTCTTCCACTTTCCCCATCCTGCCTATTCAAAGCTCGTTTTGTTCTTTAAGGCTAATTTTCTGAAAGCTCACTTCTTCCCTGCAGACCTTCTCAGGATTCCTTCCATCTGAACTACGATTGGTCTTTCTGTTTGGTTCCTTTCAGAACCAAAAAATAATCTGTTTTTATTGTTTTTTACTATCCTAATATAAAAACAATACATGCTTATTCCAAAAAAAACACGTGATAATATAAATAAGAGCAAAACTATGGCAGAAAAATTAAGCAACTATTTTCAAGTAAGTCAGATAACCACCCTAAGTTTATTTCATTCATTTTTAAACATATTTTGTCATATATGTTACCACTAAATATTATGTAATAGATATCTTTCCATTAAGATGATGAGATGGCTCAGTAGATAAGGTCTACCATGAAAGCATAAAAACCAGAGTTCAAATCCTTAGCACACACACGAGAAGCTGAGCTAGGCTGAACACATCCCAGTCACCCCAGTGCTGGGTAGGGGCCAGGGATAGAGGTAGGAGGATCAGGAATGCTTAGTAGCAGCCAGCTTAGCTCCGGGAGCAATGAGAGATCAAGTTCCAAACATGGAGAGTGATGGAGCAGGACACCAGTCCTCTTGGCCTCTGTATGCACACAGATACACCCTGAATATACACATGTACACCTAGTGCACACGGAGAAAGTTCCATTACACGGACGGGTGCTATCATCTTCTTAGTCTTCACGGTTACATTTTTAGGATATAGACAACGAGAGTTCCAGTGAATATCCATCCAAATTGCTATCTTCTGTTTCCACAGCTTGATCTTTTCTTTACTACTTTCAACCTTAAGCCTTACCCTGGTCCTAGGTTCCATTAAGATAGAGTCTATCTGTCTGATCCTACTTAAATTTTCCTAATGTCCAAAGTGATGCCTTAGAAACTATAATCAGATCTTTAACTTTACACTGATTGACTGTCTACCCCAGAAGGGCTAGCATTATACCAGCATGGAGTGGCATGCCTTTAACCCAGCACTCAGGAGGCAGAGGCAGGTGGATCTATCTCTATGAGTTTTGAGGCCAGCCTGTTTTACATAGTAAGTTCCAGGAGAGTCGGGGCTATATAGAGAGACCCCATATCAATTTGAAACACACTAGCCATGTATATGACTATTTAAATGTTTTTAAACTAACATTAAGTAAAATGAAAATTCAGTCCCTTGCTCAAACTTACTCTAAAGGTGAGGTGTGTGTGTCTGTGTGTTTCTTTATCAAATTAGTTATAAGCAAAACAATTATAATTATTGGAGGGGTAAAATGTTAAAAGTTAAAAGTCTGAAACAAAACTGCTTCAAAATTACCTTTAAGCTTCTGATCCATTTAAAGACAATGGAACTAGAAACACACTGCTTGTTATAGATGTGGGTGTTACTTTGTGTTCATTTTTGCAAGAAAGATAAAACCAACACCTGAGCAAGCCTAGCCTTGAATCAACAGAAGAGTGACTACATATAGACATGTGTTTAAAAAATTTTAAGCATTTGTATGTGCATTTTCTGTTGAATGAATTTTTACATTTTTATTATGCACAGGTATTTATCAGCATATGGGTGTGCATACCCTCAAGCCACCTGATGATGTGTGCTCTCAACTACTGAGACATCCCTCCAGCCCTAGGTGGATATGTTTAATGCATTTTGACTGATCTATCAAACACAGGTGCTGCTCATTATAAAGGCAGAACATCCAATACAGATACTCGAACAACTGAGTGTATGAATGAATGTCGATTCATAAGTTAATGAGAAAATGAATTGGTAAATAAACTGGGGAATCCTCCTAATATTTGCCCTGTTTTTTTTGTTTGTTTTGGTTTTCTTTTTTTGCTCTTCTCTTATTGGTCCTGTAGCTTGGTAAATTTCATCAAACAAACGCAAGAATGGGTTGGTTCTTGTGGTTTTTTTCTTTCTTCTCAAGCTCGTCACGCTCGTTTCTCACCATCACTTCCCCGTTAGTTTCACCTGTGTGTGTGGTTGAGCGTGCCTTAGTGAAAAAGCCCAGTGAGGTGAGACTATATCCCTTGAAACTCCCATTGAGGGGCTTGCTGAATGGGCTTCTGCTCTGCACACTCAGATGGTCATATTTGTTTCTCCCAAGGAAACTGGACACTCTTAATCCAGAAAGAATGCCAGGCCCATCTAAAAGGAAGAGGCGGGATTGGGCTGCAATCCTTTATTTCTCAAAGAGCATTCAGGAGAAGAGATCTGTCAGTAGCTTTCCTCAGCCTCGTGAATGCAAAACTGAGATCACCCTAACTCGTGCCCCACCTGCTCAACATCATCCTGGTGAACAAGCATCAGGGCTGAAAAGAGAAACCTGCACAAGCAATGGAGTTTGGATATTCCCTTACAAGAGTCAATAAATATGCTTCTTAACAGGACTTGAAGTCACAGGGCAAAGTGGTGTGGGGAGGGGCTTGTGATTGGACAGAGCAAGATTTAAATCTTTTCTGAGGTACCCAGGGTTCTGGGTCCCTAGGCAGGCCATCCGGTGTCTTTGAGATTCAGTTTCCTGCTATATTAAATGAAGATAGTAAAACCTACTTGGAAAAGTTGTAGTAAGCATTGCAGAAAGTATAGGACTGTAACATGCAGGGTGCAATTTCAGCCTTAAAATGAATCTTTTCCCCACTTTGGAAATTAAAATCTTCGATTTACAGCTAAGATTTTTATTTCAGTCTGGATTCCAAGCCCCATCATTGGAAAGTTTTTTAAACTTTTTTTAAAAAATACTATACAAATACATAGAAGAAGTCCTTCAGGACAGTGGCACAGGCAAAGAATCTCTGAATAGAACAAGAAATCGCAGCAGGAATTGATGGATGATGTTATATTAAATTAAAAGACACAACAAAAGAAAGAAATATTAGGATGAAGAGACATTCTGCAAAATGGGAGGAGTCTTTGCCAGCTATCCATCCAACAGAAGACTAATATCCAGGAGAGATGAAGAATTCCAAAATGCAAAATGCAGAGAACAAACAATTCAACCAATCAGTGGCACATTAATTGAACTACACTTTCCAAAAGACGTAAAAATGGTCAATAGCTCCACGGGGAAATGTTCAGCAGATTTAATCATCAAGGAAAGGCAAACAACACTACACTGAGATTCCTTTTCTTTCCAGTCAGGATGGTCACCAAGAAAACAAAGTCAACAAATGCTGGTGAGAATGGGCTAAATAGGGGGCTATACTCACTGTCGGTGGGAAGAAAAGTTAGTTCCAGCCACTATGGAAATGAGTATGGATGCTCTTCAACTAAAAATAGACACTGTCATGTGATCCAGCTCTAGCACTACTGGGGATATACTCCAAGTACTCAAAGGAATATGTGAACTGAAATGGCCAGGAAAAAGCTCACCTGTGCCCAAGGTCTCCAAGGCCGATTGGCTGGTTAGAGTTTCAGCAAACACTGCAGGCCCTACACTGAATCATCTTAGGCTATCTTTTGCCCCCTTCAAAGAGTTTCAGTCATCCAGAAAGAAGAATAAAATCTTTTCTCTCAGGAAAATGGGTGGAACTGGCAAGCATCATGTTAAGCAAAATCAGATAGACTCAGAAAGATAAATATTGCATGCATTATTGTCATCTGTGGAATCTACAGAAAGAAAATAAATAAATATGGAGTGGAAGTCAGAACAAAGGACTCTTGATGAGAACAGAAAGGACCAGGTGGCTAGTGAGTAGGAGTGGGTATAATACCAAAGTACATGAAAGCGCTTCTGAATTGAAACCCATCATTTCGTACAAGTTAATGGTGCTATTTTTAAAAGAAGTAAGTAGGTCTTTTCCTTTGTATGATACATTTAATCTACTTTAATAGGTACATGTTAATAATGCTACATATTTGCTTCTTAACCTCCACAACAGTGCTACAAGGTACCTGAACTTTAAGGCGGTTAATTAGCTGCCTGAGTCCACGCAGCCCATTAGAGACAAAATCAGCATTTCAATTCAGGGATGTTTCACTTCCCAATATTTTTCTCAATTCCCTGGTGGTGGTGTTGTTGTTGTTGTTCTTAAGAAAAAAAAAGGTAGGGAAAGAAAGTCATTGTGCATTCCAAATCAGCCAGGTTAACCTGTTCTGTGACCTCTGCTCCCAAAGCACACTCAGAAAGTTTGGGTTCTCCATGGACAGGAAGCAAGAACCATCCCAGAAGATGCTGGTGTTGGCTGTCAGCTGGGGCACCTCACTTCCTCCCACACTGCCTCTGGCTTCAGTCTGCCAGAGCCAAGATCTTCCTTTCCAGGCAACAGATCCTGCCTAGGTTTACAGTGATGAGCACACTACATGCCCAAGTTAACTACCATGTCTGTGAGATAGCTCATGATGATAGCCCAGCTATTTGAGAGGCTGAAACAGGAAAATCACCCGAGTGCAGGAGGTGGAGGCCAGCCTGGGCGACACTGGGGGAGAGAGAAGAAGGAGAAAGGGAAGAGGAATAAAAGGAGGAAGAAATGCTTGCAGTGGAACAGTGGGATTCAGGCGGTTTAGTTCCCATCACCTCTGCACACATGTGTCTCCATCTAAACCATCCGTATGGAAGCACAGCAGCCAAGGTAGAGACATCATCACCTCCACTGATTCGAACGAAAGGAAACCACTCCTTTCTCCCTTTGTAATTCTCATCAGCCACCCTGTTCCCACTCCTGTGATATTGACTGGCAGGTATGTGAATAACTGGGGGATTGGTGTGCATAGATTCAAGAGAATCTCTGACCCCTTTCCCTCCATTCACGACTATGGATAGCCTCCCTTCATTCTCGGCTTCTGATGCAGATCACAGGGGGGTCAAAAGTACCAAGATCCATTTTGCATGTGTTGGATCTAAGATACCCTTGGCTATGCCAGAAGAATGTGGGAAGTATTCAGCAATACTGAGAGTTAAACATCGCCCAGGGACGAACCAGGGAACATGACATAGAAACAGCCTCCTTGACTTCCATTTTGTACAAATGATAATGGCACCAAGGACCCCAGGGGTGCAGGAAGGGAATGACCCCCCACACTCTTTCCACTGACATGAAGACAAAGGGTCAATTTGAACCCCAGCTTCACTATTTCAACACCAAAGGTTTTTTTCACTTGGCAGCCACTATTCATACAACACAAATGCTCCTCCCTCTGACATAAATCCTTTCTTGAAGAAGCAAAACAAAAAAGACCCCATCCTTCAGGCTCTCCCGCTCTAGACAATGGCCAAGCGTGGCTGCCAGCATCCAGTGAAGGGTCCACTGTGCCTCTGCAGCCTCCTTATCTTCTCTCTCCTGCCCGCACCACAGGGCTTGATTTTCCTGGGTGTTTTCACGACTTCTCTCCTACAGCTGCTTTGACAAAATTTGCCTGCTGCCGGCTCATGCAAACAACCCTCCTCTTGTGCAGGGTGCCTCTTGTCTTCACTCCAGGCCGCGGGGGAGAGAGCAAGCCTTTGTAGCTTACCTTCAATAGCTGTCTAAATCCAAAGCCCTCGTGGGCGCTGGCAGGCCAGCCGGCCAGCCCATGAATAGAGGATGTTGTTCGGCTTCTCTTTGCAAAGCCGGCCTCTGGGCATCAGAAATGGAGCCGCATCCTCAGCCTGGTAGCCTGGGGACAGAGTCATGGGCGAGCTGGCAGAAGCCCAATGATGAAAATTATTTTCTCCTGGCATGTAGGCACATATTCAGGTCCCCCTTCAAAATGCTTTCAGAAATCCTGTCCCACTGGGTTAATATTCACAGCCCTGCCTTCCCTGTCTCCTCCAACACCACGTTTGCATCCCCTGTAAGTATTGTTCTGGCTCATTCCTCAGCTGAAGAATCAGCCTCCAAATAAAAAAGTGATTTTCACCTGCCTGCTTAGCTGCAAAATCACAGCACTGCTTTATGTGGGGCCACTGACAGCTTCAGGAATGTGCAAAGCCCCCCCAGGAAAGATACCTTAATCACATATAAGCCACAGAGAAGGAACACACTCCCATCAGCCTAGACACTGGGTGCTATTCCTCCATCATCTAAGGGGAGAAATGACTGCGTTCCCTTTCCAGCCCCAAGTCCCTCCTACCCAAAAGTAGCATCTGATAATCCTCTAGAAGAAAAAGGAATTGGTCATGATACTGATACATCAAGTTGGCCAGACCCTGGTCCTTTAAACCGCACCATTCTACACCTAAGCACCTCTAAGATGTTGAACTTGACCTCCACTATACAATGCAAAGCAGACAGGGACATCCCCCAGCACAGGTAGAAAAGTTCAAGAATCACATGATTTCAAAAAGCCACTTCTCAGTGTCTTCTTTCCCTTGGCATTATGGGGTTTCCAACAACCACACAGGGCATCAGAACAATAAAACGAAAGAGGGCGAGGGTTATGGGAAATGATACCAAGCCTTACATCATCACTGTAGCAGCTGGTGCTGTGGAAGGCCTGGTAGAAGGTTCAGCAGTGGAGGAGAAACGATCTCACCAAGCAAGCGCCCTGCTGGCCTGAGGCAGTCATTGTCAACTCCCATTAATCACATAATAAGAACTTCGTGCTGCCAAGAAGAGTGTCTTTTCCCAGAAACCCACACAGCACCCTCACATGCTAAGAAACTGGTGATGACGACTGAGGCCAAGTGGTCTAGTTGACAGCTACTGGTTAATGCAGAGAATGTAATCTGACTGTCAGGATGATGGACCAAACACATTGATGTGGTTTTATTTGACACGTAGGTTTAAAGCACTACGAATTTAAAAATTGGAAGCCTAACCATCCTGAGCCTGTATATTAGGCAATTATCAAGAAGAGGAGACTAGAACTCCCTTCCTTATGCAGGCCAGGCACTCTCCAGTTCACCACAGACCCCACCACTGCCTGCTGCTCAGCTTCACAGCTCATGGTCAATTGCATGTGCTATTGGGATTTTACTGTTGTCTTCCTTTTAGTAAAGTGTGCCCATGGATCTTGGAAGAACACTAACCGCTACAATAGCAGATCCCCAAACATCTGCAGTGTGGATTATCATATCTCAGTCTTCTTCCAGTTAGTGGTGGCAGCTTTCCTCCACTTGTTGACTCAAGGAGCCGTGCTTCTTCTGTCTTGTAGTTTTAACAGTTTTTAGACCTTTAGCATCCACTTAACAGGCTTTAGCTGTGTTCTTCAGCTAAAGAATAAGGAAAGGAGTGGCTTTAAAAACAAGAAAGAAAACTTGTTTCTTAACAGTGTGATCCTATGGCTGAGAGACAGCTTAGTCAGTAAGGTGCTTGACTTCAAAGTCCAAAGACATCCATTATACAATATTCAGAATCTAATTTAAAAAAAAAAAAACAGACAGTAGTGGTGGTGTGTTCTATAATCCCAGAGTTGGGAAAGCAGAGACAAGTTGATGCCTAGGGCATGCTGGTTAGCCAAGCCAGACTGGCCTGGTTGGTGAATTCTGGGCCAGTAAGAGACCTGATCTCAAAAAAAAAAAGATGAACATCACCTAAGGAATGATACCCACAGTTTTCTTCTGACTTCCACACACATGCACACACACACACACCACAGCCTTGGCCAAGAGAAGACATTATTCATTCTTTGCACCCCTCACCTTGAAGAACAAGCCCTATGAGCCTTCTAGACACAAAGTGGTTAGGAAGATACATACTCCAGCAGGACAGGCACCTCTGCACATCCTGCAAATGTAGAAGGAGGGCTTTGACTTCTAGTTTCCATCAATCTCTGCCCCAGCCCTGTTCTATGAGAAGCATATGACTCTGAACAGAAGACTAAGAGCTATGGGTTTCAAGCCTTGTCAGCTGTCCAGACTCATAGTCAATCCATACTTTCCAATATCAGAACTGCAAGCCCGGAATCAGTCCATCTGGGGAATGATGCTACCGACAGTGGGAGGTTCTTTGTACCTCTGTTAACTTCATCAGGAAAAGCCCCCCACAGGTATGCAGAGGCCCATGTCCCAGGTTATTCTGGGTCTGATGAAGTTGGTGACTGAGATTCACTATCACATAGTCTCAAAGGACTTTCAATGGAATTGGTGTCATGAGAATGGAGATACAACTTAAGCCAAATACAAACCAGGCAGAAGAGCAAAGTACCCCCTTGCATGACACCTACTCAGAATTTTGGAGGAAGGAAAATAGTTGATAAGGCACTGTACATTGATTTTGGTGTATAGGCTCATTCAGGCTTTTACTAACTAGCAGCATCCACACTGTACCTGTGTCCTTCTCCAGCCCTAACCACACATACACCTAAGCCCCTTTCCTGGGACTCCAGAATGTGTCTGTGTTTAGAGAGGATCTTTAACAAGATAACTAAGCTAACAATGAGTCAGTTGGATGGTTCTCAATCTAGTACATCTAGTGTCATCATAAGAAAAGGAACAAAAACTCAGATGTACACAAAGCAAAATCATGGGGTTATCTGTAAGCCAAGAACAGGCTTTTGTAAAAAGACAACACAAGGGCTAAAGAGAGGCTCAGTGGTCAAGAGCAATTGCTGTTCATGCAGAACACATGGGTTGGGTTCCCAGGACCAATATTAATCAGCTGACATCCAACTGTAACTCCAGTTCTGATGCCCTCTTCTGGCTACTCTGGGCACCTGCATGCACATGGTATATATACCAACAGGCATGCACACACAAATACATACATTTTAAAAAAATATATCTTTAAAGAAAAGAAAAATAACATCACCAATCCTGCCAAAACCTTGGTGTTGGATTTCCAGCTCGCAGAATTAGAAATGTCAGTTGTTTAAGCCCAAGGTATGGTATTTTGCTATCCAGGAGCCTTAACAAACAATACAGTTTATATACCCACTTCTTAGCCATCCTGCATGCTTACCTATCCAGGAAGACGTGCAAAGGAAAGAGAGCAGATGCTTGTGAAGTACCTAAGATAGAACCCTGCTGGCAACGCACCTCACTAAATGTTTGTCACAATTATAAAGGGCAAAATGCCTTCCAAGTCACACTTTGTGCAGGGGGAGGGGGAGGTCCCAGAAAGAGAGAATCATGTTTAAAACTTCATACCATTCTCCTAACCTCCCCTTCTAAGCCCCCTCGAATTTGGCCAATTGACTTACTAGGGAGGAAAAATCAAAATATAGACTGTGTATAGGTGCCATGGAAAATATTTTTAAACATTATAGCTCTCAGTGGCACTGAAGTTACTGCAACAAACACGATACTATTCCTGGACAAAGAGAATGTAAGAAAAGCTGGTAGAAATGGGGCTGCAGTCTGAATAGGCACATTCTTAACCTTTGAAAGCCAAATAACCTACAACAATATCAAATTTTACTCATGTTTCTACTTTTTCCACCCAAGTTGGCTTTGTAAGTTGTTGGTTTTATCAAAATTGAGTCAGGGTGTGTTCAATACAATGTTGAATTCATTGGGGAGGGAAAAAAAAGCAAAAGAAAACCCTTGCTTCTTCAATGCCAGGAGCTTACAAAGACATATAAACCATGAGGAATTCCAAGGGCTTACTCAGAAGCGGTTCTGCAAATGCATGGCTTGAACAAAGGGCCAATGTTCCTTTCAGAGAAGAGTGCAGCACTGGTTTCCGGCATTTTCTTTAAGTCATTAGGACCGTGCCAACAAACAAACATATACTGGTCCCCGGAGAAAGAATCTCATTCAACACGGCTTACAAGAGTTGGATTATTGGAACGGGGGTGCTCCATGGCACGTGCCTTGCCAGCCGGCCCCCAAATGTACAGATTTGTTTAAATGGCTTTATTGATGGTGGCCCCAGACAGATAGAGACTGTGGGGGAGCTGACATCCCCTGGATACTAACGGATTAGTGTCATCCAGACCAACACACAGTCCCACCAGAGACAGCTAAAGACTCTGCCTTGTTCCTCAGGAACCTGTTTCTTTAAACATGCAAAAATATAGAAACAGCACACTTGTGTTTAGTAGGATTGAGATTCCCTTTCATCGGGAGAGTCAAAGGGTTTTGAAGACCTGGGATGAAATGCCACTGAGTGATATCAGATGAGGTAATGTTTGGATCTTTACCCAAGTATATGTTTCAGCTTTTAACAAACATGAAATTGAGCAGGATGGGTTCTTCAAAACACTGGGGCATTGAATACAGGATGAAGCCCTTTTCCAAATTCCAGCTCTCTACGCGTTATCTAGGTGTCTGGAATAACCTGTTAGCTACAGAGCTTTCATCTCTGCAACTACAGCAAAAGCAGGATTTCCTACAGTGTGCAGCAAGATAAAGCCGCATTGTGGATGCTTCTCTCAGAATGTATCAAGCATGATTGGTGCTAGGACATTTGTTTCCCAATCCTCCTCATGCTGAGACCCTTTAATACAGTTCTTCATGTGGTGATGACCCCCAACCATAAAATTATTGCTACTTCATAACTGCAATTGTCCTACTGTTATGAATCATAATGCAAATGTCCAACATGCAGGTATCAGTACGCAGGTATCAGGTATGTGAACCCTGTGAATAGGCCAAGACCCACAGATTGAGAATCACCACACTAAATGAAGAACTAAATGTAAAAAGTTAAAAGGGTTGAGAGACACACGGAAAACACAAGGCACAAAGGTAAAGGGATGCTGAGTGATGGTTGAGAAGTCAACGTTATGGAAAGGGAAGCCTGCACATGTGAATTATTTTATGTGAAAGCAGTGGAGAAGGCTTCAAGAAAGTAGTATTGGAGTTGAAACATGAGGACTCAAGAGATGATAAAATTCACATGGGAAAAATTATGGGGAAAGTCCTCTGAGCATTAAGAAGGGCTTGTCGGAGGCTGGAGTTTAAGAGGGTAGGAGAGAAAGGCAAGTGCCTCCTCTGGGAAGCATCCCTAACACCACTCACCCATCCTCACATCTGAGTTCCACACTTCTTTCATGGAGCCCCACTTCGCCTCTATCATAACACCAATTCCTCAGTATTTTCTTCTATGTATTCTCTTCCGTGGCAGACGCCCAACACACAATACCACAGTATTAGAGCATTCTCTTCCGTGCCAGATGCCCAACGTACAAACACACACACACAATATACCATCATGGACCGAAAGGTGCCTGAGGATTAGAACCTTGTTTTTACATGTGCAAACCAGCACTTAGCACATTACCTGACACTCAATTAGGTGCTCAAAAACAAAAGAGACAATCGATAACTGCTTTGGTAAATTGATTTAGATTGGAAGAAGATGGAATGTCACTGTTATCTGGGTCACCTATGATGAGATGGAGCCACATTTGAGCTCAGTGTGTATCCAGAAAGGGATATGAATAGTGACGACAAGCCAACAGAGAGAGAACAGTGTCCTAGAGGGTCTGCAGAGCTCTCAGAAGAACACAAGACTCTCTCATTGCTGAGTCAGGGCTGAGTGAAGAGAAAATAGCTGGCCCACAACCATTCCAGAAATGTCAAAAGGGAAAGGTGGTCTTGGGGAGGCTTGTGTTTCCCAGCCCTGGTTCAAAATGTTATCTTCATACCACAATGCACTCCCAAGACCCTTCTCTGAACCTAGTCCTTCCTCCGCTATTTATGTTGTCGTTGTGGTTTTCCTTTCTTACTCTTCTCATTGAAACTTTGGAAGAAAAGGGGAAGAAAGCCAGGATGCCTCTAACTGACTGGCATTAGAATAGGTGACAGCTTTGACCCTGTGTGGTCTCTGGGGAGGCAGCAGGAGGCCATCGGAAAGCCAGAGGCTTCACTTTATACTTCCAGGTGATGTAAGCAATTCCATAATTTCTCAGTGCCCCCATTTCCTCATTCATTTATACCTAATGGACGCATGCACACACACACACACACATACACACACACACGTAAACACACACATGTAAACACACAAATTTCAGCTCAGTGTTGTGCCCAGTGCAATAAAATTCTGAACATAAAAAGCTCTCACTTCATACCTGTATGACTATGTAACCCATTTCTGTTCCTTTGAGCAAGTTTTACAACTGTTCAAAGCCATAACTCTTCCAGATCTCAGTACTTTCAGAAGAAAAGGAGGATAAACTTAAACAATATGAATACAAACACATAAGCTCCTGGGCATTTTCAACATAGGAATCTCTCAACTTCTGGGTTTTTTTTTTCTTTGCTTGGTTCTCTTACTAGAGGTGACAGAAGCAAAAGAGGTGGAATGCCAGTGTTACCATATGCCCAAGAGATGTCTTATAATAAACACACGCACGCATGGACGATGGGAAAACAAGAGGATAAATGGATGTTGTCTTAGTTCGGGTTTCTATCGTTATGATCAAACCCCGTGAACAAAAGCAACTTGGGGAAGAAAGAGGTTTGTTTATTTCATTTACAGATCCATATTACAGCTCATCACTGAGGGAAGTCAGGGCAGGAACCTGGAGGCAGAAATGAAGCAGAAACACGAAGGAGTGCTTCTCACTGACTTGTTCCCCATGGCAAGCTCAGTCTGCTTCCTTGGAGAGCGCACAGTGGGTAGCACTGGGTCCTCCCATATCAGTCATCAATCAAGAAAATGCATCCCAGAGCAATCTTGAGAATCCCAAACTACTCTAGCTTGTATCAAACTGACATCAAACTAGCCAGCACAGATATGTCCAGGGATATGAATAGATTCCTGCACACACAGAATCTTCCATACCCATGCCACTTCAATTGCACCATGATCTCCTGAAAAACTAGAGCCACAAAAATAGACTCTCGGAGGTCTAAAGACTATGAAAATACTTTACTCCTTGTTGTGTGCACTCGCAAACTAGACATTCTTGGCCAAGCCTTGTTTAGAAATGGTCTTACAGACTGAGAAAATTGAATTTGACTTGCCATGTAGAATTCTGTTAACACAGTTATATAAACATAGCTCTTTATTAATCTAAATTACTGGCCTTCAGGCTGAGTTTATTTTATTTGCACACAGGATCTTCAATCCCTGGGAACCCTGAAGGACAAGTGTGTCCCAGTGAGAGCAAGACTTTTGTGAGCCACTTAGAAACGGGCCCTCGGGAGGTGCTACATAAACAAAATGTAATGAATTGTTCCCCCTGTCGAAAAGGAACAATTCATAATGTGCCCCTGAATGGAACCAACTGGTCCTCTTGTCAAACACTGGACTTTGATGTCCTTTTTCATTGGTCAGAGGGGAAAAAAAAGGAAAGATTATAACAGCCTTTTTTAATGACTTTCTTTTTTTCATAATGAAAAGAGAATTAAATGTATTGACTACCAATACATTTAATTCCTTCCTGGTAACCATTGATGAGGCACACTGGACATCTAAATAAAACTTGCTCAGCTAGGGAAACACTCAGCTGATACAATTATCGTATTCTGTGACTGTGTTGGAAATTATAAGCAATTTAAAGCAGGATTCCTCAATCCCTAGTGGGTGTTGTAGAAAGAATGACAGAACATAGTAAGTAGAAGGGGTTACTAGCATCTATTTCTCTTGGACCAAACACTATAGATACAGTGTGCTATAGTCCCATCCCAGCAACCCACAGTGTAAATCCTGCTGTCACCCCCATTTTACAAGTAAGAGAGCTGAGTCTGAAAGAGACCAAGTCCCCATCCCAAAATTACACAGAAAAACAAGAGGTGAAGGCAAGTGTTCACAGGAGGGGATTCGGAACTTGACACATATCCTGAGCTACTCTGCTATAAAGAGCATTAAATTAGGAACGATACAAGGTCCTTTGGGCTCATATCCTGTCACTAGCTCACTGTATCATCCGGAACAAGCTATTGAGAGACCAGCTTTCTCATCTCTCAACCCGGGGAGAGGGGTTCATAAGTTGATTTCTGCTTCTGTTGGGGCTCTATGGTTGCAGAAACCCTCATTCTATAACATAAGCAAAAGAACAGGAGGAGGAGGAAGAGAAGGAAGGAGGGAAGGAAAAGCCAGCAAGTGGGGAATAAGAAGAAGGACTTACAGGCACAATATTTAAGTGATTCACACAGTAGCCAGGAGGATGGGGCCAGGAGATCCAGGCTTAGATGCAGAATCTAAGTGAGGGCAGGAGTCACGGCAGGTCAGCATGCGAAGTCTACTAATCCCCAGGGTGCAGGTGCGCCCGTGGTGAGCAGCGAATTCTATTAGTAACATTGGCTGCTGCTGTGGTGAAATGCCCTAACTAAAGCAACTTAAAGAAGAAAGGAATGGTTTGACTCACCGCTACAGTCCATCATGGCAAGGAGGTGGCCGCAGCAGGAGCTCAAGGCAACTGGTAACATTGTATCCTCAGTCAAAAAGCAGAGGGTAATGAAAACTGGTGCTCAACATGCTGCCTCCTTTTTTATGGAGTCTATGACCTCAGCCCAAGCATAAAGCTACCTGGATTGTCCTACCTCAGTTAACCTAATGTAGATAATCACTTGCAGGTATGCCTAGGGACTTGCTTCCTGAGCAATTGCCAACTCTATTACATTGGTAATTAGCACTAACCATTACAAACCAATACAGAGTTTTCCTTCTTACATGTTATTGATGGTGGGTGTGTGTGTGTGTGTGTGTGTGTGTGTGTGTGTGTGTGTACAAATACAGGTTCCAGAGCTCAAACCCAGAGCTTAGCAGTAAGTGCCTTTATCTTCTAGCAAGCCCCTTCCTCCATTTTTATGTCACCTTTAAGATTTAAAGTCCCAGCCAGGTATGGTGGCACAGGTCTTCAATCTCAGCACTTTAGGAGGCAGGGGCAGGTGGACCTCTGTGAGTTCAAGGCCAGCCTGGTCTATATAGTGAGTTCCCCAGACAGTCAGGGCTACACAGTGAGACTCTATCTTGAAAAAGAAAGTCAAAAGATCAATAAATAAACAAATAAATTCCCAGTAATAATTTCATTTGCCCCTGCATGAGTCCACTGGGCAGCGCAAGTCACATGAGCTATAACTCAACCATTGCTGCACACATAAGGAGTGGGTTCCCAAAGAGACAGTGGGTTGGGTCCTACTAGGAAGTTATGAATTTCATTTACAGATCTACTATGACCTCAAAGATCAATTTCAAATGAATGCGCTGTTTTAAAAAATATGTAAGGGAAGTTTGAGTTCTACCTAATTTATGGCGTCCTAAATTCTAAGACCATGGTGGCTATAGACACTGCTGATTTTCCTCATTGTTTCTCACAGCACAGTGGTGGGGGTCCTAGGTGAGAAGAATTTACACCCACAAGTCACCAAGAGCTTGCCATCGCCACTTCCCCCGCAGCGAAATGCCCGCCTCTGAGATAAAATGATCCTACCCTGTGGACTGTTTGACTTGGTTCCTTCTGTGAAAAGGACATGGAGAATGAGACAGAAGGGAAATCATTCAAGCGGCTTTAGCAATACTTTGTGTGACTGATGGCATGTGTCCAAACCAGGTCAAAAATAGACAGGATGGGACCCAACAATGTGGAGAATAAAGGAGAGCCTTGAGGTTTGCGACACGGGTGCTTTAGTGGGTAAAACATCCATTAAAACATCTGTGTGGAAGCACACGGACAGGTGTTAGCCCACAGCGGAAGATAATAGACACCATTTTAAGCAAGGTGAACTCAAGTTTTTGGACAATGTCTTCAGAAAAGACGTCAAGAAACGAGATGGGGGTGCTAGAGTGACGGCTCAGCCATTAAGAGCACTGACTGTTCTTCCATAGGACCGGGGTTCAGTTCCTAGCACCCACATAGCAGCTCACAACTGCCTGCAACTCCAGTTCCAAGGAACCCTCATATAGACATTCATGCAGGCAAAACGCCAATGCCATAAAAAAGAAAAAAGTCTTAGAAAGAAGATGTGAGAGGGATAGAAAACTATGAGCGGGGCTGAAGAAATGACTCAGTGGGTATGGACGCTTGCACCACGGCGCAGGTATCTGAGTTCTAATCCCCCGTACCCTTGTAAAAAGCCAGGCTTGGGCCGGGCGATGGTGGCACACGCCTTTAATCCCAGCACTGGGGAGGCAGAGGCAGGTGGATCTCTGTGAGTTCGAGACCAGCCTGGTCTACAGAGCTAGTGCCAGGACAGGCTCCAAAGCCACAGAGAAACCCTGTCTCGAAAAACCAAAAAAAAAAAAAAAAAAGCCAGGCTTGTTCATACACACCTTAACTGCTGGGGTAGCAGAGACAAAAGGAAGAATGAAGGATTTCTGAATAAAAGAAAGAGAATAGAACCATTGGGACCCAAGGTTAGGGCATAGTGGGCATAGCTATTGGCAGTGTCACCTGGAGCCCAGAATAAGGAGGAAAGTCATTTGGACAATCCAGGTGGATGGGCTTTCTTGAAGGTCTGTGGGGGAACAGAGCATGACGTATCTACTACATAGTCAGATAGCAGAGGTACCAACAGCAAGCACATAGGCAAGAATAGCCAGAGAAAGATGAGGTTAGAAGGTAGATATGACCTGCTTTTAAAATAAGGAATGAAGAGTTTACACTCATGGATTAGGAACTGGGAAAGAATACTTCAAGCAGACAAAGCTACTGAGATCAGGGTGACACAGTCAGAAGAAACATTTGATTGCAGTATTTAGAGTACACACATACACACAGTGTTTTAATAAACACACACACACAATGGAGCTGTTACAACAGTATCGTGAACCATCTCTCCCATGACCTTTTACAGCTGTTTAGCTGCTGTTACCAAAAGACCAGCTAAATCTACTCTTTGAGCATAGGAAGGAGGAAGAAATGGGAAGAAATCCGTCAAAGGATATGAACTTGCATGAACATGTGATAGTAAGTCCAGAAATCAAAACGTACTGCCTTGGAACGGACTTGGAGTGCAACCCAGTAGAAGATCGCTTGCCCAGCCTGCCCAACGCCCTAGGTGTAACCCGCTGTGCTACAACACAAAGTTGTACAACATCGGGTGTGCATTGCATACAGAATAACTTGTAAGTGAGCTGCATGGTAGACAGCTTCTCTGAAATTGAAGAACAGATGCAGGGGAAGCAGCTGGGAGGCTCCTGAATACATCCTGAAGCAGCAGCAGCAGCGATGGTCTGAGACAATGCTCTTCGAGTCAGATAGCCTTGGTTGAAGCTCAGCCTCTGAAACAACTTGTGCTATAGAATAAAACTGTAAATTCTCGGTGCCTCGGTTTCTCTCCGAAGATGAATACGCAAGCACTTCCTACCGGCGAAGGTGGTATTAGGATTAAATGTAAACTGTATGCGTAAAGAAACCGAACCATGCCTGGCTTCGAGCACTCCCCTTGATTGCAACAGTGCAGGGAGAAATCGAAGTTGGAAAGATTAGGACGGTGGCAGAGAAAGCAGGATTGGATGAATTGAGGGTTTGCTTGATAGCGGTAGGCAGCAAAAGCCACAGAACTTCAGAGTCAGCTAAAGTCATGGAGTTTGTGCTATTTGTGGGAAAGCAGGAAATTGTGTCGTAATGGGAATTTGTGAAAGAATGGGATCTTGTGAACGGAGAGTTTTGAGCATTGTTACAAATTCAGATTTTTGTATAATGAACATGGAAGCGGACCGAGGAAGAATTAGGAGGCAAAGCTCCGCATTTCTCAGAGCAGAGGCGAGATACAAACTGAAGCTTCTTCTGCAAACAGGCCCGTTATATGTGGAGCATTAGCTAGCTCTATGCCTGGCTCTGTGAGGAGAGGTCCCACAGCTACTGAAGCAGAAGAGCCTGTGCGGGAAGCAGGGATAGCTTACTCATATCTCCACAGGACGGTCCAAGAATCCAGGGTATTGTGCTAGGGAGGATAAAAGTGTGTGTGTGTGTGTGTGTGTGTGTGTGTGTGTGTGTGTGTGTGTGTAGAATACACATTGCATACTTCCTAACTCACTGGGGCTGTTGAACAAATGTTTCCTTCTATTACATTAGGTGACAATAGCAACTTCTTTGTGCGTCTATCATTACAAACTGGGGGTCATGAGCTAGGACACTGAGAGCCTCATTAGCAGTAAGTGCTCAAATATGTCACTTTGTTTGAAAAGATAATAGCTCATCATTTGCTATATTCATTTTCAGGGCAACGAACTTGATTAATGATGAAAATTGTACAGGCTGTATATGTATTTAACAACTATAGAGTAATTCATATCACAAGACAAATAGCTGTATCCCAGAATGTGCTAGAAGACAGTGCCTAAAGTGTGATCACACCCCAGGACTTCCATGTTCCATTCTTACCAAGAAAGAAGATTCTTTTGAACAAAAAATAATAATAAAAATAAGTAGGGAACAAAACAGAAAAACTGAAATGCAAATTCTTCTCCACTTATGCTAGCGTCGTGTGGTTCCTACTCCATTGCAGGGTGAAGAGACCGCTAAGGGTTCAAAATGAACTCAGTGGGATTGGAGGTATAGGTGGATGGTAAAGCAATCGGTTGATATGCACAAAGCTCTGCACTCAATCCTGAACACTGTATAAAAAGAAGAAGAAATAAAAGAGGGAGGGTGGAACCACGTAGGTAATATACATTAGGTCACTAGCCCCAGAAAATATCAAAATGAAAACTAGAAGTATGTTGCTACTAAATGCACCACGAATTCTGCATAATCAACAGGTTGGAAAGTTATGTCAAAAGACGGTAAGTTAGGAACTGTCTCTCCGAAACAAAAGATGAGAATACAAAATCAGGAAGAAATAGGGGCAAGGGGCAAGATAGTACAAAGTCAAGGAAAATAGGGGGATGGGGTGAGCGGCTGCATTTGATGATAACCTTGTTTATAATATTGTAAATCCAAATGGATACTGTCAAATATCCTAATGGATACTTACTAACCAAGTAAGATCCTATCTGAAACAAGGGTGGGAGCCAGTCCCAAGCAATCCTCAAACCCACTGGTGTCCACCTAGGCCTTAACAGGCCAGTGGATATGTAAGGCGTGAAGGAGTACAACCTCTTAAAAGATCAGGAAAGTCAACTGGAAATAAAAATCCAAATATGAGCATATTTTCAGGATACTCTCCTCTCTCTGGGTTGCTCTTTGTACAAAGAGTCTGGCTGACTCAAACACAAGGCTTGCTGGTTCACTGGAGAAGCCAAGAGGCAGATCCAGATGAGAACTTCTTCCCTAGCTCTGTCCTAAAGATGTCTTCCTTGCTAAGACAGACCTTGCAAGTAGGTGTTCCTCTTTCCTCTCTCCTCTCTCTAATGTCAGCTGCACCAAAGGCAATTGTGGGCTACAAATGAGGGATTTAGGAACTGGGGAAATGAGCAAAGCTCTTAAGTGGCCATCATTAATTTTTTTTTTAATTTAAAAATCCAAGAGCATAATAGAGGCTGAGGGTTTGAAGAGAGCTCAGCACCAGCTGTCAGCTGGAAATCTGATATAAGGTAATGTAATCGGCTCAGATTTATAAGGTCCATTTTGTTTACAGCAGGAGATAGGCCTTTCTGAGCCACCATATCCAAGTTCAGAAATGTATACCCTTCTAGACAGGAAGCCAGGCTCTCAGCTACAGCCACTTCATTCAGTAAGCTTTGGCATGGATCTGATTATCGAGGGAGTTCTCTTTGGTGGGCCAGGGCAAGGCAGCTCGCTGTCCAAAGTACATACTGAGCCCTCTGCCAGCCCATACCATGCAATGATGCTATGAAAGCAAGGGGATGATACAGTGGAATTCCAACAGGATGGGGTAGCAACAAGAAAGAAAAACACTCCAACATTCCAAATCTTTCTAAGTCAGCACAGCAACTGGAGGATTTAACATGAAATTCCTACCCATGGGATGATGGCCAAGCCAGGAGATAGTGTAATTCCAGGAGATAAGACATGGAGTAGAATGAATGAGTGGAAACCTCCCCGAGCTACAGATGGCAGGAAGCAAAGAAGGCACACGCTGACGTTTCTGCTGATTGGGGGAACATCAGGATTTAAGTGGGGCTGTTCGTAGAGACCTTTACTCCTGCGTATTTCAATTCACATGAATATATATGCACATGGACACACATTTGATAGTGTTAACTTAAACCAGCGAACATGTAGGTAAAGCCTGTTCTGTCCCAGGCCCTGAGCCAAACTTGACATGAAGCAACAGTTTTCGGCTCAGCGCTATGGACATACTGCAACAGATCATTTTTTATTAATATTAAAATAGTCTCGAAAAAAATGGTCAAAGTAGATACTGCCCCATGTCCTGTATGACATTAAGCAGTATTCCTGGATTCTATCTACTAAATACCAGGAACAAGACACATGTCTGACTAACGCTGTCTACAGGATTTTCTAAACTTCTCCCTGGATGGGGGACACAGCATCACACTGGTTGGAATCACCACAATAGACTAGAAACTAAGCCACAAGCATAACAGTTCTGCATTTGTACTTAGTGTGCTAAGCTTGGGGATTGTTTTCTTTTACATCTGATTCTGACACTTATTGGCTTGTAACCTTGGGACAGTGATGTAATCAATTCTATCCTCCCTTTAAGACTTCCAAAGGTCCACAAATTAACTCAGAACTATCTTTCTCATGTAAGAGTTCTTTATGACTGCCTATCTTCTTCACTGTGTGAGAGTTACTAGGCAACCGAGTTCAATCTTATTATTTCTGTATTCTCAGTGCCCACCCTGCCTTACCCATCACATATAAGAAAAATTAGACAGGACTTGCATGTCGCAAGGACACAATAGCTAAGAACCAATCAAAGTAGATACCCTTTGCTTAGCCCATGGTTGTTACTGTATTAGAACCATAGCTAACCAGAGTCTCTGGAAAAGGATACCAAGAACCAGTTCGGTTTTGGCTCCTTGGTTGGTTTTAATTTCGTAAAACTATAGTCGTCCTACATGATGAAAAAGTCTCCTCACTTAAGATGTCTGAGTTTTATTTTTTTTTAGGCCAGGCCCAATGCCTGGAGCATTGCCTTGAGAAGGGTTTTGAGGCTCCCTTGGGTCTCGATAGAAGATAGCCTGGTGATTGATTAGCAATGACTGCCAAGAATAAGTAAGCAGGGAGTTGCAAGAAATCGTGCTGCTAATTGACACGCTGTGATTGATGCATTAATCAGAATGACCTAGTTGGATATAATGCCTATGTGATACATAATACATGTACTACATATGCATACGCGCTTATCATTTATAAATGCAAGCCTGTGTATTTACTACAAGACTGATAACCTCAGTCTAGCATCAGAACTAAACTCTAAGCATTTCTGCAGGGAGCCGTGATAATGAGTATCACTGACATGGGATCTGGCCTCAGAGGGTGGACAACGGAGAGAACACAGACATTAATAATAATAATCACACAAATAGATCCTCATTTAAAAGTAAAATTAAAGGGTGTTCTACAAATCTTGGCAAAGGGATATTAAGCCGGTTCGGAGATTCTGAGATAGTTTCCCCCGCCACCAGCCAAGGAAGCAACATTTGGGTTGAGATCTGAGTGATGAGTAGGATTTACCAAGAGGAAGAGTGGGGGGGGGAGCTTTTTAGGCTAGGGGCCAACACAAGGGGGAAGGGTGGGAACTGGGGCTCCCACATAAATCGCTGTGCGTTCTGGGAAAGTTACTTCAACTCTGTGAGATGTGAATGCAGAGTAAATGAGCGGTGGCTGAAACTAGATCCCTCCTGCCACATGCTGCCTGCAGTCCTGCAGCAGGTAGGAGTCCTTGCACGATGAAAAGAATAAATACTTCAGCCTCAAAAGCCCAGGATCCGATCTTGGCTCTGCCGTTCCCTAGCTGTGTGGCTCGGTCAGATAATTTCATCTCTCTGCACCTCTGTGTTCACGTCTGAAACTGCAGGTAGCAATTAGCTGCAGTGGGAAGACCACGGTGGTCAGGAGCCAGCCGTCTGGAGTCAGACTGGCCACATCCAAATTCTGGCTCCACCACTTTCCAACGGCAGCTGAATAAAATCATTTTCTGTGTGCCTCCATTTCTTCACTCGTCCAATGGCGGTGATAAGTGAGCCATCGATGAAGATGCACTGAGACAATATGTAAGAAGTTTAACATAAAGTCACTCGCATTAAAATTTGCTAATAAAAGTGGAGCTCTTGGAGCCAGTGAGCTGCCTTGGTTGATGCTCATCATTTGTGCTAGCTTGGTTGGTAAGGAAAGCACAGGCTGCCCGTCCTGATGACCTGAGTTCAACCCCTGGAACCCCACATAGTGGAAGGAAAAAAAAAAAAAACAAGTCCCACAAAATCAAGTACCACAAGCTGTTCTCCGACTGCTGCACAGACACTGTGGCATGCACACAGGCACACAGAGAAAGAGAATAAATACATAAATGCAATTTCAGAAGTCAGAAACCGTGTGCTTAGGTTTCTGATAACTCACTTAGTAAAGTGCTCACCATAAAAGCATGAAAACCTAAGGGGAATCCCCAAAAGCCAGGTTAAAAAGCCAGGCAGGGTGGCATGCACTTGCAAACCCAGAATTGGGGAGGTAGCGTCAAGCCAACCCATGGGACTTGCTGACCAGTGAGCGCCAGGCTACTTGGCAAGTTCCAGGTCAGTGAGAGACCC